>NC_140585.1:672385047-672955047 GCF_964204655.1 Triturus cristatus
TTAAACTGTGAGCATGCTCCAAAGAATTGATATGATACCGCTATATAATCGATTAGTGACTTCCCTCGGGAGGTCTTAAAAGTGAGGGTAGCTGGACAGTATTCTGATAATCTCCCATTTAAAATAACAAGGTCATTAGTTCTCAGGCAAATCAAACAGCCTAACCATCGCCTATCCGATCATATATGAACCTGTAAAATAGTCTCAGGGATGGACCATACATATTCCAGCTCTCAGTTACCAAAAGCCAAAGTAACAATTCGAGATTTAGTGTTAAAATCTCACACCATAATTATCAATGTGCACTCTTCTGAAGTCCAAATTTTGTGCACGAGTGTGAAAATGGATTCAATAAGCGAGTCAAACGCCCTCCCAGGGTAATATAGACATTAACCAATAAGAAAGATGAGTACTGTCCTCCTATAACTTTACCTAGTGCCAGCTTTATGCACATGCAGAAATTTGACAGGTGGACAAACACCAGAGGTTTCCAATGTATCCATTATTGGGGTATCTTTCATAGATTCACATGCCTGAATCATTCCACGTCGTCGAGCTGGGAGTCCCACTGTAAAATTTTCAAGCAGTGCCTTAAATCCTTATTATGCTATAATGGCCCAAGGCCATCTAATCAGTAGCCTATCCATGTCCTTTTTAAAAAAGGACCAAATGTTGGCATACAGCCAATCAGCTGTTAGCACCCTCTAGAACACTCCTAGCAGAGACCAGTTCTCCTCAGATTTTCACTCCATGTCGTGTGGAATGGAGTCTCCCTGAGTGCTACTCAGCTTTTTCTTCTACTCGACAAATTCTAGACATTATGTCAGACAAGAAAGGCCTTTTCCGCCCTTGTAAGACCTGTGGGAGGAAAAGGGTACATGTGGATGATCCACACAAAGAATGAGGATAAAGACTGTAAAATCTGTTGCACCTTCTCTAACAAGACCCTCAAGGACAGAGATGAAAGATTGTTGTTGTGGCTCCAAACCACAAACCCGCATTCTCGTTCTTCTGATGAAGAAGATGACAGAGCTTCAACATCCCACAAGAGGGCTAGATCTCAGGACAGATCCTCAGGTGAGGGGAGGAAACATTTTAAACCTTCCCAGGAAAGGGCTTCAAGTAAGGAGAAGTCTGCCAAACATTCTTCTGAACCGGAGTTATCTGTGCCCTCTACACCTGTCAGGAAGTATAGAGATCATCCTAGAGCTTCATCTTCTGATCCTGTAAGTAGGAAATCCCTGATAAAGCCATCGTCTATGACAATCTCTCTCTCGTCGACGACAATTTGTGTGACCTCATCGACGATAACAGTTACAACAACGGGGATCCAGTCTCCTATTCTCTCTACCAGAGTCTCCATCTTGACGACGAGTGCTCCATCGTCATCGAAGGCTGTCGACACCATTCCGTCTACGAAGACACCGTGGACGAAGACACCTACGACGAAGACCCCGACGTCAACGACGACACCGTTGACGACGATACTGTCGGTAGCAATACCGTCGATGACAGTACCGTCGATGACAGCACCGTCGATGACAGCACCGTCGATGACAGCACTGTCGATGAAGGAAGTTCCTTTGCCTATCTTTTCTGCACCGTCGACGCCCCCGTCGATGAGGATTACTCAGGTCACCAGAGTAACAAAGGCATTTTTAAACCAGTCTATGCAGGATTATAGCAAGGTGTCGCCTTTGCTTCCATCACATCTGTTAGAAGGGTATGTTGAGGAGAAGGATAATGATTATGATGATGACGGCCTTTATGGGGTAGGTCACAGTCCATCTGAGCTCCATGTGAAGTGCCAGGAGGATGATGACTATCAAGACAAGACGCATTATTACCAGCAGGGGTTTATGGCTCCACATCATAGCTATCAGTTTGACTTCCGTCAAGAGCCGCGCCCCATGGATGTGGCCCATCTACCGCCTTCATTAATCGAGGACCTTCAAGCCATGTTGGCGGCTTCTAGGCAAAGGTTTCCTCCTCAGAAAAATCGATCTGTAAACCAAGTTCCTCAGGCAGAAGAATCTAGAGATACACCAGGTCCTCAGTTACCGAGCACACTTGGGATTATACCGGGCTCGGGGACAATCGACCTAGGAGCACAAAACACTTCCTCAGAAGAAGAAGAGGTAGAGGAAGGTGAACTGCCAGATCCAGTATCTGCTCCTGATCCTTATGATGAAGTTGTGATCCGACACCATCTCCTCCTCCGCACCTTCCTTCAGACTCGCCTCCAGAGGATATCGGACGGGCGTGGGCGCGTGGATCTTCTCGGTCCAGCTGGCGGTGGGGGGACTGAAATAACTAGGTGTGTTCCTGTCAGACGTGCCTGCAGTCTCCTGGGAGCGTAACCTGGTCCCGATGTGGGAACGGACACGTGAAGACCTCAAGTCCTGGTCCCGTATACCGCTGTCAATATATGGCAGATCGGCTATATTTAAGATGGTGGCGCTCCTCTATCAGCTACAGCATCACCCTTATCAGATCCCGCCCCGATGGTTCCGACAGGTGAATGCAGCGCTTGGGCAATTTTTATGGGAGGGGGGGAAGGGTGCGGGTTGCTCTGCGAACATGCTTCTTGTCCACTTATTGCGGGGGGCTAGCTTCCTCTGACATTCACTCGTACTATCAGGCCTCGCATCTGCTGGTCCTCAATGAGTGGTGGTACGGTAATTGGGAAGACCCAGCATACGAGGACGAGCGGCAACTCATGGGACAACACTCGCTACACACTATTCTTTATTCAGCACCTCTGCGGGGTTCACTGCCGTCGGCTACAAGGGTAGTATTCCAGATCTGGAGGCAGGCGCTGCGACTGATGGGGTGGTGGAACACGTTGACTCGGGAGACTCCCCTCTGGAATAATGGGCGCTTACCACAGCTGGCGGCCTTACAAGGCTTCCGGGGTGGGATGACACAGGCATATCAGTTCTGGGTGATGTTATGAGGGGGCTGACACTCAAATCCTTCCAGGACCTCCAGAAAGAATTCCTCATTCCACAGTCCCAGTTCTATTGATACCTTCAATTTAGGCACGCACTGTCCCCTAGCTTGGAGGGCTTAGAGTCCTTGCCGGAATTTAGCCCACTGGAGGCAAAGGTTTTTATGGGGGACCTTAACAATCACAAAATCTCCCAGATTTATCAATCCCTGGTTGCCCATTGCTCCCCCCCGCTACAGAAACTCCGGGGGGACTGGGAGGGAGATGTATTTCCACTGGAGGAGGAGGACTGGACCGAGGCCCTAGCTGCTCCGCGGGGGGGGGGGGCATAGCAATATGACTTTGCCTTGTCCAGTTCGAGTATTTACACAGGGTTTATTTTACATGTGCGCGCCTGTGGATGGCGGGGCTGATAGCCTCTCCTATGTGTCTTCGATCCAGCCGGGAGGAAGGTACATTTATACACACAGTCTGGCATTGTCTTTCATTAGACTGCTTCTGGGGGGGGCGGGATTTACCTGTCTCTCGGAAGTCCTGGGGTGGGAATTCCCCCGCACACCGCGGCTGGCTCTGCTCCATGTTATGGAGGGGATAGGAGGCAATATTTACAAGCGGCAACTAATGCAATTGGGCTTTACTCTAGCGAAAAGAGACATAGCTAAGGCATGGAAGGTGCTGAGGGCCCCCTCGGTGGCTGCATGGAAGAATGGCCTGGACTTTTGTATGGGGTTGGAGCAACCCATCTTTGTAGCTAGGGGGTGCCCACACAAACACCATAAGATCTGTTAACGATGGGCGGATTATCTGTGCCTGCTGTTGGAACCGGCATCAGCAACAGAGACTCACCCTTTGGGATAACTCATATGTACACATTCGAAGTGCAGAGGTGCTGTGTGGACGGGAAACCGGAGGGGTAGACCCCCTGCTTTAGTCACAAGCTTTGGTCAGGGTTATGAGGACTTAGTGCGATCGGGGGGAGGGCTGGGGTGGGAGGGAGTTGGGGCAATCTTTATATTGTTATTTGTGTTTTTTATATCCAAATGAAAAAAGGACAAAGTCATTATTTTTGTATGGTTTGATTGTGCAGTTGTCTCTGCCGTGCAGAGCCCTGCAATATATGTGCATCTTGACAAATAAAATTTGTTTAAAAAAAAAAAAAAAAGATACCAATACTGGATAACTGTAGTTACAGGTAAGTGATTTATGTTCTTATACTGCCGTTAAGTAGAATAGCTAAACCTCCGCTTGCATGACCTTGTACTGAAGGTTTAGATGCGCAACAGAAAACAAAATATTTTTCATAACTAAAATCTACGCTGCTCCATGTTTCCTGTAAACAAATTTTCTCTGTATCGAACGACATTAATGAACATAGCTTTGAGATAGGGTGTCCTAAACCTACCATTTTCCAGGACAGGATTTTACCCACCGGGCTACCCCTGCAGCATAGACATTTTTATATTTTCTTTGGAGCCGTTCAGGGAACTCGCTACCCAGTTCCACTGGGCCCACTCATCCTCCCCTCTAGATACACTGACCCCTTGGTCACCATTTCCCGCAATATTGATCTCTCACTTTTCCCTGTGATGCTACCAACCGAGATTATAATATTTTTGGGATGTACAACCCTCCTACTATTAGGTACAGCTCTACCTAAGGTCTGGGTGTCTTCCCTACGAGAATCTATCTGAGCAGCAGCCGACTCCTCAAACGGGAGAACATAAATCCCATTTTTGCAATAATGAGCAATATTAACCAGGATTGCCATTGCGATTATCCTAGAACTAAAGGTTACTCTGGAGATCGGGAGTCTGCTTCGGGGGTCTAGGAAAACTTGCTCAATATTTCTGCTCGCTACCAATCTCAGATCCTTGTTGTCAGATAATAACTGCAGGAGAAATCTTCTATTCAATGGGGCCAGTTCAGTATCAAACAAAGTCAGAGTGTAAGATACCTGTCCTGATCCAGGTCCTAAGGGTACCCTGTTACTCTGCCATCGCTTAGTCCCCAATTCCAAGATTTGTACTGTTAATGAGGTAAAAGCAGCCCCCCCCATCAAAGGACCTCCCTTGTTTTAGATCAATCCGTACTGGGAGAGAATCCATGCAAGGGAGAATTGAGGGAATCTATACACATTCATCCCTACCTCCGACAGAGCTCCATTTGCTGTTACTGCCATGCTCTCCAAATTAACCAATTCTATCCTTGCTTTAATGTTCTCAAATCCAGTGCCCCCCTACTTGTTATAGCCTGATTTACCCGTATCCTTGGGCCCATACTCTTGCCCTTTTCCACCTAATACTGGAATTTCTATTTTAATAGGGGAAGAGAAAGACCAGCATTCAACTCATTTCCATTTTGAGCTAGAGGGATTACATTAAGTTCCTCGGGGGCATTGAGAAACCACAATTTGTTTTTGCCTTCTGTTTCGTAATGCACCAAATTATTTTCTTCTTTTCCTTCCGTACTATTGACCCATTGAAATCCATATGAGAAGCACCCTCCCGCGAAGGAAGATCATCTAATTTGGCCCTTAGAAGGGTTAACAATGGGGGGATCTTGCAATGTGACTATATCCCAGCGCGTACGAGTGACCCCTTTTAAAAAAAATCTGCATGATCGTCTGTGAGTTCTTGGATACAGATGCAATTACATTTTTCCCCTGAACAACAGAGTGGAGATCACAGGATACCTGATTTTGGGCGGCGGAACGGAACAAATTATCTGACACAGGGATTTCTTCGGTCAGCCCGATGGAAAAAGCCCCCGGGCCATCGTACGTTTCCACCTGGACTCCCATTTCCACCAACCCATATTGCTCCACTTTGTTAGTCAGTGTAGCCTTGAATTTCAAATCAACATCCATTTCTGCCTTACCTGCACAAAAACCAGAAGAGGTAAGGCATCCCCATTAAAATCGGGTACAATGCATCTACATCGTGACCAGAATTAGTGATTGATTTATCAGATAGGGTTAAAAAAGAGGAGAGGATCTTCTCTAGAGTATAAAGAATATCAGAATTTACCCTCCCTCCACCATTCCCATTAACACCCTCATTTATTAATGGCTGTGAAGCTTGAGCCCTGTACTCGTGGATGCCTCTAATTTCATTGATCCCAGTGAATGTAGGAAAGATGCACTTGAGGGAGTACTACTGTACAAAGCTGGAAAAGGAGGGTGATTGACAGGGCAGTCTGTTAACAGGCTCAGCTCTAAATCTCAAGCAACCGACGATTTTAAATTAGCCTTCAAAACTAGATTTTTCCCAAAATGTATAGCGATGTCCAGCAATGAGAAGTCCTGCAATTCACCAGGATCAAAGCTATATTCATCCCCACATGGTTCATTCCGCAACACTTGAGAGTCCTCTCCCATAACAGTAGGCATTCCTGGGACTGACTCGACATATAAAGGGCCAGATGGAGCCACCAGACTCGTGGACTGCAATGCAGACCCTGGCTCAGAAGACAACTTAGCACCTACACCAGTGTTTTCAGGGTCAGCCTTAACTTCCTCCAAGTCCAATTCCATTTCTCCAACTGCATTGACTGCTTCAACTAAAAGACATTGGTCGGAGGGCTGAGTTTGGGAAATAAATTCCACTAGATTATGTGTAATGGGATTGAGTGTGTGCGGAGCTTTAGCCTGAGCGAGGAGTGTCACTATACCTGGCTTTTTTTCTTTGACTGCACCTAAAGTCACTCAGATGTCCTTACTTCTTATCACTCTACTCCGCTGCCCCTTGTAAAACATGGACAGTATGGTGGGATGGGACTTCAAGAAGGACAGGTGAGCTTGCGGCTTCTTCTTCCGAATGGTTTTTAAGAATTTGAGGGTGCTGTTGAAGCAGGGTGTAGAACCAGCTGAGCTGGGAGGAGCAATCAAATGTCTAGAACGCAGGCGCATAGCAGGCATCCTCAACCTTAAAAAACAAGGTAGCCACAGACGACCACCTTACTACTTGATCGCAGAGGCCACAGATGCACTCTCCCCCTCACTCTGAGACACCTTCCTCTCTACGGCTTCATAGATAATTAAACTTCTGAGGGTAGAGCGTAAGTCACAAATGATGTAGAATTTATGAAGAGTGTGAATTGGGAGCAGCTTCCTCACGAGGAGGCACAAGCCACATCAACCTAATGCTTGCGCCTTTCTCGCCTTTTTTTACCTCTGCCCTCTGTCTCTCCCAGCTCAACCTTCCAGCCCCACCCTCACCCAGTTGAGGCCAGTTGCAGCCACCTCCCCAACCCTCTCTTCTTGTCAGTCAGGAGAAAGCGAGGTGCCGGGGTACTGGTTAGCAGCAGAAGTCGGGTAGAATCAGGCAATGCGGGGCTTCCAGGCAGGCACTGACCTGCGACCACAATGACTCCTCCACTGCTGCTCCTCCACCGCTTGTCCAGCCCTCACGGATGAATAGCAGGCTGGCCCGACCCAGTCAAGGAAGCAGAGGCTGCCGGAGGGCTGCCAAGCAATAGGAACCAGAGGGTGCGAAGTCCTTGACTGGCACAGTGGGCGAACTGACTTGCGGCTGCGGTGACTCCTCTGCTGCCACTCTGCCGTCACTCCAGCCTTTGCCCCCGGTGCCTGGGTACACTTTTGCGGGCTGTCCGTGCTGCTTGTCTTCGCGGCATGGCAGACCCGAACACCACTGCCACACCTGCTGCAACGCATCTGCCTCCACATGCCCATGCACTTCCAACAGTTCCGATGCAATCCGTTTTCACCGCTTCGTAGAACATGTACTTTCTCATGTTCCAAAAGTAAAAACCCTAAATTGTCATTTTTAATGTGGAAAAGTTATTAGCCAAATTGGCAAGTACAGAGTTACAGGCTGACATCTCACCCTGTTAACCTCTGAATAGGATTATTAAAGTTGGTACAGTAATTGATCAAAACAATTGAAGCCTGCATGGGAGAAGGATGTTCTCTCCATCTCGCAGGAGGCCACCTGGGTGTTGATTCAAAGTGCAAGCTTCAAAGACAAAGCCCCTTTTGAAGAGCACATGGGAACCACTCGTAAGAGGGGCTACCCTGTTGTTTAGGTAGTAAAGACTGTCTCTAAGGAAGGAGAGGAGAAGCCAGTTGATAAACAGGTTTTTCACGGACGTGTAGACCCATTGGAAGCCACTTCTCTGGTTTTTTTGGAAAAGTTTTCTATCAAATTCATTGAATTTGCCAATGCTTTTTCACTGCGAAAAAGTGAATTTTTTACAATACCTTGTAATTGGTGTATCTGTGGAACCCTCCAGTAGATCTTTTTCGTTATGGTGTCTAAATAAATGTCAAATACTATTTTTATTAATTGGTCTTGGGTAAGGGTGCCCCTAATAACAGCCTTAAGAGTGTCCTAAACTACTCTTTTCTCGTGTACCCCAGTGTCATAAAAAATCACATAATGTTTATGTTTCTCTTGATCTTTGGTCAAAACTACAGAATCTTAGCAGTGAGTCAATCAGACCACCAGGGCTCTGAGGGGAGATAGCAGCCTCCCTCTGTCATTGAAGTGCAATTTCCACAAGGCTGTGATCAGAGAGTTCCTGGGGAAGCTGATCAGTCTCTTCCAAGGAGTACTCTTGTCTCTTATCTAATAAAACAGTTGGATCAAAATTCGACTACAAGGCTACTGTTAAAAGTTCCTAGGCAGATAGACATTCACCCTTATCTGAATGAACGCTATTTGCTGCCTATTAAGGAGAGAATTCAGTACAAAATTCTAACGTTAGTCCATTGAGCTTTCTATCAGACGGGCCCTAGATATCTCTCTGCTAGTATCACCCATTATCCCCCAAACAGAATCCTCTGCTGTTCTGATACATGGCTGGCCGTAGTACCAAGAATTAGTAGTAAAGAATGGGGGGGTGTCCTTCTCCTGTCTTGTGGCACGGACCTGGAATGCCCTCCCATTGGGCTTGCGAGTGCAGTGTTGAAAATTGCTTTAGGTGCATCCACACTTTTAGTGATTCAGTTGTGTGAGAATTGGGTATACGGTCCTAGTGCCGGGACACTCTTGAGGAGCTGTGCGCTTTATAAATCTCTGATTGATTGAAAGCCAGACCAATCCTGGCATATGTGCTGTGTAGCAGTGTTAAAGGGTGTTGCACGTGCCATGAATCTACCAAATCTAGGTAATTTAATCAGGCTCCCACTCAGCTGACAATTCTGAGGTTGCATCTTAAAGTTGTTCTCTTTCTTAGGCCGAATTCAAGTGTTTTAGGAATATTTCCTGGTCTGAATTGGGGGAATATACATGGACGCCAAGAGAACTGGACTGCCCTCCGAGAGACTGGTAAACCACTATATATATATCCCATGCTTGTCAGCTTTTTAATCTCTCTCAGTAAAGAAGTCTCTGGGGCTAAGAAGTATTGCCCCTCCACCTCTCTTCGACAAGAGAGTGTCATGGTTCTAGAGAGGAAAGATTCAGGACCTCAATATAGCACAGTCTATCTGGAGGAGGAGGGTTTCCTGCAGGAAGCAAGAATCTTAACATTCTGTGTGACATTAGAAGCATGGCTTCTAAGGTCACCCAGAATGTCAAGTCATTTGGAAGGGTTATTGATACCTCTGACATTGTAAGTTATAATTTCCACTCCGTTTGCCCTGCAGCCTGTGTCATGCCTGTGCTGAACCAAGCAGTCATCTGGCCCTACCTAGGCAAAAAGACGCATCGTAAGGGTGCATGGTTTCTAAAAAAAACAACGTGGGCCTCCCACTCCCCTCAATAACTGTAATGGGTAACCACTAACAACTATAACTGGAAAATGAGGTAAAGTGTAATAATGGGGGTTCTTGCCTTGCCACGGACTGCTGTTTGCCGCCTGGTTTACGGGATAGCGCTGCTCTCCCCAAGTGCTGCTTTGCCGCCGGAGCCCTTAGCCCACCTCCCGCCGACTCGCTGGAACCACCACCTTGCTGGCGAGGTTGCCGAGTGGAGTGAGGGCGGAGGACTTCATCTCCCAGCTGCCCCTGCGGCTACACGCATCATTCTGCAGCGCCAGGAGGCGCTTAAAAACGTTGTAAGCCCCTGCTGAGTGGGGTTCTTGCCTTGCCACGGACTGCTGTTTGCCGCCTGGTTTACGGGATAGCACTGCTCTCCCCAAGTGCTGCTTTGCCGCCGGAGCCCTTAGCCCACCTCCCGCCGACTCGCTGGAACCACCACCTTGCTGGCGAGGTTGCCGAGTGGAGTGAGGGCGGAGGACTTCATCTCCCAGCTGCCCCTGCGGCTACACGCATCATTCTGCAGCGCCAGGAGGCGCTTAAAAACGTTGTAAGCCCCTGCTGAGTGGGGTTCTTGCCTTGCCACGGACTGCTGTTTGCCGCCTGGTTTACGGGATAGCGCTGCTCTCCCCAAGTGCTGCTTTGCCGCCGGAGCCCTTAGCCCACCTCCCGCCGACTCGCTGGAACCACCACCTTGCTGGCGAGGTTGCCGAGTGGAGTGAGGGCGGAGGACTTCATCTCCCAGCTGCCCCTGCGGCTACACGCATCATTCTGCAGCGCCAGGAGGCGCTTAAAAACGTTGTAAGCCCCTGCTGAGTGGGGTCCTTGCCTTGCCACGGACTGCTGTTTGCCGCCTGGTTTACGGGATAGCGCTGCTCTCCCCAAGTGCTGCTTTGCCGCCGGAGCCCTTAGCCCACCTCCCGCCGACTCGCTGGAACCACCACCTTGCTGGCGAGGTTGCCGAGTGGAGTGAGGGCGGAGGACTTCATCTCCCAGCTGCCCCTGCGGCTACACGCATCATTCTGCAGCGCCAGGAGGCGCTTAAAAACGTTGTAAGCCCCTGCTGAGTGGGGTTCTTGCCTTGCCACGGACTGCTGTTTGCCGCCTGGTTTACGGGATAGCGCTGCTCTCCCCAAGTGCTGCTTTGCCGCCGGAGCCCTTAGCCCACCTCCCGCCGACTCGCTGGAACCACCACCTTGCTGGCGAGGTTGCCGAGTGGAGTGAGGGCGGAGGACTTCATCTCCCAGCTGCCCCTGCGGCTACACGCATCATTCTGCAGCGCCAGGAGGCGCTTAAAAACGTTGTAAGCCCCTGCTGAGTGGGGTCCTTGCCTTGCCACGGACTGCTGTTTGCCGCCTGGTTTACGGGATAGCGCTGCTCTCCCCAAGTGCTGCTTTGCCGCCGGAGCCCTTAGCCCACCTCCCGCCGACTAGCTGGAACCACCACCTTGCTGGCGAGGTTGCCGAGTGGAGTGAGGGCGGAGGACTTCATCTCCCAGCTGCCCCTGCGGCTACACGCATCATTCTGCAGCGCCAGGAGGTGCTTAAAAACGTTGTAAGCCCCGCCTCACGGGACGCGAGCGGGACGCCGGGTTAAGCCCGGGCAAAGGGCGGGCCCTCTTAGGCCCTCAGAGGCCAAGTGAGGCTGGGCAGGGCCCATTCATTTTCATTCTGTTTTCATCTGTATTCCTTGATATTATTGTCTGTCATGGCCCAGAGTCCCGACAAAGTCATCCTTGAAAAGCCGGGGGGGTCGATAAATGGCCCTCTTGATAAATACTTTACAAGGGTCCTCCCGGACGAAGACAGGGAAAACATACTGGCAGAGCTCAGGGCAGAGCGGTGACGCTCAGTTGAAAGTTTGAAATACAGGGCTCCCATAGATCTCACGCTCCACGCCCTTTCCCATGATGGAGGTAGCCCTAGTGGTAAAGAAGACTTTCTTTCGCAGGAGAGTGTCCCACTTTTGCTGCGAGATTGTACTCCCATACCTTGTGTTCCCATTGACCAGGACATAAGTGACACTCCTCTTCCCAGTCCTATCAGTACAGCTGTCGATCTGACCACCCAGACCCCTATCCGTGGCAAACCGGCTAGGAAGAAGCCGAAAAAACCAGTGACGGTTAAGATTCATGGTCCACCACCAAGTAAAAGAAGACGAAAGGAGGGAGGGGGGCGGGGGGGTCTGGTTAAACCCAAGATCAGTCATTTCGACTTTGGTAAGCACACAAAGCCTGCTGCTAGAACTGTTCCGGCGACAGCGGCCGTACCAGCAATTTTGCCAAATTTGACACTCCCCCCATCATCTGCACACCTTGAAACAGATGCTAACATCACTCAGTCATCCTCTATCCTAGTTGAATCGCTGCTGAAGGCAGCACCCTCGACTGCTTCACAAGATAATATGGTTCATCTAATTAGGTCTTTCATTCTGCCCATTATTGAGAGTTTGAAGAGGGTGGAGAAAAGACTTGCGGACATAGAGTCCGTTATAAGCAGCAAGGTTGATTCGGTCAGGGCTCAGGTGAGTGTGGCTGTGCCACTCACTCCCATGGCCACACTACCTATCAATAATGCCCCTAAAGTCACATCCCAATCTACCAAAGCTACATTACAGCCTTCTAGTCAGGCAGATTCTAACCAACAAAGGTTACTGCCCCATAAGCATGTAAATAAACCGGCTGGTAATCCTCCTAGTGAAGTCTCGAGGGGAAGGGCAAAGGCACCCACAGGGAACACGCGGGAAGAGTGGGGAAGCAATAGACACACCAGGGCTTTAGCGAATAAAGGG
The DNA here is from genome assembly GCF_964204655.1 of Triturus cristatus. NCBI lineage: Eukaryota > Metazoa > Chordata > Amphibia > Caudata > Salamandridae > Triturus > Triturus cristatus. The sequence continues at coordinate 672,397,506 of NC_140585.1, forward strand.
CCACAAGTAGAACTACCCCTAGAAGCTGTGCCCTTTGTGGTTGTTCTGACGGGGGTGCCCACATTGGCAGACAACAAGAGGGAAGGGTTCGCCCAGTTGAAAAATAAAATCATGCACTGGCTCAGTATATACAGACCAATCATAAAGAACATCAATGGTGAGCTAGTGCACGTTAGGCGACTCCCTTGGCTGGGTGGCAGATGCAAAGATATTGAGGGAGACTTAGTTGTAGTTAATTTCAGAGATCCTCGCGCGGTTGACTATATACTAAATTGGCCTACGGGAAATGGTAATAACTGCATCATCCCCCGTGCCTTGACATATTTTTATCCTAGATCCCTGGTGTTCCCCCTAACCCATACAAGTGGACAGGCTCCCACTCATACAAACCTCTTAATATCATACAACACTAGGCAACCGGCACATGGACAATACACAGCACCCGCTGTTGATCCCTTTGGGTGGAACATCGTACCTCCTAGATTTAACAGAAATACCAACAGGAGAATGGATCATTTGAGACCCTCTACACCCCTGTAGACAGTGAACAGGTTTGATTTGTTCACTGGTATGGATGATTGCGACTGAAGATTACAGTCTACGCTGGGCATGTGGGGCCGATTATGCGCCGCTAGCCCAGTGGGCAGTGATTATGAGGTCCTTATGGAGGCCATCAGCCCCGATAATGGGAAAGTGGCTCCTATAGCAGCCAATAGTTCTGATAATAGTGGGACCACAACCACCACACAATTATTGTTTTTGGGGTGCAATGGTGACAGTAGTTTATCCCCAAAATCAATAGGCCCGTTAGAAGTTACCATCGAGCCTATCCCATGTGTGCAGGGTGGGAATAAGGGGGTTATCCCTGACTTGTCCGCCACAGGTTATTAGGTTATCCATTTGGTATCTTGGAATGTGGCTGGGTTGCAAAAAAAGATGGCTTTTCCAGAATGGAATGCGTTTATCGAGAAGTTCAATGTATGCATGTTCCAAGAAACCTGGAGTTTGCTCCCAGTACACAAATCCGGTTATGCAACCTTTTTCTTGCCCGCACTAAGTTGTGGGAAGGGCAGACCAGCAGGAGGCCTACATGTCTGGGTAAAAATTGAACTGAATTGGGATGTTACCACCCACGAATCAGCGAGTAGGGATATCCAACACCTTTCATTCGCAGGGCAAAACAAGGGCAGTAGGATAGATTTATTTAATATCTATTCTAGAGGGACCCCGGGGGATTCAACCTTATATACATTAGTGACCTTAGAACAGGCACTAGCCAACTGCCCCCCAACCTCTAAAATTATCGTGGGAGGGGACTTTAACCGTACATTCGAACCCCTCAGTGGGGATGATCCCTTGGGCATAAGGGAGGAGGATTCTAGATGGTCCATTCCAGCCCTGTCATTAGCCCCAATCAGAAAATGGTCAGCAAAGGCAATACAGATCAATGCCCTTACCGTGGAATTCAACTTAAGAGCGCTAAATGGCAGGACACCCTCTGACCGTGCTGGAGCGATGACCTTTAATAGGCTTAATGGCCCGTCTAGAATTGATTATATCCTATTGGATGTCACATTGTGGTGTGATCTAATAGATATGGAGGTGGTACCTTCGCAGAATAGCGACCACAACCCCTTATGTATGAAGCTAAGGTGGGGTAAACTAAAAGGATGTGTGAATAATGTCCCTTTGAGGTCAACCAACGAGGTCGTCCCTTATAATGGTAATCGTAGGCTGAAATGGGATAAAGTTCAATCCCAGGAGGGTAATCTTGCGAGGATCAGGGCGCACGTAGCAGATCTGACTGTAGAGCTGGCGGATCTTGAACTGGGGAAAGGTAGTGCCCAGGGCCCGTCCTTCGCCTTGGCTTATAAAAACGTAATAGAGGAAGTAGGACAATACTTTTTAATCCAGGGTAAAAGTGGTAGAGTGAATAATAAACTGCCCAAAGCCAGTAACCCTTGGTACTCGGACCAGTGTATGGTAAAAAGGAAGGAGCTAACAGTTGCCCTGCTTAAAAAGAATCCCTTACTAGTTAGAGCGGCTAGGAAGGATTATGCGAGGGTAATGGTATTGCCCTAATAATGAATTTGATTTCCAAGGGACACCCTGTGCCAGACTCGTGGAAGGGAGCAGAGGTGGTAACTGTGTATAAAAAGGGTGCCAGAGATGACCCTGCCAATTACAGACCGATCAGTCTGATCGACGTGATCCAGAAGGTGGTTGGCAGGGTCATTATCTCGAGGCTGGGTGTCTGGATGGAAGAGGAGCATGTCCTTTCTCATTTCCAAGCAGGGTTTCGACAAAAGGTGGGCACGATGGACCAGGTCTTCCGCTTCTTTGCGATCTATTGGAAGTCTGTGACCATCAATAAAGGTAGCCTCTACCTGGCTTTCATAGATCTCAAGACGGCGTTCGACCTGGTCCCCCGTGCAAGGCTGTGGGATATCTTAGAGAAGATGGGCTTCCCAGGGCCACTTTTGGGTTTTATTGTGAAGCTCCACGAGGGGAATTATGCGAGGATTAGATGGGGCACCCAGGGACAACTGACAGAGAGGGTGCCCGTGAGGAGTGGAGTCCGCCAGGGATGTGTTATGGTGCCGACCCTGTTCTCCCTCTTTGTGAATGGAGTGGTGGACCACCTGAGAGAGGAATCGGCAGATGCGCCATCCCTGGCAGGGGAAAAAACACCTACCCTACTCTTCGCGGACGACACCATTTTGATCTCTAAAACTCCCGCAGGCCTCCAAAAGCTCTTGCACCGTTTTAGTGCGTTTTGTACCGATAGAGGTCTTACCATCAACACCTCTAAAACAAAGCTTATGGCCCTATCACCCTCCAAGAGATTTAGGAACAATCTCTCGCTTAATGGTGCACCCCTGGAGTTGGTAGATTCCTTTGACTATTTGGGTGTTAGGGTAAATAGCCGGATGAGTTGGAAAGATCACTTGGCCAAAATGTTATTAAACCATAAAAGATTCGCAGGGGTGGTCTTGAGAGAACAGCGGGAGTCGATGAGTAAACCTGTGGCACCGACTCTCGCAATTTATGAGGGCCAAGTATTACCGGCTGCCCTATACGGATCCGAGTTGTGGGGGTTTGAGAATACATCGGAGTTAGTTACATCTGAAAACAAGTTCATGAGAGATCTGGTAGCCCTTCCAGTTTCCACCCCGCTAATCCCACTACGGTTAGATTTGGGTAGGCGCCCCCTTAAAGACTTAGTGTGCCTGCGCCCACTACTTTTTTGGGTTCGATTGAGAAGGACCCGGGAGCTTCATAACTATGCAGCAGCTCTAGATGAGCTTATTCTGCTTAATACAGGTAATTAGATCAAGTGGTTGTGCAATCTGAGGCAGATGGTTGTGCAATTGGGATTGAGTGAATCATGGACGAGCCAAACACCGCCCCCCAAGTTAGTGATCAAGAAGTTGTATTGGGACTGGGTCCAGGAGGAGGCCACATGTAGAGGTGTAGGGGGTCCTCTCACTGAGCGGTTCCTGGAGTTTAAATGGACAAGGAAACTTGAACCTTTCCTTGACTTCATAGGGAAACCCCTGGATAGATCACTCTACCTAAAAGTTAGGCTCGGGACTCTTCCGGTGAACGACTTCACCTCCGGGTGGAACAACCTGGGTGGTCCAATGAAAGCTTGCCCTGGTTGTGCAGCCCCTAACGAGTCTGTGGCGCATTTCCTCTTTGCCTGTCCAGCATATAGGGTTGCCAGGAAGATATGGTTAAAGCCATTATGCAAGGGGCTGGGTCTCAGATGTCACAAAATGGCCCTGCGGGTTCTTTGCACCGACACGACCTCTACTGCTATGGTGTGTGGAGTAGCTAAATACTTGGGTAGTGCATGGCAGACACGCATGAGGAGGGCCAAGTCCCTCCCCCACTCCACCTAATTGCTAGAGGGTTTCCTGGTAGGATGTTCCCATGGTTCCTGGTATCTGTTTTTATTGTATATTTTATCAAATTAGAATTTGTGTAGTATGTGAGGTTGTATGTATTTAAGGATTGGCGGGTTCTTGTTTTTATCCTTTTTGTACTGTATAAATTGCATACTTTTATGATGAAATTTTTTTATCGAATAAAGTATATAGTAATACCAAGAAACTACCCATTGAAGTAGCTGTGGTAGCATGTAGTCTATAAGTAAGGCATCGAGTTATCCACAGTGAGCTGATTGCAGAAGGGATAATTGGCTCAGCACCCTACAACCAGTCCCACCAAATGCAGGGAGCCAAAGGACCTCTGCCTGAGGGGAACCAGGTTAAGTCTTTGTGATTGAAGTGGTCTTGGCAGTATTCAAGCACCTAATTCAATTCATCTTATTTTCTGCTGTTGTTACTGGATCGTCAAAGGGGCCCCAGAAGTTAGGTTGCTTCTGATCTCGACTCTATGGAGTGTTTTGTGACTGTCTGCTAGTCTGGTCTGTGGGCCTGCAGCTTCATCTGGCCGTGTGTGGCTTTGTGTTCCTCTTCCTGTGGTAGTAGATCCAGGATATTTGTGGCCTTCCTTGGAGAGCTTGTGACCTAGGAACAGCCCCTAACAGAAGATGATACAAAACTGATAGCCCCATTTGTATTTCATGTTGGAGGAGGTGAAGAAGTCTGTGATGTTTGAATGATCCTCTCTTTGCCGTCATTGTTGCCGACGGGTCCTGGAAGAGAAGGAGTTGTGAACCACTGAAGGAGAGGGCACTCGCATCTCACGGTTTGGACATAATGTTCTCCTCAACTGAGTATTGTGATTTGTAAACCAGAACATCAGGGATTCACTTCCCGGCTCTGCTTATAGGGATAACTCTATGGACTTTATCTATGGGAATGGCCTTCCAATTTTTTGAAGATGGCATCAAAAAGATCTTCAAGTTATTTCAGCAAGTAGACATCAGGAACTCTTTTTGGAGATGCCTCACATACAGATATTGATGCGGCAAGACCCATTTTCAGGATCTTCTGATTTTTCCTGCATCAGATTGTGCTTGTCCACGAGCTGAAGAATCTGCTGCTGCAGAATGCTTGTCGATGGACATCTTGGCTTGGCCAACTTTCTCCCAAGTCGTCTTTTCACGCTGAATGACCGGTACATCATGCTGAAGGTCAGTTTTCAACCCCCTTAAAGTCCTCTTTGAATTTCTGGAAGCCCAGGAGGAAAAGATCTCTGATGATTTCCTGTGATTAGTCCCCTTAGGCCCTTATGGTCCCTCCTCACTCTGCCTCTCATGTACCATCTTTATTTGCCTTATGGGGAGACCTGTTGGAGGAGATCCTTAATATTAGAGTCCTTCTTGTGTTGCCACTGGCATGATCACATAGGAGAGGAGACTCTAGCCACAAGTTTGTGTCAAGATACATTTGAGGTCCGTGCGGAGGGGATCCGAGTGTGGAGGGTAGGGAAGGGTACCGCTTGAACGTATCCACAGCCAAGTGGTCTTGTTAACTGATGTCACAAGTGTGATGCTGGCTCTTCACAGGATTTTGTATTATGAAGTCACTTTGAAGGATTTAAGTTAAAGATTGGCAAACTACGTTTTCCCAGTAAGTTTAAAGACAAGAGACAGAGCGGTCCTCGATATCATTACTGACTGTCCTCGTTTGTCTCCTTGAGTTTGGGCCCCAACCTTTCTCGTCTGGTTCTGCTTAAAGCCTTCCCACCAGATTGGTGACCCCAGTAACATGCACAGTGGGCTCCCTTTACTTCTGCTATGACAGTGGGCGCAGGGCCCCATCAGGTCGGGTTCACCAAGAATGGCTGCTCCTTCCCTCGAGTCAGTTAGACAAAGAATCACAGGTAGCTGCTAAGGTATCCTCGGTGGCACACACCCCGTGGTCCTGGTGCCAGCTGGGATTATCCCACAGGTGCCACTGTTTGTTGACAAGGATCCCCGGGATCTTGTCTGTCTTCTCAAGCCCTGGGGTGGGGGATTCCGGGATAGCCTCCAGTGTCAGGCTGCGCTCTCTGGGCCCCAGGCTTCTTTTTGCGATCACTGTCGTGAGGGACACCTTTTTGTTGATATTTGCCAGGTCCCAACTCCAGCGCCTCCTCCTTGGTTTGCACTCTGGCCCATGAAGAGAGCCAAGCCTCTGTTTTGTCATTAGCTAGGGGCTGCGCTCCCGGGGTGGCAGGAGGTCAGCCCACTGCTACAATTTTTGGGAGCTTCAGGGTAGCCACCTTCGGGTCCTGGCTGCAGCCTGGGCCCCAGTTCCTGGGGAGTACTTTGCAGCCTCTCTTGACTCAGCTCGATCAAGTTTCCTGGGTACTGACGCAGGATATAAGTGAATTAGGACAGGGATTTCTCTCAGCCTGAGGGGGAATTTGGAGATGATGCATTCGCCATTTACAGAGTTTGGCCGCACCCACTCGTGCTGCTTTTGACCAGATCATCCACTTGTTGCTTTCAGATATGCTACAATCATACTGAATGCTGAGTGAACTGTTGGAGAACATATGTTGTTTTTCACACCTATATTTATGTTTGAATGCATTTTAGAAGTGAAGATAAATGGTTGAATAGGATGCTGATGAATGGCTTAAAGCAATGACTCACACTAGCCCCTTTCCATTTAAGAATATTTTGGCTGATCTGCCCTTGCAATTATCACTACCAACATAACAAAATTATTAGTGTTTGGTTAAAAGACTGATCAGGAAGTCGCGATGGCCTAGGTAAAGCAAACCGGAGGTTATGAACACTTTCCTGGTTCAGGGAGGCATTTTGTATAAAGTCTTTTACCTGGATGGTGCATTGGGATTTTCATTCTCGTACGCTTTTATTGTCTTGCATCGCTTCAACTGATTTAGCGAAGTCCTTGAAGGTTTGTTCCTTGAACACCTCAAGACAGCCAGACATAAGTGGAGGTGTTTGAAAACAAACTGTGTGCGGATGTATGACGTTACAACGCATACTTTTACAATGCATGCACTTGCAACGCAATTTTTACAACGCAACATCCACTACAACGCATTCCATTACATCGCATGACACTACAACGCATTTTTAAAAACTACCTTTACAACGCATTCGATTACATCGCATACTACCTTTACAACGCATACCATTACAACGTATAATGTTAAATTGCATTTAAGGTAAGTATTGGATAGTATAGGGGTAAAAATTACTATTCTAACTCCAGGGGGTGCAACAGTAGGGTAAATGTTGGATAGTATAGGGGTAAAAATTACTATTCTAACTCCAGGGGGTGCAACAGTAGGGTAAGTGTTGGATAGTATAGGGGTAAAAATTAGTATTCTAACTCCAGGGGGTGCAACAGTAGGGTAAGTGTTGGATAGTATAGGGGTAAAAATTACTATTCTAACTCCAGGGGGTGCAACAGTAGGGTAAGTGTTGGATAGTATAGGGGTAAAAATTACTATTCTAACTCCACTGAATTTCTGGAAGCCCAGGAGGAAAAGATCTCTGATGATTTCCTGTGATTAGTCCCCTTAGGCCCTTATGGTCCCTCCTCACTCTGCCTCTCATGTACCATCTTTATTTGCCTTATGGGGAGACCTGTTGGAGGAGATCCTTAATATTAGAGTGCTTCTTGTGTTGCCACTGGCATGATCACATAGGAGAGGAGACTCTAGCCACAAGTTTGTGTCAAGATACATTTGAGGTCCGTGCGGAGGGGATCCGAGTGTGGAGGGTAGGGAAGGGTACCGCTTGAACGTATCCACAGCCAAGTGGTCTTGTTAACTGATGTCACAAGTGTGATGCTGGCTCTTCACAGGATTTTGTATTATGAAGTCACTTTGAAGGATTTAAGTTAAAGATTGGCAAACTACGTTTTCCCAGTAAGTTTAAAGACAAGAGACAGAGCGGTCCTCGATATCATTACTGACTGTCCTCGTTTGTCTCCTTGAGTTTGGGCCCCAACCTTTCTCGTCTGGTTCTGCTTAAAGCCTTAAAGCAGGAGGTGCAACAGTAGGGTAAGTGTTGGATAGTATAGGGGTAAAAATTACTATTCTAACTCCAGGGGGTGCAACAGTAGGGTAAGTGTTGGATAGTGTAGGGGTTAAAAATTACTATTCTAACTCCAATGGTATGCATTGTAATGGTATGCGTTGTAATGGTATGCGTTGTAATGCCTGCGTTGTAGTGACATGCGATGTAGTGTCTGCGTTGTAATGGTATGCGTTGTAATGGTATGCGTTGTAGTGTCATGCGTTGTAAAGGATGTTGCGTTGTAATGCCTGCGTTGTAAGTTTAGTGCGATGTAATAGTTGCGTTGTAAAGGTTGTTTCCCACTGTGTGCAAAGTCTCTGGCTTCATCTACGGCTCCACTAGTATAAGCTGAAGTTCACATCATAACTTAATCTAAATTCAAGCCCACATCCATTTATTGTAATGCAAAGGAAGGCTGCAAAGTGCAAGTTCTACATGTATCTATATAATTAAAATTTGTGTGTGTATGAGGGAACAAATTACTGCCATTTATCTACAAAAGTTAAGTACAGTAATGCACTTTTAATGAGGCTTGTTCTGCAACAGCAAATATAAATCTTTAGAGATATTTGTTATTGGTACTCATTGGGGTGAGGGTGGCTATGAGCCTGTAAATAAGGAATAGCCAATATTCCCATGTTTGCACTGAGTTATTGAAGTATCAGCCGAGCAGAAAACACTTAGAATTGTGGGGTTATGTTTTTTAAATGCTGTCAGAGAACATATCCTTTTGTAGCACACTAAACACTGGTATTTTGAAATTAAATGAAAATGTATTTTGCATAGCACGCTTTTGCCCATAGGTGACTTGCTAGCAACAGAAGTAAAAGGAAAGGGAACAAGAACATCTAGTCAGTAACCTAGTTGATAAAGAGAAGACCTACTGATTAAAAAGCCATGTTTTCAAGGCTTTCCGAAATGGAAGGACGCCTGTACATTATTCAGCTGCAGCGGGAGAGAATTCCACCACTTAGCCGTACAGTGTACCGAACATCTACCACCCTGTGGGCTTTTTTTTTAATTTAGGGATGATTACATTGTAGGCTGAAGAGGATCGCAGAGTCCTAGGTGGGAAGTAAACTTCCGATTTAGATAGTCCAGACCTGAGCCATGCAAAGCTTTAAAGGCAACACGTAGAGTTTTAAAAAATCAATGTACTTTTGGATTGGTAGCCAATGAAGCTGGACTAAAGCCTGTGATGCTAATTGATGCTTTGGAATCCCAAGCAACATGCGCGCTGCAGCATTTTGCAGGACTTGCAGTTTGTTTAAAAGTCTCTGCTGCATGTAGATGTAAAAGGCATTACAATAGTGCAGTTTAGAGAGCACAAGAGGGGTAACAACCAACTTCTGCAAATCTTGCGGGATAAACCGAAAGACCTTCCTCAAGCCCTTTCTCAAGATCTAGACTAAAAAAGATGAAGAAAGAGGTCACAGCATTATTTTGCTTTTCAAATGACAATTTGTCATTGAAAAAAATCCCAAATGTTGTACTACAGAGACCGGTGTTGGTAGGGTTCCTAATTCCTGTGGCCACCAAGCTGGAGACCAAAATTAAGTATTATTACCCATTACCCAACAGGAGTACTTCAGTTTTTCCGGAGCTCAATTTTAAACAGGTATTGGACATCCAATTCCTGATCTGCAACATGCAGCTGTGGAATCAACTTGCTAAATCCTCTGGATTCCTGTATACTAGAACCACATTCTGGGTGTCATCTGCGGAGTTTGCCTTCGCTTCCTGAAACCAAGTAGGATATTTTTATGATGGAAATATTTATATGATCATAAGTTTGTGTTAAAAATTTTTTTGCTACTTGTTTAAATTGAGTCTTTAGCTGTGTTTCCATTATTATGTTTTTAGGTCTCGCCTACGCAGTGCGCATGCGCTGCATAGGAGGACCTTTAGCCGTCGTTCTGCTCTTTATCGAAGCATATACTAGTGCTTGTGGCGGCATCCACCTTGCGGGAGTGAGCAGGGGGCGTGCCACAAGCATGAGTATGTGCTTCTTAAAAGAGCAAACTGCGCACGCACACACCACTTCCGGGACAGCAAACACACGATTGCAGTGCCAGCAGTGTGTTTTGCTTTTACTGTAAATGTAAATGTCAAGGTACTTATAGAGCGCACTGTCACCAGACAGACACCTTGCGGCATCGCCTTTGCGGTTTCCTGGCGCTGATACTCATACCGCTGTGGAACCCCTCCTGGCTTTCCCTGTGAAGTGTCCACTCCTGGGCACCCCAAGGGTGAAGCCAGGCATCCTTAGCGCTGTTGGGGCCGGTGTGGAGGCTAAGCAAGCTATTGCCCAGAGTTGCAGCGTGGGGCCCGTGATTAGAATAGGCACCGAGGCGAGAATAGACAGGTCTGAGGAAATTGAGCCCGAGCCCCACCGAGGCGGGAATCGAACCCTGGTCCCTGGCCAGAACTCTGCTTCAGGGTCTGCCGCTCTAACCATTGAGCCACACTCCTCCACATGCACGTGTGTGCTTTAAAATAGCAGCATTAGTTATTCACTCGTGCATGGCTATCATTCACTCTGTGTTTTGCTTTTACCTTTTCTCACTATTTGTCACCACTTCTACCACCACCAAGTCCACTACCACGTCCACCACCACTACCACGTCCACCACCACTTCCACCACGTCCACCACCATGTCCACCACCACCACCACGTCCACCACCACTACCACCATGTCCACCACCACATCCACTACCACCCCCATGTTCACCAACACCCCCACGTACACCACCATGTCCACCGCCATGTCCACCACCACCACGCCCACCACCACGTCCACCACCACCTCCACCACGTCTACCACCACGTCCACCACCACCATGTCCACCACCACCCACAGCCACGTCCACCACCACCACCCACCGCCACGTCCACCACCACCCACCGCCACGTCCACCACCACCCACCGACACGTCTACCACCACCCACCGACACGTCCACCACTACGACCACCTCCACACCCACAAGCTTTGCCACATCCACCACCGCCACGCCCACCACTGCCACGCCCACCACCGCCACGCCCACCACCGCCACGCCCACCACCGCCATGCCCTCCACCACTGTCGCGGCTGACCCTGGTTTTCTCCTCAGGATGACGCTGATGCTATAGAGGGGTCCCCCTCCCATCCGTCCCCAGCCCGGAATATGTATAATACCCTTGGACTCGGGAGACAGGTGGGCGAGGGAAGGTTCTGCAGGGAGAGAGACCTGAAACGAAACAAGCAGACGTTTAGACACTGCGCTTTTCTTCCCCTCCCCGTGGACAGAGCTTACTCCTATCTGTTCCCCACTTTACCTGTCTCTATTTCCTCCCGCTATCGGTTGATCAACGGTGGATTCTGGCTGTGGTCGTTGCCCAGTTAACAGCACTAGTGGGGTGACTCACGTTCTTTGGGGCGGTTCAGAGCAGGCTCAGGGGTTGGCTCTAGGACTCCAGAACCCGGAGCTAGGGTAGCCCAATGCTTCTTGAGCTAGTAGAAACCGCCGGTGGCGCTACTACTCCAAGCCCGGGAATCCGTGGGGCCGAGGAGCGCTGAGTCAGCGGATTCCTTAACGGAAATAAGTGCAACACAAAAGGAAAGAACGGGAGTGAACTTGGGTACTCTCTCGCGGTGCCCCAACAGTTTGAGGAAATGGAGAGCTCTCGGCACCCAAGTACGTTCTGGACAATCCAAGGTGTTCGCGCTACTACTCTATGCTCCCTAACGAGGAGCAGAGGAGCGCGTACCCGGGGTATGGCGGCCCGGCAATCCATGGGCGTCTGGAAGGATCCGAAGGCGCTGTCACTCACCTCACACACGTGGGGTTGCAGAGGCAGAGGTGAGCACGTCCTGGAACTCAGGGAGTCTCTGGAGGGAATCACGAGCCGGGGAGTCCTGATAACTAGGCTGGAGCTGGAGCTGCGAAGGTGCGGGCCGCTGAAGGAAGACGGGCATATCCGGAATCATTGGCACCGCTCCCCCCGCGTCGGGTCGGCTTTTATTTCCGGACGCGCTGATGGCCACGGGGGCGTGGTTTCGCTGCGCCTCCTGGGAGATGTAGTTTGGAGCGCTTTCCAACGCCGGATGGTCGCTTGGTTTCGCTCCCGCCCTCATGCTCGATCATGACAACCACCACGACAACCACCACAACATCCACCACCACCACCATGTCTACCACCACCATGTCTACCACCACCACATCCACCATGTCCACCACCACCATGCCCACCACCGCCATGCCCTCCACCACCACGACAACCACCACCACATCCACCCCCACCACCATGTCCACCACCACCATGTCCACCACCACCATGTCCCCCATCACCACGTCCACCACCACGTCCACCACTAAGTCCACCACGTCCTCCACCACCACCACATCCTCCACCACCACCACTTCCACCACCACATTCACCACCACCACCACGTTCACCACCACCACCACGTTCACCACCACCACCACGTCCACCACCACCATGTCCACCACCACATCCACCACCACGTCATCCTCCACCACCACGTCCTCCACATCCCCCACCACCACAAACATGTCCACCACCACAAACATGTCCACCACCACAACATCCACCACCACAACGTCCACCACCACCATGATGTCCACCACATCCACCACCACCACCACATCCACCACCACCACATCCACCACCATCACATCCACCACCACGTCTACCACGAAAGCCACCACCACCAAAGCCACCACCACCAAGGCCACCACCACCACGTCCACCACCACCACCACCACGTCCACCACCACCACCACCACGTCACCCACCACCACCACGTCACCCACCACCACCACGTCACCCACCACCACCATGTCCACCACCACCACATCCACCACCACCACGTCCACCACCACCACTATGTCCACCACCACCACGTCCACCACCACTTCCACCACCACCACGTCCACCACCACGACCACGTCTACCACCACGAACACGTCAACCACCACCACCATGTCCACGACCATGTCCACAACCACCAGCATGTCAACGACCACGTCCACAACCACCAGCATGTCCACCACCACCACCACGTCCACCACCACCACCACCACGTCCACCACCACCACGTCCACCACCACCACCACGTCCACCACCACATCCACGTCTACCAAAACGACCACGTCCACCACCACCACGTCCACCACCACACCCAGCACCACGCCCACCACCACCACGTCCACCACCACCACGTCCCCCACGTCCACCACCACCACCACGTCCACCACCACGTCCACCACCACCACAATCAACCAACACCACGTCCACCACCAACACCACGTCCACCACCAACACCACGTCCACCACCAACACCACGTCCACCACCACGTCCACCACCACCACGTCCACCACCACCACCACCACGTCCACCACCACCACCACCACCACCACCACCACATCCACCACCACCACCACGTCCACCACCACCACCACGTCCACCACCACCACCACGTCCACCACCACCACCACCAGTCCACCACCACCACCACCAGTCCACCACCACCAGTCCACCACCAACACCACGTCCACCACCATCATGTCCTCGACCACCTCCAATACCCCCACCCGTGACAGGTAAAGTGTCACTTGAGGGCAGGGGTAATAGGAGTGTCAACCCCGGCTCTACATGGGACATTTAAGGATGCATTGGGTGCGAAAAGACGGGAAAAGGGGCTAGAAGTATTACACCAGACCCAAGATACATTTTGAAGAGGCGCAATGTCACAGGGGCTCCTGTAAAAGCACTTGCAGCATCTCTACCTCAAGTGGCATACCTGCACAAGCCACTCAAAACAAGCATTGGCATAGCCAATTGGTCTCGCCTTTGGGACCATATAAGTGTTTAGCCATGCAACACTTGATGTTGTTGCACCAAGGATATTGTGCTGGATAACTAAACACGTATAAGGTCCCAAAGGCGAGACCTATTGGCTATGCCAATGCTTCTTACTATAATAATCAAATGGGCTTAGTTGTTGGGTTCATTGCCATTATTAATTTTTTTATCAAATTGATCACGTGAGCTTAATTTAAGTATTATTTTGTTGATGTTGGTGATTATTTTTTTATAATTATGTTAATGTAACTGTCCACAAAAATACCTTGAGGTATGTGTTATAGGATGTTGTTGATTGTTGTGTTTTTTATGGCTAGTTGTCTCATTAAACTTTATTTCTTATAAGAGACTTCTAAAAGCAGATTCCTCACCTTTTGAATACCTCCAGGCGTTGTACTGGATCAGGAAACTTTGCACAGCAGTGTCCTCCAGGGTTGACAGGTGGTATTGTGTGACGTCATGGATCATCGTGCCACTATATATATGGCATCCATTCCTTTCTTTCTGCACCTATTGTCGTGGATCCAGAGCTTCAACTGTTGTTTGACAGTTTTTTGTCAAATTTGTATTTGATGCAGTATTTTTGAAGCAGAATGCCATCAAAACCACCAGGTTTTAAACCATGTATGACTTGTAACTGACAGATGGAGTCTTAGCTTTGGACACAAATTGAAGTTGTGCTAGTCATGTAACAAGATGAACAAGAAGGCAATTGGGGACTGTGAAACAAAATTTGTGGTAGCAGAAATGAGGAAGTTGAAGACTCGTTCTCGTTCGTGGGGTGATCGAGGTCAAGGATGAGGTCTTGCTCTGCTTCTAGAGGTCTTTCGAGAGACAGGACTTCATCAGAATCAAGTATGTCTGAGAAAAGTCATAAGAGACATAAACAATTCAAACATGCCTCTCCTGCTTCGTGACACTCCCACCATTCAGGATGACATGAAGCACCTGCTACTTCTAGACAAAATTATTCACCCATTGCTTCAGCGTCATTTTCATTCTGACTTTCAACAGATAGGTGGCAATGCTAGACCAGCTTTAGAAAATGATGCTATTTTTCAAAACCGTCTGGTTCACTTTTGAGCTTCAAGGATATGATGAGGCCTCCGGTTATTCAGATGTCAACAAGGCAAAACTTAATCGAGTGTATGTGTGGAAAGAAGTGTTCTTTAACGCTGTACCTATTTTTAATCGCTAATCTTGCACATTTCCATTTCCATTGCTGTTGAATGTATTTTAAAAAGAACGCCTTGTAATTGATTGAATTGTTTTTAAAGTTCAGACTTTGCTACTTTTTAATCGCTAATTTTGCACATTTTTCATTGCTGCTTAATGAATCTTAAAACAAACGACCTGTCATTGATTGAATTATTTTAATGTTCAGACTTTACCACTTACTTCTCGCTAGCTGACTTCGTGGGGTGAACACCATCTTAGCGGAAGAAGGTCGTCGCTCTAGTCGCCTGTAACTTCCTGGGGGGAAAGCTTAAAGCAAATGCAGGGCCGGACGTGCAGCGGACGTGCCGCTGGCGCGCCGAAGGCGTGCCTATGGCAAGCCCGCCTGCGCCCGTCCGTGCCCGAACGGGACCAGGGGCCATAAATGCTGCTCAATTTTTGACCAATAAAACTAAGCCCCTCATCTATACATCAGAGGCACTTGCAGCTATAGGACACACTTTTAGCCCTGATAAAGCATGTATTAAAGCATCGCCTGAAAAATGTGAAGGCCCTTTTTCTTGCAAACACTGCAAATGGGGTAGCTGTGAGCTGCAATTTACTCACCCATTGAAAATACCCATACCCAAACATATTATGCAGGATCTAAACTGTATTTACTTTAATTCTAGATCACTCCCTAAACACAGTATCGAAATCTGGGAGATACTGGACGATATAAGCCCAGACTTAGCTTTTGTTACTGAGACCTGGCTCGATGACAATAATACTCCAGATATTGTCACTGCCTTACCCCTAGGATATAAAATTTTAACAACTTAATAGGAAGGGCGGTAAGAGAGGAGGGGGGACAGCAATTTTATATAAAGACCATCTCACCTGCATCTCCATTTCGTTCACTAAAGCAGGCACACATGAGATTCTAGCGTTCTCAGTGTCTGTAGGTAACCATAAATTATTTGGAGGGGCATTCATCTACAACTCGCAAGGGTATCAGCCTGATTTAAGCTCCAATTTACTAACACAACTTCTTCCTCTCTGTTTGAAGCAAAATGAGTTTTTAGTCATAGGAGATTTCAATCTTCACTACGAAGGGCCTACAAATCCAGGAGTTGAACATCTTGACAATGATATGGCCATAATGCAACTATCTCAAAGGATCTCCAAACCAACTCATGTGGCCGGCCATACCCTTGATCTATTGTTCTCTAACATAGAATCATTATGTATTCAGGAAATTAAACCCCTAATATGGATGGACCATTTCCTAATCTCCTTTTCCTTTAGCTTACCCAAACATACACCAAAGTCCGAGATGAGGGGTCAGCCAAGATCTAGGGCCTGGAGTCAAATCACGGAGGAATCTTTCAGTGCCATTTTTTCCTGTATCTCGAAGTCTCTGCACCAAAATTCTATAAATACATTAGCTACACAGCTACAGTATGATATTGAAGAAACACTCGATCGGTGCGCCCCCAAATCGACTCGGACATTAGTTACAAAAAAATCCAAAAAATGGTGTACGTCGAATTTAAAACTTATGAAAAGAGAGTGTAGAATTAAGGAACATAAATGGAGCCTCTCAAAATCTAGTACAGATAGATGTATCTACATAGCCAAGCAAAAAACCTATCATGGAGCCCTAAAAGAGGCCAAAACCAAGTATTACTCGGAAAGAATCGAAGAAACAGGAAGCTCATCTAAAGAACTCTATAAAATAATTCGGGAACTCTGCAAACCTACTCTGTTGTCACAATCTATGGCACCCTCTTCCGAGAACTGTGAGCTACTCAATAACTTTTTTATAAACAAAGTGACAAATATGTACACAACTTTTACTTCTCTAAATGTGGAAGACTCCAAGGCTTGGGAAAACTTAGCTCCTCATCCCGCAGCCCACAACCACCTAGATAGGCTTACATCTTTTTCTGAGGAACAAGTGGCCAAAGCCATGATTGAATTTAAGGCAGGTTCCCCATTGGACCCATGTCCACATTTCATCTTTTCACGTTTGGTCTCAGTACTTTGTCCCCATGTCACTAAAGCTCTTAATCAATCACTAGAGCTTGCTTCCTTTCCAGATATCTGGAAAAAACTGTTGTTTTTCCCCTTTTAAAAAAGCCAGGTCTTGAAATCTATGATCCAGCCAACTATAGACCTATATCTCAATTACCGTATTTATCGAAGGTCCTAGAGAAATTGGTTAATAAACAACTTACGGCATTTATTGAATTCAATAACCTACTTGATTCCTAACAAACTGGATTTAGGGCTAACAACAGTACCGAGGCTACTTTACTAGCTGTATCAGATAACATCAGGTCTCTAGTCGATCAGGGTAAAACTGTGACATTGATCCTTCTGGATCTTACAGCGGCTTTTGACACTGTATCCCACAACAAACTACTGCGAATTCTGCATGAAAAAGGATTATGCTCAAATACTTTAGCATGGTTCGCGTCATTTCTTAAGAACCAAACCCAGATCATTCAAATGGGACCCTACTGCTAAGAGAATTGACTATGGAGTACCACAGGGAGCTACTCTGAGCCCTCTTTTCAATATATACGTCTCCTCCTTGACAGATATCAGCAAGAAATGGGGCTTTGATATATGCTCTATGCTGACGACACACAACTGATAATTCCTTTGCCGTATAAGCTGAAAAAAGTGGATACTAAGGACAACCTCATCAATTGTCTTACTGAAATAGCAAACTGGATATCTGGACATTGTTTAAAACTCAGTGCCGGAAAATCAGAGATTTTACTTTTTGGAGGAGCTTAGACAATTTGGTACAATAGTTGGTGGCCCCAGGCGTTGGGAACCGCTCCCGAACCTAGGCAGGCCGCCAAGAACTTGGGCATCATCTTTGATAATGCTCTGTCTATGCAGAACCAAGTACGATCACTATGTGGAAAAAGTTTTGCCATATTAAAACTTCTTAGAAGACTTTTCCCATGGATTCCTTTAAACTGTAGGAAAACCGTGACACAGGCGCTACTGGTGAGTAATTTGGACTATGGTAATGCATTGTATATGGGCATGGCCGACTATCTTTTCACCAGATTACAAGTAGTCCAAAATGCAGCTGCTAAACTTGTATGCAATAAGAGTAGATATAGTTCTGCCTCTCTCTGCATGAAAGAATTACACTGGTTATCCGTACGTCAACGAGCCAATTTTAAGCTCATGTGTTTTGCACACAGAACGCTATACAAAACTGGCCCTCAAATCTTGCATGGGAGATTAAAATTTCATGCATCTTTGTGTAATTTGAGATCTCGCCATCAGGCATTGGCATCAGTCAAACGTACGACCAAGGCTAGGATGGGCGATCGATCGTTCTCAAAACTAGCAGCGGTCAATTGGAATAAACTTCCTTTAGAACTACGTATGACTGAAGAATACTTAATGTTCAGGAAAAAACTAAAAACACATTTATTTCCCGGCCACTAAACTGCTAGCTGGAAATCTCCCCCACCTACATTCAGTTATTGTTTTTTAGCGCCGTGTTGTCCCCTGGGATGAATGTTGCGCTTTATATAAATAAATAAATAAAGAAATCCATCTTCAACGCCAGCTTTGCCTCTTTGCACGATTTTGAAGCAGTTGACTTCGGGTCCATTCACCAGGTTGCTGCCGACATCTCGGACACCTTTGGTGCCACGTCTGATGCCGCAGACAACTTGGTCGAGAACGCAGGCTCTGTCTCTGAACGTACTGACATTGCCAATGCAGTTTGAGGATCCAATCGCACATTCAGACACTGAAGCCAACGTACCATCTTCAAAGGTTTATGCTCAGTCTAAACCTGTCACGACTAGGGAGGAATAGCTTTTTGATGTTGAGTATCTTCATGGTGACATTGTACAGGATTTGCAAGATGCTTGTGTTCTGAGACATCTCCTGGTTTATCTTCTCCTACTCTGAAGAGGTAGCATCATTTTCAGCATCATTTGCCACACTGGTAAAAAGGGCAGCTGAGACTCTTGACCTTATTTTCCCCCACAAGAGGTTATGACTAGTTTATTGATAGAAATTTTAGACCCTGTCCCTGCTTTACAGGAGCCCTTATTGCCCTTTAATGAGACTTTGTCAGATGTTTTAATTGGTACATAGACTAAACCAGGGTCTTACCCTCCAGTATATCTCCAGATTGCAAAGGGACATTGTCCTGCCCGAGGGGATCCACATTTTCTTCTTCGGGACCCAACTCCAGAAAGTCTAATAGTACAGACTTCAACTAGTCCTACTAATCTCAATGCTTTCCCTACTACTCCCCTTGACAGGGAGTCTAAAAAGATGGAGGCGTATGCAAAAAGGTGTTTTCTTCAACTAGTTTGACTTTAAGGTCATTGAATACTTCTTGTCTTTTAGGGAGATATTCCCATGCTTTGTCGTATAGTGTTTCAGATGTACTACCTGTGATCCCAGAGGATACTTTGCAAGTTATTAGAGTTCAGTTGCTGATGGGCAGGATGTGGCAAAAAACTCTATTAAGTCAGAGCAGGGCACAGCAGGGTGTTTAGGTAGCACTTTGGGGGCAAGTGTAGTTATCAGACTTCCTTCTTAGATCTCATCAACTGGATTTTCTAAGGATGTTCAGCATTTGTTGATAAATATGCCCTGCAGTGACTCCAGATTATTCAGTTAAAAGTCAAACACAACTCTTGAAAGATTTTAGGAGAGCAAGGCTACTACTCGATCCTTTGGTTTGGCACCTCCAGCTTGTCGGCTTTCAAAGCAGCAATGTACTTTTTAAAGTTTCAGAAGAGGCTACCTTCAGAGACAGAGGTGATATTTGCCGCAATTACAATATACCACCCAGTGTTTTAGAGGACATAGTCATGAAGCACATAAAAAATGCCCTACACCTCAAGGAAAACAATCTGCCGAAACTCCAGCTCCCCTTTTGCAGTCACTTCAAAGCCTCTCTAAGTTAACCTTGGGGCCTCATGATTGCCTGGTTGGAGGTCGAATCACCTACTAACTCTGAGATGAAGGGACATTATATCAGAACAATAGGTGCTCCAGATCGTGGCACAAGGTTATTCTCTACATTTTCTCTCATTCCTTACGGACATTCCTCCACCACCACATGTACCTGAGGACCACCTGTCATCAGTTCTTCAAGAAGTAGTTCAGGATCTCTTAGCAAAGGAACCATAGAAAGACTTCCAGTTTCAGTAATCATAAGTGGTTGTTATTCCCATTATTTTCTGATTCAAAAAAAGAATGGGGTTCTTCGTTCCACTTTAGATCTTCGTCCCCATAGCTTCTTTTTAAGAAAGGACAGGTCCCTGGATGCTCACTCTGGCTCAAATTCTACCTGCCCAGGACTGTATAATAGTGTTAGATTTGCAGGATATGTATTTTCACAGTCCCATTCTGTAATCTCATAGACGTTATCTGCGTTTTCAGGTGGGACAGTAACATTTTCAGTTTTCTGTCCTTCCCTTTGGGCTGACCAGTGTGCCTTGGGTGTTCACTAAGGTGATGGTGGTGGTTGTGGCCTATCTACGGAGGTTAGGAATACCAGTAGTCCCAAACTTTGACGAATAGCTGTTAAAAGCAAGCTCGCCTCAAACATATGCAAACCATCTCCTGACGTCGGCTGACCTGTTAATATTGTTGTTTTACCAACAATGTGCCAAAGTCACTCCTGACCTCCGCAGAGGTTTTATTTCATTTGGGCTATCATAGATACGTTGTTGATTCGAGCAAAATGTGTGCCTTAATGTGTTCAGGACATTTGGGCAGTGATCCCGATGTTTCAGCCTGAAGTCTGGATCTCACGAGAGCCGCTCTGAGACTTCTGGGTCTCCTGCATCCTGCTTGTGGACCATGCCAGGTGGCACATGCGGGCTCTGCAGTAGTAGTTTGAAGTCACAGTGGTAAATCTGTCAGATTCTATTCAAGTGTTGGAAAAGGAAATCTGTCAGATTCTTTTCAGGTTTCGGAGAAGCCTGCAAAAAACCTGCTGTGGTGGATGCTCAACTACAGTTGGGACAGCAGCAGACCTACCTTTCTCTGCCCGATCCAGAACTGACAGTTGTTACAGATGCGTCATTACTGGGGTGGGGAGGTCATCTGGGAGAGATGGAGATAAGAGGTCTCTGATCTGGGGCAGAAACTCAAATTCACATAAATCTTTTGAAGCTTTGAGCGATCTGTTTGGCTTTAAAAACTTTCCTTTCGATGATAAGGGGGGAATGAGTACAAATCTTCACAGAAATCATGACCGCTGCATGGTTTGCAACAAACAAGACAGAGTAGGGTAATGGGTTCTGTGCTTGAAAGGTTACCTTTTTGGAAGTGGCTGAACAATCAGGGCATATCTCTAATTGTCCAACACCTAACAACAAACTCACTCAGCGTTACCTAATGGGTCACAGATGGCGTTTACATTCAGAGGGAGCACATAATATTTTCCAGCAATGTGGAGAATCCTAGCTCGATGTATTTGCCACCACGCAGAACGCACAGTGTCCAGAGTTTTGCATTTTGTAATACCCAGGCCAGTGCTCCCTAGGAGACTCCTTTGACCTACATTGGGACTCAGGACCCATGTATTCCTTTCTGCCCCTAGCTTTTCTGCTCAGAGTGCTCAAGAGACTAGCCCCATGTCATCATAGTGGCTCCAGACTAGGGGAGGAGAATGCGGTACCCAGAACTTCTTGTCATGAGCATCAGTCCTACAGTCTGGCTGCCTCTTTGAAGATCTCCTGTCCCTGCATCAGGGTCAGTTCTTGAATCTGAACTTACGTAACCTACACCTCTTTATGTGGAGATTGAGTGTCAGCAACTGATTCCATACGATAACCCTCCTGAAGTGGTTGGTGTAATCATGGCAGACAGGCGCTGGGAGAACTTTGTGGTGGGTGAGGTGTTCCTCCTGTCGTGTCCAATGCATACCAGCTTCCTTTTCTTATCTTTTTTTATTGTTTTGGTTGTCAGTGACTCAGCAAGGCTTTGCTGTATCAAAGGTACAGGTTTGTTGGGGGAAAAAAATGGTGTTGGGGCCCTTTTCGGAAGACCAGTGCAGCCTGCACAACACATTGCCCCTGCCAGTGCTGCCAATGACTGTATCAAAAGAACAACTAATCATCACAGTCCGATAAATTTAACAATTTCAAGTCATCCATAGCTGAATAATGGCATGGGTGGTAGGTATAAAATATGAATTGATTACAAAAATAGTACAACAGTAATATTAAAAAAATTACGTATACTTATAATACGATACAATTAAAATCAGTTGCAATCCCATTTCCCAGTCAAAATCCAAGCGCTCCAAATGAACATAGAAACTGCATGATAAAAATCTGGGTAATCAGTTATGTAACAAAGAGCTAAAGTGTCTATTTCGTTGAAAACGTTAAAAGCGTGAAATGCCATTTCATGCACACACACACAGTACATTGGTACAAAATAGCATGAAGTGGGTAATGGTCTCACCACAAGCACAATCACATACTACAACAGTCCCCTTGGGTTTGCTCCACTTGGCTACATACCCCTTCAAAGGAACGTTCCCCAGGCGAAATTTTATGTGTAGAGAGCGCTGTATCTCGGGGCAGATGTCATCCAAATAGGGTTCAAAACCAACGTTAAATTTATGGTTTAGATACCCCTGTAATAGACCTTCTTCTTACTTAGCTTGATTATTATTTGATTCATACATTGCCAATAAGGATCCTTCACCTTATTTATTGTTTCCCCATTAATCACAGTGGGATCCTGACAAATCTCAAGATCCAGCTGCTTTAAGGAACTACAAACATACTTCTACCAAGGCATTCCAGGCAGGCCAGCTTAATGGGCTACCTCCGTTATAGCGGCCAAATGTATGCCTGCTAAACTATTTGTTCGAGGCATATGAGCTGCTGATTACGCACTTTTGCATAGATCGCCATCTGGTGTTGGGCCCGGATGTTTGCAGTTTGTTTTTCCTGTTGGAAAGTCTTTGGAAGTCACGAGGTCGGTGACTCCTCCTTTGGTTCGTATTGCTCATGGGCTTCGGCTCCATCCTCAGATTTTTTTTTTTCCGCCATCGGGCTCGGATGTAATCCTTCGCGCTCCGGTTCCGAACTTTTCAAGTTCAACGATCGACGCAAAATCCTCGCTCATCGGTATTCTTCATATCCAGATCTCCTCAGTCACCTCCTCTTCGACACTTCTTCGATACCAGTCGTCGACGGCGGCCTTCGGGCCTATCCCAGCTCCGGTCTCAGCTGATGGAAAGAACTCCATTCAAGAAGTGTCCTCGATGTGGGTCCAAATTCCCCCCCACCGGTCTTCATGAGGTGTGCAACCTCTGCCTCTCCCCTGAACACGAGGCTCGAGACTGTCCCGCCTGAAAGTCTTTTAGATCGAACAAGACTATTCGAGATCGAAGGGCCAGACGCAACATGGCGCACGCCTCGACCTCCGCTCCAGTCGACATCTTCGGGGACGACGCCGAAGCTCCGGCACAGCAGCACACCGAAGAAGAAGACCTCGTCAGTGCTTCCGAAGCCGACGACTCAGATGTGGAGGACATCACCCCGGTGCAGAGGGTCGTGAGTACCATACCCCCTTCCACACCCACGCCGACACCCAAAAAGGCTCCGGTCACGCCTTCGGGCCTAGGCAAGACCAAAGACACTGCTTCAAACACCCCACCTTCGGGCCCGGTGAAGAAGCCACATAAGCCTTCCGGTGGCTCGGCACCAAAAAAGAAGTCGGCCTCTACCTCGACACCGAGCTCCGTACCGAAGCCCTCGGGGTCGAAACCAGGCCTTTCGGTGCCGACCAAACCACACAAGGCCCTCGGCACCGAGACTCCCGCGCCGAAGTCCACCTCGGCGCCCACCAAAAAATCAGAGGTTCCTAAGAAGCACAGCACAGACAAGCCCAAAAAGTCATCGGCCCCGAAACCTTCGGCGCCGACGGAACAACCATTGTCACAGGAACTGTTTATGCCGGATCCCTTGCAAAAGACACTTACCAAGGATCCAAAAACTGGACATTTGACTCTCTCTTCTAAAAAGAGACATTTGGAAAAACCGGCTCCGCCTCCACTTCCAAAGAGGAAGGACTCTGCTACCTCCCCTTTCAGAATTCCTTCCCCACCCTCTCCACCTGCGCCCCCTCCACCTTCTCCACCCCCACCTCATCGCTCCCCGACCCCGTCTCCAGTCGATGATGATCAGGGGGACCCATATTATCCAGGGGATGTGCCACAAGACCCCACCCCTACAGAATCCCCAGACCCTTGGGACGACTATAATAATCCAGACATTCCAGATGTCCCACAAGATGACCTTTACCCATCCAGGCCATCACCACCGGAAGACTCATTAGGTTTCCATCACCTAATTCAGAGGGTGGCACATTATCACGGGGTAGAGCTACACACTGACACGGTAGAGGCCGATTTCCTCCTCGACACCTTTGATACGGCACATAGGTCTACCGCTATACTACCTATGCTCAAGGGGGTAATAAAACATGCACCAGAGGTTTTTAAAGACCCAGTTAGGGCTAGGGTCATTAACCCACGTATAGAGAAGAAGTACAAAGCTGCCCCCACAGATCCTGCCTATATCAAAGGGCCGGCGACACTGGATTCCCTAGTGGTTTCCACTGCACGGAAGAGGTCAAACTCCGAGGCGTCAGGAGAAGCACCACCGCCTGACAAGGAGTCAAAGCTACTAGACGCGTCAGGAAAACGCACTGCGTCACGGGCAGCCAATATATGGCGTATCGCCAACACTCAAGCGCTATTGGCCAGATAAGACAGAGCGCATTATGATGAGTTAGAGACCATCATGCACCATGTTCCAGAAAAATACAGAAATAGGGCCAATGAATTCATTCAAGAGGGTAAAACCATAACCAACACCTCTATAAGATGTGCCCTAGACGCAGCAGACACAGCCTCCAGGGCCATTAACACTAGTGTCCTCCTCCGCCGTCATGCTTGGCTCAGAATCTCAGGCTTTAAGCCTGAGGTACAGGCCTCCATTCTAAACCATCCCTTTGACCAAGAACATCTATTCGGTCCAAAGGTGGATGAGGCCCTGGAGAAAATGAAGAAGGACACAGATACGGCGAAATCTATGGGAGCCCTGCAGTCACACCCTCCTAGACGCTCCTTTCGCCGCTCTTGCTTTCGGGGTACCGCCAGAGGATACTCCTCAGATAGCGCATCCACTTCCTACAAATCCCCTGCTCAATCCACCTTCACAAGGGGTTATCAAAGAGGCGGATATAGGGGCAATAACAATAAAGGCAGAGGCAAAACAAATACCGCCCGCTCTGCCACACTGCCTACCAAATGACTTCCCCCTGCTCCCTCCAGACCATCCCACTCCGGTCGGGGGCAGGCTACAAAATTTCCTTCACGTCTGGGAGACCATCACCTCAGACAGATCGGTGACCCAAATTATTCGTTCAGGGTACTGTCTAGAATTAACATCTACCCCCCCAAACATTCCACCCAGACAACGCCCAATGTCACAAGAACATTCCACGTTACTAAAGCAGGAGGTAACCTCCCTCCTACAAAAACATGCCATAGAACAAGTCCCCGCCAATCAGCAAAATTTAGGGGTCTACTCCCTGTATTTTCTGATACCAAAAAGAGACGAGACTCTACGACCTATTTTAGATCTCAGGCCTCTAAACACTTACATACATTCGGACCATTTTCACATGGTAACCCTTCAACAGGTTCTTCCGCTCCTCTCCCAGAACGACTTTCTCACCACACTGGACTTGAAAGACGCATACTTTCACATTCCGGTACACCATGCGCACAGAAAGTACCTCAGATTTGTAGTGGACGGGCAACACTACCAGTTCAAGGTGCTCCCATTCGGCGTCACAACAGCACCAAGGGTATTCACCAAGTGCCTAGCGGTAGTGGCGGCACACCTCAGAAGACAGCACATTCACGTTTCCCATATTTGGACGACTGGCTAATAAAAGCCACTTCCTACAACCAATGTGTACACCACACCGCCACTACAATCCAACTACTTCACCAGCTAGGTTTCACGGTGAACCACCAAAAGTCCCAGCTGATACCATCCCACACAAAGCAATACCTCGGTGCCACCATAGACACCTCAAAAGCCATAGCCTATCCCAATCCTGCCAGGATTGCAAGCATCCAGGCTTTGCGTCAAAGATTCATACCTCAACACTCTCTCCCAGCAAGAGTGTTTATGCAACTAATAGGGATGATGGCCTCTTGCATTTTCATAGTGCCTCATGCAAGACTCCAGATGCGTCCACTCCAGGAGTGCTTAGCACGCCAGTGGAACCAGGTCGCACCCATCGCTCTCGGCAGTGGTGGAACACCACAAATCTTTCCAGAGGTCGACCGTTCCTGGACCAGGTTCCACAAATAATCCTAACAGACGCATCGCTCTCCGGCTGGGGAGCTCATCTGTTACACCTCACAGTGCAGGGCACATGGACGCCGCAACAAAAGTTACTCCACATCAACCATCTGGAGTTACTGGCAATCTTTCTAGCCCTAAAATCCTTTCAGACGCAGATTTCAGGCAAGGCAGTCCTGATTCGCACAGATAACATGACTGCCATGTACTACATTCAAAAACAGGGGGCACACACTCTCCACAGCTCTCTCAACTAGCACAGAGGATATGGAGATGGGCAATTCCACACAAAATCATTCAACTAGCCCAACATGTCCCAGGAGTTCAAAACACCATGGCAGATCTGCTCAGCAGCCGATCCACGAGTGGGAACTTCACCCACAGGTTCTTCACCCGTTCTTTCAGATGTGGGGGCATCCTCAGATAGACCTCTTCGCCACCCACGAAAACAAAAAATGCCCAAGCTTCGCCGCCAGATACCCACACCCATTGTCCAAAGGCAATGCGATATGGATGAACTGGTCAGGCAAATTTGCGTATGCCTTTCCACCTCTCCCACTAATTCCATTAGTGGTGCGAAAGCTACAACAGCACTCACTCACACTCATCCTAGTAGCTCCAACATGGACCAGACAACCGTGGTACACCACGCTGCTGGAACTCTCGGTAGTGCCACACCAAAAGTTACACCTCTCACCATGCCTCCTAACCCAGAACCATGGAGAGATCAGGCGCCCGGACCAAACTCAGCTCAACCTTGCGATCTGGCTCCTGAGATCCTAGAATTCGGGTACCTTAACCTTCCCCCTAACTGCATGAACATTATCAGAGAAGCTAGACGCCCTACTACTAGGGCCTGCTACGCTGCAAAGTGGAAAAGATTTGTTGTTTACTGCCATAACAACACAATCAACCCTCTAGACGTATCTATACAGCACATCATATGTTACTTGCTCCATCTCCAAAGGTGTAACCTAGCATATACATCCATTCGGTTACACCTCGCAGCAATTGCTGCTTACCTACAGAACAGACAGCACCTATCACTTTTCAGGGTGCCTGCCATTAAAGCCTTCTTGGAAGGCCTCAAACGAATAATTCCACCCAGAGTACCACCCTCACCTGTGTGAAACTTAAATATAGTTCTCACAAGGCTAATGGGACCTCCTTTCGAACCTTTGCATAAATGTGAACTGCAATTTCTCACATGGAAAACAGCCTTTCTTGTAGCCATCACTTCCCTTAGAAGGGTCAGTGAGATACAAGCACTCACTATACAAGAAACTTTTCTCCAAATGCACCAGAACAAGGTTGTCCTCCGTACCAACCCAAAATTCCTACCCAAAGTCATTTCCCCCTTCCATCTAAACCAATCGGTAGAATTACCGTTTTTTTTCTCGCAACCTCAAACTGTTGCAGAAAGGGTTCTACACACGCTAGATGTTAAAAGGGCCTTACTTTACTATATCCAGAGAACACAACCTTTCAGAAAGACCAAACAACTGTTTGTCTCTTTCTCTCCACCACATAAAGGCAACCCCATCTCTAAATCAGGGATAGCTAGGTGGATTGTAAAATGCATACAGATTTGCTACCACAAGGCAAAACGAACGCTATCTGTTCCCCCTAAAGCCCACTCTACAAGGAAGATAGGGGCTTCTATGGCTTTTCTAGGGAACATCCCTTTAGATGATATCTGCAAAGCAGCAACATGGTCAACACCGCACACTTTCACAAAACATTACTGTGTAGATGTGCAAACCAAGCTACAAGCTAGTGTGGGCCAGGCTGTACTAAAAACACTATTCCAAACCACTGCAACGGATACCGGTGGTCGCCGCTAGGGTTGGGTACTGCTATATAGTCTATGCAAAAGTGTGTAATCTGCAGCTCATATGCCTCGAACGGAATATGCTACTTACCAGTATGCATCTGTTCTTGGCATGTAGAGCTGCAGATCTACACACGCCCACCCGCCTCCCCGGCTACCTGTATCCGTTCCAGTCTATCTTATTTAGATACAACACACATGGGTTTCTTCACTATTATTACTACGCTCCATCTTTCCCTGCTGGCGAAAAACAATCTGAGGATGGAGCCGAAGCCCATGCGCAATACGAACCAAAGGAGGAGTCACCGACCTCGTGACTTCCAAAGACTTTCCAACAGGAAAAACAAACTGCAAACATCCAGACCCAACACCAGATGGCGATCTATGCAAAAGTGTGTAGATCTGCAGCTCTACATGCCAAGAACAGATGCATACTGGTAAGTAGCATATTCCTTCTGTAGGCTACCCAGTAAATTACTGCGGTTAGGACAAGAATATCTAAAATAGGTCTGATGCCCAGTTCCAAATATAGTGATGCTAAATGCGTACTCTGCCGCAACAGTGCCCTCAGGCATTTGTTCTTAATTTTTTGAAGTGCAGATTAATTTGTGTAGCCCCAAAGTTTAGCTCCGTATATTGAGGCTGTAACAGCTTTTGAGCTATACTCATGTACTAATGAGCTCAGAGACTGCCCCCCTATTTTTTGTTTGCACCTAATAACTGCGGCTGAAGCCTGCCTTAGTTTATGCCTGGAAAGTTAAGTAAGAGAAAGCAACACTGCGTTTTCCGCATAGAACAACACAGGGATACGTGAATTACCAAGCTTTAGGCAATTCAAGTTATCAGGTTATAATCCAACGTCTTTCAAAAATAGTTAAAAGAGCAAAGGGGCCAAAACACACCATTAATGCACACTAGTAGTTATCAAAAAGCTCTCTGTACATTCTCCTCTCATAAGTATCTCTTTACAGATTCTGCAATACCGTGATCAAATACTGATGCAGACCCTGCTGTTGTAACGCTATTGATAATAAGTCCCTATCTACTAAATCAAAAGCAGATTTCAAATCTACAAACGTTAAAAACAATGGGACCTTCCTTTGCCTCATATATTTAATCCATATGGAGTACTGACACATTGCATGTTTCACCGTTCCAATACCCCTTCTGAAGCCTACTTTACAATCTCTTAAAATGTTTCCATCTTCACCCCAATCATAAATACGATTGGAAAGCACCCTCCCATAGATCTTGCCTGCCCCATCCAATAACGAAATTGGCGATAATTGGCAGGGTCCATTCTCACACCTTTCTTAAATAGAGAATTATCGCCCATGCCAAGATTTTGGTGTCTCTCTAGATCTCAGAACGGCATTAAATGCCTTGATGAGAAGCAGGACTCATAATAGTAGGTCTTGTTCATTTTTTATGTATATTGACTTACTAAACAGTGTTGTTGTGCTAATCTCAAAATTAGAAAGCGCCACCATGTGCTATAGTGTAATTGGTGCAGGTGTTGTGAATTAAGTGTAAGTGCAGAGCACGGGAAACACCTGGCCCAAATTAAGCACAGCTTAGCGACCCTTTTGCCCTTAAAGTGTTTACAAGATCATCCGTCTAATTTAAAACCACCTGTTGTGATGCATTTCTTGAAAGGGTTGATCCATATGTTTCCTCCTGTCCCATTTGAAATGTCACAGTTGCATTTGAATTTAGTTTTAATCTACCTAATGTGCTTGTCCTTTATATACACAGGAAACGTCTCATATGATTTCCTTAAAACAAGCAATTAACCATCTTGTCCGAAAACAGTATATACATTTCTTCACTGGCCGGCAGCGGGAAATCGATGCCTTAAGCGAGTGAAAACACGTATTATGCTCTGTCAAAAAAGAAGGGAGCTGGATGACAAGTGGATTGGGCTGAGGGAAGCAGCAAAGGCCCAAGACTCAAAGTATTGGCGCTTGATCGCGAAATACTGCGATTCAAGGCAGATGGCACTACCCATACAAATTACAGAAAAGGACTGGGTGGATTACATCTCCCTATTATATGGAAACAATAGCCCAGTTTCTTCCGTGATGACAGATGGGGTTAAACCAGCATCTATTGAATTGACTGAATTTGGGCCCCCCGTCAGCAAAAGAAGTGGTAAGTTGTAAAAAAAATTCAAGAACCTCTGATGCACAAGGGATCCCGATTACACTAATTAAAAAGGAACCAGAAGCGTGGGGTGGTTTTTTAGAGCCTCTTTTTAAATATTGCTTTCTTATGAATAAAATCCCCCCCTCTTGGAAGGGGAGCATTATAGTCCCCCTGTACAAAAAAGGGACGAAAACTTTGACAACTAGTTTTAGACAGATTGCCCTTCTGGATGCTGCAGGCAACTTATTTGCAATAAGCATATTAAGCCATCTTCAACAATGGGTTTATGATCAGAATATTCTTCCCCCGGAACAAGCTGGTTTTAGAAAGAACCATGGCACCTTGGGTAATATGGCGGTTGTTCAGACAATTGTAGAGAAATATGTTTTTGTCCGAGGAATGGCAATATATACAACTTTTATTGATTTCTCCAAGGCGTTCTATAAAGTGGACCGCCAAACGCTGTGGAGATAACTTGTCCTCCTTGGCATACCATATCATCTCTTGGGTCTGATTATGGAATTGCATACAGACACGTGGTGCCGGGTTCTGATGGGTGGTTCGCAGGGGCTATCATGTAAAATTAGAACACACAATGGGCTCAAACAGGGTTGCCTATTGGCGACTCTTTTATTTTCTCTCTATATTGCTGATCTTTCCGGCACTCTGAACACGATAAGGGTGGATGCCCCAAAAATTGGTACAATGTCTGTTGGCTCTCTGTTACGTAGACGATGTTGCAATATTCGATCTAACGCCTATTGGCCTGCAACGTCGTCTAGATGCCTTAAGTAAATATGCAGAGGCTCACTTCTTGAAAATCAATACTGCAAAAAGCAAGATTTTGGTATTTCTTAAGAAGGGGCTTAAATTAAGGAGATGTTGAAGATGGATTCTTGGTTAACGAAAAACTGGAACTGGTTGACTCGTATCTATATTTGGGGAAGGTTTTTTCCCCAAACTGGCCGAGATTTAGAGCATATTAAACATTGTGTGAGTAAAGCTGTCTCCCAGGCAAGTGCACTAAACAGATTTTATAGAACTTGCGGGAGACGCCACTTTGGCCATGTTTTATCTGTTTTTAAGGTCAAAATCCCTCCCTCGTTAATATATGCTGCTGAGGTGCTGGACATGAATTATTGGCTTTCTTTCGATTAGACGGAAGGGTGAATCCTGCGTCAAATTTAAACTCCTTGGCAGCCCCACGTGCACTATGCCTCGAATTTGGATTAGTCTTGTCCTTTACCCTATCCCTGGCTGCATTCCTTAGGGGGGGTGATTCCCTTCTTTTAGGGGAGGAGGGCACACTTAGGGCTGCCCTGAGAATAGACATTTTTGACATGCAAAAAGAACAATCAACGTTTTTTAGGTCCTTTAAATGTGCAAATGATACATTCGGTCTTAGTTTGAATTCCGCTTCTCCTATGTCCAAACCTGTACTGAAACAACTTCTAAAGAAGTTTAGATCCCCTATTAGTTTGGCGAGAGACGCGGCCTCCAGCCAGTCTAGGTCTAGTAATGAGGCGGTGGGAGTGCTTTGGGGAATAAACCTCAGCCTTATTTAACTTGGAATATCCCTCACGGGATTAGAAGGCTGATACTCCTACTGAGATTTAATTTGCTGCCTCTTAGTGATGTTACTGGTATCTGGGATAAAACACCTAGAGAGAAGAGAATTATTGAATTGTGCCAGCTGCAAATCCAAGATCTTAATCATGTGCTTTTTGTATGCCCAAAGCTGCAAAGTGCTAGGCGATTGTTTTTAAAGTCAGTTTTTATTACATATAATATCCACTTTGTCCAGGAGGCACGATCTCTGGTTTTGTCCCCTCCGAATGAAATGGTTTGTTTTAAGATATATCATTTTTTTAAATATTTCTGCCTATTTATTAGGAATTCCTTTTATTGTCTTATGTATTTATAGCACTATTTGCACATTTTTCATTATGTCGATAAAATTAATTTACTGGTCGGTTATTTGAATGCATTTTATATTTTAGCACTACTTGCACACCACTCAGTATGTTTGAAATAAGAATTTCCATAGCAATGTATAAGGAAGAATTTTGTATTGTATGTATAGTTTGTCTCTTTTTTTATCTGATGGTGTGTTTTTGTGGACCTCCGTAGGAGTTCCATAAAAAAAAACTAAAAAAATTGGAAATTGGCTTGTCCTTTGAGCCTATGCACAGTTGTACTTTGTGGTTGCTGACTTTGAAGATGTTTTTTCTTTTAGCCATTACATCTGCTAAATGAGTGAATGACCTTTATACTTTGTCATCGGTACCACCTTTTGTTTCCTTCTTTCCGGACAATTTGGTCCTTAGAACGAGCGCAGCATTCCATTTAGCTCAGTCCATCACTCATTCATCTTATTTCTATTGCCTTGGTCCTAAAAGGATTCTCAGCGTTTACCTAGAGAAAACCAGGGAATTCTGACAAAATTAAAAACTTTTTGGCCTTTTTTTCTGCAGTGAAAAAAGGTAAAACAGTACAAAGGAGAACCATTTTGAGGTTGAATGTATTTTTTTTATTAAGATCTGGTATGGGCTAGCCAGAAAACAGCCAACAAAATAATTGAGCACTCATTCTACCAGAGCAAAGACTGACACGACAGCGCTAGCACAAGGCATACCAGTCTATATTATTTGCTAGTGGCTACGTGGGCATCATTGCTCACATTCACCAATTTTAGTTTCTTAAACTACATATCTGTTGGCATGGAAGGAGTACAGAAAGAAACTGGCAGCAGCACACGCAGGTGGCGTGTATATATAACAATGTCACGCCCACACGAGACGGAGCCGCACGAGGTACAAGGACGTTGCACGATCCACCTGTCAATGCTGGAGAATAGTACTGTGCAAAAGTTCCAGATGCATTCTGATGCCTGGAGGTATTCAAAAGGTTAGAAAGTTGCTGTTAGAGTGTCTACCGGAAAAGGCGTTACTGAAGTAAGTAACTTGCTCTTTAGAAACAATCGTACCCAAAAGTCCATATAGACTTTTGTTGTTTTTGATAGGAGTATGTCAGTAACTTGAAATAAAAGCTTGTTTTTAGTCAGAAGGCTTTGGCTGAAGCTATCGTTAGTTTTTAAAATGATTTAAAAAAAATGTAAATAGGAAAGGGGATACCTACATATGTTTGTCTTGCAACTAATTTCTGGCCTACCTTTCAGGTGCATCATCAAACTGTGCTATCACAGACTGCGAAAGATTCACATAACCTCTGGGAGGAAGAGCTAAAGTCAAGATCGCGATTAGGAGTCCGTCTTGCCCAGCTTGACAGAGAAAAAGCTGATTTGACAGAACAGGTGATTGAAGTATCTTATTATCTTTTTGGTTTTCCTTCTATGGAAATGCTTTCCTCAAATGGCTTAGTAAAACGTTGTCTTGTAATTGATCAGGAAGAAATGTCAGAGCAAATTTTCAGGCCTTTTGCTGAGGACTTAATTGTCTCATCTACAGACAAGTAAGCCAGCCCCTCATTCTGAGGAAATCCCAGAAGTTTGTGCACAAATCAGGATTTTGTTATGAACAGTCTTTCCCACATGTGGTAATTACTGCACCCTCCCCACAATATTCCCCAGACACAATTTGCCAGGCAGAACCTAATTGGGAAAATGTGATTATCTATGCAGTAAACAAGGATATAAAATGGTATGCTTCATTAAGCTCATTTTATTCTATACAAACTTAAGCTTTCAGTGCCTGGTGTCTTCAGAATTGCTTGCTAAACTCTTACTTGTTCAGTTTTCTGTCTTCTGAGTGAGACACTGAGTAAGTACTACAGCACTTCTGTGGTGCACATGTTTAGCTTCATTAGCTGTAGTGCGCAAAAAGAAGACCAGTAGAGCCATCATTAGGCTCATCTGGCTCTTCACCTTTCACTCGCACAAAACCTTTTGTGTCCTTTGTAGTTTTATGTGTATTCAGGCACTGCATAAAGCTAGGTAAGTGTGAGGGTAAAACTCTAAAGCTAAAGGGCTTAAAGTGATGAGTCAGTAGCATTGTGATAGTTATTAAGCCTCATCCTGGTAAATGACCTTATGATGTCATCAGAGACTAGGTCAAAGTACTTCTTATGTAACCTGACCATGGCTAAGGTGTATATTAAGCCCACTGTTCACCTGAAATGTTTTCTGTAGCTACCTAGAGATTTATGTTACGGTTATATTATTAATGCAAAAAAGTTCTTGAATCTTGTGCAGTAATATTATATACACAGAGCTTCTAGTAAGGCGTTCCGAGAGTTGGCTTCAGAAATAGGAAAAAGGTTTGTCCCCTTACCTAGAAGACTTTATACATGAAGTAAAAATAAATTATTGGATCTTCGATTTCTCTGAGAGCATTGCCAGCATTCTATGTCAAAAAAAGCCTGCCATTTATAGTAGACTGCACTATGAACGATATCCTTTGTTTTAAATAATATTTGAAAGTTAATTGCAAGTCACTGAAGGTGTTTTACTTGCCTCACATAAATGCTCCTCATATCATTTTAGTTAACTGTAAACTCTGTGTTGTTATCAAAGTTTGCTTACTTTGTGGCTATCAGGTCAGCTTTAAGGATTAGCATAATGTCCCCAAAATTATTATTTGACTAATGGAAAGATAAAGTTGTACTTAAATTCCACTTTCCCCTCGGCTAAAGGATTTGTCATTATGTAAATGTAAGTTCCTGTTCTTTTTGGAATGCCTGTTCTGAGGCACAGGTAGCATTTAATAATTTGGATGTGAGATTGCGTACAAGATTTCATCTTCAATGGATTTATCTATGCAATTGCTCATCACATACAGTAGTCCTTAGCTCCATAAATAAACCTCCAGATCTTAGTTCACCCATTGGCTATGCTTTTACATGCTAGATAATATTTAGGTGAAGTTGTTCCTTTATTAGGAGCAATCCATGCTCCCTATTATTCACCAAAGGCAGTTTGAACTGCCATAGACTTTCACCAGAATAAGTGTTTAATATATTTTGTGATGCATTTGCATTTCACCTCATACCCACCTTTCTGTCATGTAGTAATAAATGTTACATTTGCTCTTTTAAAAGTCGTTTCTGATAGATACTTCTATGCATAGATTTTCCACTATTTTGAATATATTTCCTAGGTGTCAGACTTGCTCTGGAAACTTGTTGAGCCGTACCCCTGTATGCCGGTAGATGACGTGCGATTCCACACCAACGTTGTTCCACTTGAAGTGATGTGTGGACCCACCCTTAAGCGCAACACGCGCTGCTGTCAGTTCTTTGCTTTCCGTGTCCCTAAATGGAGATCTTGCACTATCCTTTGTTTCCTCAAGTGCTTCAAAAATAATGTAACCCCCCCAAGACTACAGGGTTTAAACCTTTCTGGGACTTTCACAAGCAGATGTCAGTGACAGACTCATCAGGTTTGCCTGTGGTATCTGCAGTCGGAAGAGGACTCCAAGGCCTGCATTGACTATGCCCAAGGATATACAGGACCGTGAGGGGAATCTCTATGTTGCTAAACACAGAAAGACTTTATACGGTGACGGGGAAGGTCCATTCCTGCTCAGAGTCATTCCCATGGTTGATCATCAGCTTTCAGGCAAGTTGATGAACAAGCATAAAATGTCCAAGCAGTACTCCGTCACTCCCAAACTTCAGAGGAGGTGCAAGGACATCAACCTGCTGCCCAATCTCGCTCCAGAAGATTTTCTCCTTCAAGGTTGAGTCCTACACTTGTCCTGAGGCAATCTGAATTTCCGGGGCTGTCATTCTGCTGCATCAAATCAAGGATTTCTGTGAAGCCATGCTGCAGCTCTTTGGCACATTGCAGTCTCCCTCTGGCACTCCTTCAGGACTTAGGGAACCACAAGGAACTCCGTCAGTGGTCCCACTGGCATAACTGGCCTTGGCACCAATTAGACGCTCTGGACGCTTTACGGGCTCTGCATCTGCTAGCACCACGAACCACGCCAGACCATGGCAAATTGATGCCGGTCGGGTAAGCACAACCTGTTGTGCTCTGCCACTCCAAGTGGGTGTACTTTCGACCAAGGCCGTTCCCTAACCCCTTGTGGCTGCAACCTTTGGCCAACCCATCAAAATCCGATACTTTGCCCCTGGCTCAAGTAATGTCCCAATCCATTCATACTCTATTTAGAATGGACTCTGATAACGATGCTGGTAACAAACTTGCTCAATCCTACATGGATGACAATTGGTATGAGAACCTTCAGGGCGCCATTGGTCTGGACACCTCTCTAGACGCTCGGCTACTGTTGCCTCCAGGCCCTTCCACAGAAAAAACTGCATGCTTCACTATAGTCATGTGAAGGGTGGTTAAGGTTCTCGATATCTGCTTACCTACTATGGAGGTGAAGACTTATGTCATATTGAGGTGCTTCAGCCTGGGCAAAAAAAATACTTAGTCCCTGGTTCCATTCAGTGAAGTCCTCAAAGACAACATTCTTGGAATCTGGGCAACACCCTATTCCAGACTTCCGAAGAGCAGGCACCTAGTACAGCGCCTTTGTCCAGCCGCAGGTAATCAGATTACTTGATTCAGCTCCCCCACACCTGAGAGCCTAGTCGTAGAGGCCTCAGTAAGTAGGCTCAACCCCATTTCATTCTCTACTACACCACCAATAGGGAGACAAAATTGTTTTGAAACCTTTGGGAAGCATATGTTTTCCTCAACCTGCTCAGACATATGCTCTGTCAATGCCATCTGCCTTTTAGGGCGTTATACACAAGGTATTTGGAACTTAGTTGTGCAGGGCTTGCCTGGTGTCACTTACAGATTACGCTTCGTCCTTACCCAGGCTATTCATGTTTGTCGTGATTTGGCAAAATTTGCCATCCTCTGTGGCTTGGACACCACACATTGCCTATCCAGGGTAATTTGCACAAGGGTGACTGTCAGAAGGCATGCCTGGATGAGGATCACATGCTTCTTTTGCGATGCCTAATCCATGTTAATAGACGTGCCTTTCAATGGCTCTCTCCTTTTTTATGAGCAGGCAGACTCTGCCCTTGAGCGCTTTAAGGTAGCAGGGCCACAGTGCACTCAAGCACATGTTTTTTTAGGCTCACCACGTCAACCACATCAACACTTTCGCCCCCCTCTATTGCTATGGTAGCGACTTTCAATATTGCCTTCATGTCCAGTCTACTCAGAAAACTCGTCAGCCTTTTTGTGGCCAAGGCCATAGTACCCATAGACCACATGGAAAACAGAGGCACTGTGCAGCACCATCTTCTGCCCCTCCTGCTACCGCAGCCTCAAGACCTCTTTAATATATCCTTCATGGTACACAGCCACCCTGTCAGAGACGGGATGGAACATTTTCGGCCAGGCTAGTAGTTGATAACCTCAGACATGTGAGATCTGCAAATTGTCCAGCATGGTGATGCCCTGCAATTTCTTGTCACCTCGTTGCACCTACCACCATCCTCAGAACGGCTGATGGAGGATCACTTGTTCAGGTTCTTCTGGCCAAAGGAGCTACAGTGAGGGTGCTGGCATCAGAAGTAGGCTATTGTTACTCACACCATTTTCTTGTTGAGAAGAAGAACTAAATCCTCGTTCTAGTTTAGACCTTAGTCCCCTCAATGTCTTTCTGCAAAGGGTCAAATTCAAGATGCTCACCCTCATCCAGGGCTTATCTGGCCTCGACTCTAGAGACTAGATGGAGCATTGGACTTGTAGGGCACTTATTTCCACATTCCCGTCCTGCATGCCCACCTACGGTTCATGGTGGAACAGGAGCATTTTCAGTTTGCTGTGCTCCCTTTTAAACCTTACTAGTACCCTCTGGGTGTTCAGGAAAGTAATGGCAGGGGTTGTAGCAGCTCTCCGTAGGCCAGGGGTTCCAGTCTTCCCCTACCTCGGTGACCTACCCATCAGTCTACATCGACCCTCTTACCATCGTTGGGGATCACTATCAATGTGCCAACGTCACATGTGACTCCTTAACAGATGCTCCACTTCATCCAAGCCATTCTGGACACAGTGTAGTGCATGCCTTCCCTCCCAGAACAGAGTGTGTAGGACATTTGGGCTATGGTCCAGATGTTTCAGCTTCTTTTCTGAATCTCAGTGAGGATGAGCTTGACGCTTCTGGGACTGATGACCTCCTGCATCCGGTTTTTCAAGCCTGCCAGATGGCATATGTGGGCTCTGCAGTGGAATCTTACCTCCTAGTGTGTACAGCATCCGGGGAAACTCTCCAATTACGTGCAGACTTTGGAGGAGACGGCAGAAAACATGCAGTGGTGTTTGTTGGATCAGCGACAGACCACTCTCCTTACCTCATCCAAATCTTACAGTGGAGAGGATGCACCGCTTCTGAGTTGAGGAGGCCATCTGGGAGAGGTGGTGATCAGAGGGAAACTGATCTCTGACAGAGTTCCGGCTCCATATCAACTTTTTGGAGCTGTGGGCCAGC
This sequence comes from Triturus cristatus, assembly GCF_964204655.1. Lineage (NCBI taxonomy): Eukaryota > Metazoa > Chordata > Amphibia > Caudata > Salamandridae > Triturus > Triturus cristatus. The sequence goes on from NC_140585.1 coordinate 672,436,296, forward strand.
GGCTTGGCGTTGAAGGCCTTTCTAAGGGAGGCTGGTGAACATGCTCACAGACAACACCGCAGCCATGTGATATTGCAACAGGGGGCGGAATTGTGGACCATGTGCCAGGAGACACTACATCTCTGGCAATGACTGGGACACCAAGAGATTTTCCTGCTGGTACACCACCTGGCAGATCTCTAAACACTGGGGCGGACAAACTGAGCCACTGATGCCTAGCAAATCACAAGTGGTAGAACCATCCACAGGTGGCACAAGGTCTCTTTCGTGAATGGAAAAAACATTGCCGCAATGTTTTTGTCACTGCTGAGAACTCGCAATGTCAGTACTTCTGCGTGTTTCCAAGGATTCTCTCTCTGAGACACGTTCTGCCTAGAGTGAAACTCGTAGCTCCTGTACACTTTTCTACTCTACCTCTCCTAGCCTGAGTTCTGTCCAAGTCATCCTACTGGCACTGGATTGGGCACGGATAATGTGGTATCCAGAACTCCTGAGCATGAGTATCAGTCCTTAGATTCGTCTGCCAGTACTCTCACATGAGTAGGGCAGGTTCCTGCACCCGAGCCTGCACGGTCTCCACCTCTATGCTTGGAGATTGAGCGGCAAAAATTTACTGCATTCAGCCTCACTCCTGAGGTTGTAGATGTCATCTTGGAAATGCAAAAACAACAATTGATGGACAGAACGCAGAACAATGTCATACATTCACCCCAGTACAGAGATCTGGGCCTAAATCCATCGTTTTTTTGCTCACCATGCCATTCCAGTTTGAACCCAGCCATATGCAAATCAGTCTTGACCCTGTGCCCCATGGGAACAGTCCAGCCCGAACTGCCAAGCCAGGTCCTCCCTGGACTGGAAACAAGCATCCTAGGACCGGTTTCGGGCTTTCAGCCCTCGTCAGCCAGGATAGCTTGATTCCAGTGGCATGGAGAGCAAGGGACTCACGTCTGAGCATACCCTTCCCACTCGGGGTGACAAATGCAAAAACAACAATTGATGGACAGAACGCAGAACAACGTCATACATTCACCCCAGTACAGAGATCTGGGCCTAAATCCATCGTTTTTTTGCTCACCATGCCATTCCAGTTTGAACCCAGCCATATGCAAATCAGTCTTGACCCTGTGCCCCATGGGAACAGTCCAGCCCGAACTGCCAAGCCAGGTCCTCCCTGGACTGGAAACAAGCATCCTAGGACCGGTTTCGGGCTTTCAGCCCTCGTCAGCCAGGATAGCTTGATTCCAGTGGCATGGAGAGCAAGGGACTCACGTCTGAGCATACCCTTCCCACTCGGGGTGACAAATGCAAAAACAACAATTGATGGACAGAACGCAGAACAATGTCATACATTCACCCCAGTACAGAGATCTGGGCCTAAATCCATCGTTTTTTTGCTCACCATGCCATTCCAGTTTGAACCCAGCCATATGCAAATCAGTCTTGACCCTGTGCCCCATGGGAACAGTCCAGCCCGAACTGCCAAGCCAGGTCCTCCCTGGACTGGAAACAAGCATCCTAGGACCGGTTTCGGGCTTTCAGCCCTCGTTAGCCAGGATAGCTTGATTCCAGTGGCATGGAGAGCAAGGGACTCACGTCTGAGCATACCCTTCCCACTCGGGGTGACAAATGCAAAAACAACAATTGATGGACAGAACGCAGAACAATGTCATACATTCACCCCAGTACAGAGATCTGGGCCTAAATCCATCGTTTTTTTGCTCACCATGCCATTCCAGTTTTAACCCAGCCATATGCAAATCAGTCTTGACCCTGTGCCCCATGGGAACAGTCCAGCCCGAACTGCCAAGCCAGGTCCTCCCAAATGCAAATGCAAAAACAACAATTGATGGACAGAACGCAGAACAATGTCATACATTCACCCCAGTACAGAGATCTGGGCCTAAATCCATCGTTTTTTTGCTCACCATGCCATTCCAGTTTGAACCCAGCCATATGCAAATCAGTCTTGACCCTGTGCCCCATGGGAACAGTCCAGCCCGAACTGCCAAGCCAGGTCCTCCCTGGACTGGAAACAAGCATCCTAGGACCGGTTTCGGGCTTTCAGCCCTCGTCAGCCAGGATAGCTTGATTCCAGTGGCATGGAGAGCAAGGGACTCACGTCTGAGCATACCCTTCCCACTCGGGGTGACAAATGCAAAAACAACAATTGATGGACAGAACGCAGAACAATACATACATTCACCCCAGTACAGAGATCTGGGCCTAAATCCATCGTTTTTTTGCCAGGATAGCTTGATTCCAGTGGCATGGAGAGCAAGGGACTCATGTCTGAGCATACCCTTCCCACTCGGGGTGACAAATGCAAAAACAACAATTGATGGACAGAACGCAGAACAATGTCATACATTCACCCCAGTACAGAGATCTGGGCCTAAATCCATCGTTTTTTTGCTCACCATGCCATTCCAGTTTGAACCCAGCCATATGCAAATCAGTCTTGACCCTGTGCCCCATGGGAACAGTCCAGCCCGAACTGCCAAGCCAGGTCCTCCCTGGACTGGAAACAAGCATCCTAGGACCGGTTTCGGGCTTTCAGCCCTCGTCAGCCAGGATAGCTTGATTCCAGTGGCATGGAGAGCAAGGGACTCACGTCTGAGCATACCCTTCCCACTCGGGGTGACAAATGCAAAAACAACAATTGATGGACAGAACGCAGAACAATGTCATACATTCACCCCAGTACAGAGATCTGGGCCTAAATCCATCGTTTTTTTGCTCACCATGCCATTCCAGTTTGAACCCAGCCATATGCAAATCAGTCTTGACCCTGTGCCCCATGGGAACAGTCCAGCCCGAACTGCCAAGCCAGGTCCTCCCTGGACTGGAAACAAGCATCCTAGGACCGGTTTCGGACTTTCAGCCCTCGTCAGCCAGGATAGCTTGATTCCAGTGGCATGGAGAGCAAGGGACTCACGTCTGAGCATACCCTTCCCACTCGGGGTGACAAATGCAAAAACAACAATTGATGGACAGAACGCAGAACAATGTCATACATTCACCCCAGTACAGAGATCTGGGCCTAAATCCATCGTTTTTTTGCTCACCATGCCATTTCAGTTTGAACCCAGCCATATGCAAATCAGTCTTGACCCTGTGCCCCATGGGAACAGTCCAGCCCGAACTGCCAAGCCAGGTCCTCCCTGGACTGGAAACAAGCATCCTAGGACCGGTTTCGGGCTTTCAGCCCTCGTCAGCCAGGATAGCTTGATTCCAGTGGCATGGAGAGCAAGGGACTCACGTCTGAGCATACCCTTCCCACTCGGGGTGACAAATGCAAAAACAACAATTGATGGACAGAACTCAGAACAATGTCATACATTCACCCCAGTACAGAGATCTGGGCCTAAAGCCATCGTTTTTTTGCTCACCATGCCATTCCAGTTTGAACCCAGCCATATGCAAATCAGTCTTGACCCTGTGCCCCATGGGAACAGTCCAGCCCGAACTGCCAAGCCAGGTCCTCCCTGGACTGGAAACAAGCATCCTAGGACCGGTTTCGGGCTTTCAGCCCTCGTCAGCCAGGATAGCTTGATTCCAGTGGCATGGAGAGCAAGGGACTCACGTCTGAGCATACCCTTCCCACTCGGGGTGACAAATGCAAAAACAACAATTGATGGACAGAACGCAGAACAATGTCATACATTCACCCCAGTACAGAGATCTGGGCCTAAATCCATCGTTTTTTTGCTCACCATGCCATTCCATTTTGAACCCAGCCATATGCAAATCAGTCTTGACACTGTGCCCCATGGGAACAGTCCAGCCCGAACTGCCAAGCCAGGTCCTCCCTGGACTGGAAACAAGCATCCTAGGACCGGTTTCGGGCTTTCAGCCCTCGTCAGCCAGGATAGCTTGATTCCAGGGGCATGGAGAGCAAGGGACTCACGTCCGAGCATACCCTTCCCACTCGGGGTGACAAATGCAAAAACAACAATTGATGGACAGAACGCAGAACAATGTCATACATTCACCCCAGTACAGAGATCTGGGCCTAAATCCATCCATCATATGGCCATGTCTGAACTGGGGTGGTGTAGTGGGCAAAAGAACGATGGATTTAACCCAGATCTCATGACTGGGGGAGAATGTATGCATTGTCAGCATTCCGTCCATCATTTGTTTGATGTCATCTTGGAAGCCTGGAGTCCCTTGACAAAATCAGTATACATTTACTGTCTGAACACTTTTTTGATTTGGGGCGGTCCTTGGCTGATTGACCCAGTCCATGCTAGACAATGAGTTGCTCTTTGTGTTATCTGTAACCCCGCAAGGACTTGCTTTGAGCACAGTTAAGAGGTACCTACTGGTTCTTTCCAAATTGGGACAAGTTTTTGATTTGGGGCGGTCCTTTGCAGATTGACCCACTACAAGCCAAGCTTTCTGATGTGTTGCTTTTTGTGTTGTTCCTAACCCAGCAAGGACTTGCTTTGGGCACACTTCAGGGGTACCTACTGGCTGTTTCCACCTTTTTACGTTTGCTGTATCAGCTCTTTGTTTAAGTCACCCATTGTGATGCGTTTTTTGAAGGGTTTGCAACATTTGTTTCCATCTTCTCCCTTTATCATGCCCCTGTGGAACCTTAACTTGGTCCTCACTTTATTTAATTTATAGTTGTTTTGAACCACTGCACAACTGCCCACTACAGCATCTGACCCCTCTTGACCATGTTCCTTATTGCCAGAACATCAGTGCGAGGGTGATTGAGTTGCAAGCCCTCTTCATCAAGTCACTTAACACTACTTTCTTTCAAGACAAGCTAGTCCTGAGAACCCAAGTTTCCTTTCTTCTAAAAATGGTGATTCCTTTTCACGTCGGGCAAAACATCACCCTGCCGGCTTTATTTGCTCGGCCTCACTCCTCCAAGGAGGAGGAGATGCACTGATTTTTGGATCCTAAAACAACTCTTAGCTTTTACATCAATCGTTACTGGCAACATTGTGTAGATAATCAGCTCTTTGTGGGATTTGCTGGAGCAAAGAAAGTTAAGTCAGTGCAGAGAGGACCATCTCTGTGGATTGTGTGGTCTGCATTAAAATTTGCTATGCTCTGGCTAAGAAGCAGCCCCCAGAAGGTTTGAAGGCTGTTACCGCTGTGTTGGCAATTGGAGTTGCTTTCTGCATTATCTGCCACGCTGCTACCTGGGCATCACTTCATATGCTAGTGAACCAGTACTGTCTGGACAGCCAGGTCAACTTAGATGAACATTTGCCTACTTGGTCCTGAAGGACTTTTTAGCCCGAGACAGTTAACAGACCCACCCCTGGGAGGTACTACTTTAGTATCTACTCTGAAGGTGAGAAATCTGCAGTTAGATGTATCTATCAGAAAAACTAGTTACTTAGCTCTTTCTGGTAGATCTTATCCAAACCCATATTCCTCCCTAATTGTGCCATTCCTTCCTATTCTATGAACTGGGGTCTTTTCCACCTAAAAAGGTCTCAAATATAGAGATATGGACACTGGTGAAAGCCAATTTACTGTCAGGCTCTGCAGCAGGGGGCACGGACAGCCTAGAAGTTAACTGGTGTCAGCACAATCGAGTGGGGTTTGATAGTGGCTCCATGCCGCACTTCGGAAGCACAACAACTTTGGTATGGACATGCATGATGCCACTAACAGGCACATAGGGATACTGCTTCTAAAGTTTCCGGATCCAGTGGGAAGCCTGGGGAATATTCAAGAGGTGAGGAATCTGCAGAGTCTCTACCAGAAACAGCATTACCAAAGCGTAGTAGTTTGTTCATTAAAACTCTCCCAAGCAAAAATGTTCATGTTTTTTAGGTCTGCCAGTAGTGAAAACCTTTTGATCCTACTAAAATTATATATTTGATATACTTATAGGGTCTATGAGTCAGCCCTCATCATCCATTTGTCTGTTATTGTGTCATTAACATTTTTCTCCCACCCACTACAGCATACAGCATGGCACAGTGGGTCTGTCTACTTCAGCCATTCCCTGACCTCACTATGAGGTATTCTGAGCATATCTACAAAGTAGTTGCCTTCAGTGGCAGGGACTACTCTGGCAATATTTGCTTTTTGAGACCCCAAAAATATTTTTGCTTTTAGCAATTAAAAATGTTTTTTTTTTTTATTATTAACAGGTGCCAATGTCCGACTGATAGACTTTGCCAGTGCTTACTATTACTGTTGAGCTTACAGTGATTTAAAGGGAAATGCACCAGGCATGCTAGATAAGTTTACCTTCATTTTGTGGAGATCATTAGGAATCAGCACTAGGTTAAATGAGGAGTTGTGATTTTCTAGGCACTAACAGCCAGTGGGAATTTTTCATTCTTGTCTATTTCTGAAGGAGGAAATCTCGTCTGGCATTAAACACTACTCTGCTGCTATACGTTTAGCATAATTGCTTTGGTACCTGATACAATTGCTTTACTGACTGTGATGCACCATACAGGAAAAAATAGGTCCCAAAAATAATGGAATTTTGTACCAGGCAATGGGATGCCTACAGAAACACCTGATGATATGGCAGGGGTGGGCAGATTACAGGGATATAATTTTAGCGCCAGTACAAACTATTGAATCTCAACTGGAAGCTGAATTACAGAACTATGGAGCCACAGCATGAGAGACTGTGATGGGAGTCTAATGTTTATCTGAATAAGGGTTTTAATGGTGGCATGTGGTGGGGTGGGGGCCGGGGACTGACTATTAAGGGTTGTATGTTTTTGTATTATAGCTGTTCACAGGATTTTATATCGCAATCTCCTATGTATGTATTTCTGCCATTTTGGCCTTGAAATATTTCAAAAATCCAATAAAATTTGTTATAACAAAATAAATAATGGAATTTAATAGTTCAAATCAGTTCACCTCTGAACTTGTTTTGAAATGGGCCACATGATGATCAACGTGCACAACATTAAGCTTTGATTGTGCTTTGTTATTAAACACTATGGTGATGAAGGGAAATGTCTTGTCCTTTCCCTTATAATTAAATACATCTCTGACAGTTATATATTTACTACCAGGTGAGTGTTATACTAATGGTAAAAGCTAATATGTCTGTGTTCCATTTTGTATGAAGAATTGTTTTTATACACCTGAACACTTTGCTCTTTATATACTTGAACTTCTAAGAATCACTGATTGGGGGGGGGGGGGGCGTGGCCGACTGCCGAGGGAAATGGCTGCACAGTAGCTGTGCTCCGCTGCTCCATTCCCGTAATATCCGCTCAACATCCATCTGCCCCGGCCGCCTTTGCCCTATTCTCATCATCACCGGCAAGCCCCTGGGGGCTGAAATCATCCGGTATCCCGCGACTACGGCACCTAACGGCCTGATCTCAGGTCCGGGCGTTTTGCCTCCAGAGAGGCGACTACAGGGCGATTAGCGGGACGCTACTGGCAGCAGAGGAATGGCCCGACTGTAATATTCCTGGGCCCCCACACACGCTGCGATCACTTACCCCTGCAGTAATTAAAGGCTCAAGTCCAGCGGACCCGGTTTTGACTGCTGAGGCACTGAACTGTTCAGCTCCTGTAATACCTGGATTACTTAATTGAGATCGGAGCCTCTTTTGTGTGCCTGCTGTACTGAGGGGCCTCCTTCACACGCCTATATTGCCCCCTTGGTTCTCACTGCGCCACAAGTGCCCTAACCAACATAGCTGGGGGGGAGCGCCGGATAGGCAAAAACCGACAAGCTGGTGGGAGTGGGAACCTGCGACAGGCGGCAGCGAGTAGCCAGATGGGCCGGTCCTCCACCCCCCCACCACCACTCCCCACCCCCTCCCCCATTACCATTTCGGCTCCGGCACGAGTTGGGGCCTGAACTCAGCAAGATGGCGTCTGGCCGCAGCGGCCGCAATGTGGTTCAACCAAAAATTGATAAATTTGCCTGGCAGAGGAACGAAGACGGGAATCAGTCCAATCCGAAGATCCCTGGGGAGAACTCAGATCCCACACTACAGGATATCCTTGCAGCGATGACAACGGTGCGCACCGCCCTTGAAGCCAGTATTGCCATGGTGGCCACTGAGGTGTCCCTGATGAGAACAGACATGCATAAAATATCGGAACGTGTTGAAGCTGTTGAGGCTAACACTAAAGAACTTCAAACTGACTCTGAGCTTCTTAAGCGTCAAGTAACTGAGCTCCAGACCACGCAGGAGGCGCTAACGCTGCAACTTGACGACTATGAAGGCCGCATGAGACACAACAACTTCCGCATCCTGGGCATACCGGAGCGGGCGGAGGGACCGGCGGCCGACCTCTTTGTGGAAAACTTGATCCTACAGCAACTTCAGCCTTGGGACCTCTCTAAATGTTTTTACCATTGAACGTGCCCACCGGGTGCCTGGGGGTAGGCCGCGACTGGGGGTGCCACCTCGTCCTCTCCTGGCACGGGTGTTCAACTACCGCGACAGGGATGTTATACTGCAGATAGCAAGGGTGGCCCCACCAATTGTCATCGATAACAGCAGGGTCACCTTCTTTCCAGACTTCACTCTACGCGTCCCGAAACAGCGGTGCAGCTTCATGGAAGTGAAGTGAGCTCTTAGGGAGCAGGAAATGAAGTATGCGATGATGTTTCCAGCCAAGCTACTCATCGAGTCAGAGGGAAAACTTTGGTTCTTCACCAGGCCAGAGGAGGCGTGGGACTGGCTTGAGGGGTGGAGAACCTTTGGCAAGCGATCCCAAAGATCTGCAGGAAGTGCGGGAGGCCACGGCGGTCATGTACGCCGACAAGGGTCACCTATGATTGAGGACTCGACAAGTCGAGGCCCAGAAGGGTGACTGTCTCACAACTGCAAGTATAAATTCCGCTGAGGGGGGATGGAAGTGCCCTATTGCTCCGAATCTTTGGGCACGGACTGCCTTTGACTGAACGTTTTCTTGCCTTGTCTGATCAGTTAAGTCTATTGCCATGGAGGTGGGGGATGGTATGTGGCTTGCTTGATAAAGAGTTTTCTAGCCGCGGGAGTGATGGTATGGAAGTCAGGTTATAGCAGCAGGCTCTGAGACTTTGATTCTAATAGCGGCTTTGGGGCTGGTTCCTTCATTACTGCTCTAGGGAATGTGGTGTATCACGTTCCTCGAATGTTAAGGGTGGGCGACAGGTGCTCTGCAAGTTGGGGGTGGCGGGTGGTTCAATGCCCGTCCTGCAGGGAGGCAAGGGAGGGGGGTGAGAGTTGAATTGGGGGGCTGGGAGGGGGGATGGGTTTTGGATTGTGTAATTGATATTTGTGTGTTTTTGCATAAGGTTCTTTTATGTTTTGTATCAGTAGATGGAAAAGCCTGGTTCTCCCTAACTCGGTGTGACTACAAGATAACTAGAATTCATGAGCACCGCACCACTTGCTCCTGGCAGACCATAAAACTGTACTATGCGTTGGGAGGGGACATAAGGGGTCCACCTACGGTCGGACACGTCTTCCTTTGCTCTCTTTCCTATGACTCACATGATGGTGACCGACTTCACACTTAGGTTAGCGACGTTAATGGTCTTGGTGACAAAATGAAGAGGGGTATTGTGTTACACTACATAAAAAGACCTGGACTTAGTGATGCTACAGGAGACGCACCTAATTGGAAACACTTGTGGAGCCTTGAATAGGAAAGGATATCGACTAATAGCTCACTTTGGATTTACCTTGGGCTCCAGGGGGGGTGGGGATTCTCCTTCAAAAGAATTGTCCATATATTATACAAAATACATGGACCAACATACTCGGCAGTCACGGGCTCCTGGGAGGAACACGTTCTTAACTTGGTCTCTGTGTATGCCCTCCCTGGGCTGCAAAAAATGACGCTGCGAGACATAGGTGCCTTACTGTTGGACCGGCCGTTGGGAACATTGGTCATGGGAGGCGATTTCAACTAAACAATGGATGGTATTTTGGATCGTTTTCCGGCCCGGGAGGATCCACCGAAGGGCTCGCAATCACTTGAGTTTGCTAATGCCCTGGGAGTAGTTGATATTTGGAGATGGCGTAATCCATTGATCACACACTACACGTTCCAGTCTGGGGCGCACGGTAGCCAATCTCGTATCGATCACTTATTCACTCACGCCCAAAACATCCATGCCTTCAGAAGCGCCACATGCCTGGCTCGGGGGATCTCTCATCATTCTCCTATTCTTACGTCCTTTGAAGTACGACGGATCCGACACCCCGGTACTATTACCATACAGTCCTGGGCGTTGAAGATCCCTCATATCAGGGATGTCCTACGAAAAGAGTATTACTTTGCCAAAAATGTGGGAACCGTTGACTCGGCATTGACACTCTGGGGGACGTTTGTAGCAGTAATAAAGGACAGACCCCTTTTCCTGGTGGTGGGACATAGAAATGAGAGAACCAAGAGAGTGGTTGAGATTGAAGCGGAAATCTTAGCGCTAGAGAAGTCGGTTGCGCGCGGCTCTGACCACGCCACTCAACATAGCCTGAATATCAAAAGGATAGACTATAAACAGCTGCTTCTGAAGGAGGCCACAATGCATTCCCTGTCCTCTCGGCACAGGGTTTACGAGCAAGGGGAGCGAACAGGCAAACTCCTGGCGTGGCTGGAGCGCAAGGAGCAAGCTTCGAGATGGGTCCAAGTGATTGCAGGCCCGGATGGTACACTTCTCACCGATCCTCAATCTATAGCTGACACATTCCCTTCTTAGTTTGAGGAGGTGTATACTAAATTACAGACGTTTCAAGCTCCGAGGTCAGCTGATCTGTTGGCCACGATTGAGGTGGCCAGCATCTTCCCACAAGATAGGGAAGTGCTCGAGATGGATATTACTGTAACTGAGAGTCAAAAGGCTATTTACGGAGTCCGCTCTGGAAAGGCGATGGGTCCCAATGGTCTTCCCATCGAGCTTTTTAAACCCATGACTACGCTGTTGGCTCCTCACCTCTTGAACCTCTACCAGGAGTGCTTCGAGCTGGGACTCCTTCCAGATGATGTCCGAAATGCTGCCATTGTGGTTGTCCACAAGCCCAATAAACCGGTCGAGGGTTTCAAATCCTATCGCCCTATTTCCCTCCTAACTGCTGAAGCCAAAATCTTGGCCAAACTTTTGGCCAATCGTCTCCTTCTCTACATCACTGACCTTCATGCCTGGCAGAAATACGGCCCGAAATGTACGCAGGGTACATGGGGCTCTCGGCAGGATTAACACTATCGAAGAAGACGTGAACCTGCTATCATTAGATGCCAGCATGGCGTTTGACACCGTCGAGTGGGACTTCCTTTTCGCAGTTTTGGATCGTATGGGATTTGGGCCCAAGCTGACTCGCTGGATTCGGTTACTTTATACTCAACCCACAGCACACGTCGTCGTCAATAACCACCATTCGGCCACTTTTACTCTACATCGGGGAACGAGGCAGGGGTGCCCCTTATCCCCATTACTATTCGCACTGATATTGGAGCCGCTGGCTGTCTGGGTTAGGGGGGACCCGGGGATCCAGGGGCTTAAATGGTCAGCGGACCATGAAGACCGCATATCGTTATATGCAGACGATATTCTTTTATATCTAGCTGCACCAGCGCGATCCGTACAGCGGGTGTTACACATTTTCCATATTTTCGGTTCCCACTCGGGGTATAAGATAAACTGGTCCAAGTCCCAGATGTACACACTGTGGGGAGACACCCCCAACAGCCCAAGGGGGTATGACATAGCGGTCGCAACCCGAGGGTTTCGATATCTTGGCATCTTTATCACCCCAGATGTCGGTCTCTTTTATGAACAAATCTTGTTTTGTCCCCTTCAGCGCCTCAAGTCTGATGCCCTCCACTGGCGTTCTCTCCCTCTCACCCTCCTGGGACGCGCATCCCTGTTTAAGATGCTTGCGCTCCCACGCTTTCTTTATGTGTTGCAAAATACTCTCAACGGGCATTCCGGATACATACTTTGCCCAAATCAATGGTGTTCTACGTGGACTCCTGTGGGAAGACCGAGCTCCTCACATTGCATTGTCCAAGCTTACGATGAGATGGTATGACGGGGGCATAGGACTACCAGACCTCCGACTTTACCACCTGGCTTCCCAGTTAATAGCGATCAATAGCTGGGTGTTTGGCCCCCATGATGATCCCAATTTTCTCACTGACCGATGGCTCATGGGGATGGGTGGATACATTAGGGCTCTATACACGAATCCCCGCAAACTTAAGTTAACTGGGCCCACTGCCCATACGGTTGAAACCTGGCACAAAGTCACAAGAAAACTGGGTTGGTATAATCGCATAACCAAGACGACTCCGCTATGGGAGCCTGAGATCCTGGGTCGACTTAGTCAATGCCCGGGGTTCGATAAATGGGACACAATCGGAATATCTACAGTGGGGGACATGTGGGTGAAGAGTACAATTGCCTCATTTAGTGACCTCCAGACAAAATATCAACTCACACATTCGGAGGCATTTAGATATTTACAGATCAAACATGCTATCTTTGCAGCCTTGCCGAAGGAGGTTCCTCTCCCTGACTCGTCTCCCTTAGAGGACAGGTTGCTGCTAGATCCAATGCACCGCAAGGCAATATCGCTCACGTATAAGAAGCTTATTAATAATTGTCCAGATCCACTACAGAAACTGAAAGGGTGCTGGGAGACTGACTTGGGTGTTATAGAGGACGAGGAATGGCGGGACGCACTGGCCTCCCCCAGGGAGGTCGCCATTCCAATGCGGCTATGGCTCATCCAGTTGAAAATCCTACATAGAGTCTACTTTGATGCCAAACTTCTGTTCAGAATTGGGAGGCGCCCTGACACGCTTTGTCTCCATCACTGTAACCAAACGGGGACTTTTTACCACATTCTATGGGAATGGCCCGCAAATACAGCACTACTGGGTCGCAGTCACCAGTCAACTAGCGAGAACATGTGACAAGTCCCTTGAGCTATCTCCTCAGCTTTGCCTTCTTAATGTTTGGCATGCAACTGACCTCCCCCGGGCTGAACAAGATCGGGCCTCGATGGGCTTTACTATCGCAAAACGTAACATTGCACGGAAAGGGTGTGTGGACGACATCCCGTTGTTACGAGACTGGGCTAAAGATATGGACTCATCTATGATTGCAGAGAAAACAGTATTCAAAGGACATGGATGCCCCAATAAATGAAATCACAAGTGGGGGGTGGAACAGATACAGAGGGAACATCTGTATATCACCCACGATAGAACTACGGCGCGAAAGACAAACACGGTTGGCCCAGTTGGCATCTGAGGTCGCATCCTCTCCCCTTCACACTTAGAGGACACATAGCTTGTGGACCTACATTAAAAATGGTGCAGCTACACTATTTGTGCTCAGCATTATATCCTGGAAATTATGGTTCACTGATCAGAAATGTGATTATGTACAAGTTAATACTCCAATGTCTGTGGAGGCAAAATTCCAGCTCCACCGGGGAGGGAAATATTATCAGTGTAAAGATGCTTGATGTATACCGATACTATGTTGTTGGAAAAATAAAAACGGTTTAAAAAAAAAAAAGAATCACTGATTGCTCCCTCTGATTGTATATCTTCTTGCTATTGGTTAGATTCCATTCTTGTACCTAAAGAATTGAACCGTAACTTGAAATACCGTATATTGATGAAATGCTGATCTTATCTCTTTGTTGTGTATTTGTAGTTTTTTTTTTAAGCTTGTAATTGTAACTGTTTTCTTTAAATAGTATGCTTTTATGGTGGTATTATTCACACCGAATAAAGCTGACTTGACTTGACTAGTGGTTGTTCTTTAGTTGCTACGTGGGTTCTGTAGAACTGGATTTTTTATTCCTCGACATGATATTTAAATATGCCCTGACATCAGTCAGAGAATCCTCTATTAAATATACCAATGCCGGAGAACCAAATTTTCAGGTAAAAGAAATTCCTTTTGCTGTGTTTTTATTGCCTAGTTGCCATTCAGAGAATCCTCTATTAAATATACCAATGCCGGAGAACCACATTTTCAGGTAAAAGAAATTCCTTTTGCTGTGTTTTTATTGCCTAGTTGCCATTACTTGTAACAGTATTTACCACCAGAGGCAAATATTTGCCACTGGTGGTAATGCATAACTGCGAGCCCACCGGGTGAAATTCTAGCAGAGACTTAATCTTGATAGTGCTTCAAGTTGGTACTAGCAGGGCCATTAGTCTGAGTTTTCCACTTTCGTTAGCCTGAGTTTTCCACTAAGAACTGTTGGTTTTAGATGGTCAGTTTGATCGGTATTTTAAAACTGCTCATTTGCACAATTACCTTCCCTGGGCATTCTCATTTTAATTCTTATTTTTAAAATTTGCTTATCTTACACATTGCACTTTACCTTGCTGGCAGTTCCAATCTGAGCGCCGTTCCGTCACGGCTGGTGCCGATTGAGCAGAGGGCCTATCAGATCAAATCTGCCTTTTTTCCTGCCACATACCGCACTACGCACGCAGTTCCGGGTGGGGCGGGGCGTTGTTTCCCGCCGCATACACCTATTTAGGTGAGATGCCTGAGCGGACGCGCAGCCACTGATGTTGAGGTTGCCTCTCAGAATTTGGCATTAGAGGACTGGCCCGTAAATTGTTGTCCTCCTTCCTCTCTGATAGAGTCCAATCAGTTGAAAGGGGGCCTTCGCCTTAGAAGAGGTCTCGCTCCCATGTGGGGTGCCACAGGGCTCGGCCCTTAGCTCTACGTTGTTCAATCTGTATGTCTTCCCTTTGGCCAAAATCATCAGGCAATGTGGGTTCTCAGTGGTCTCGTACGCTGATGACACCCAATTGGTGGTGTCCGTTTCCAGCAACATTGAAGAGACAGCAGATCGTTTCAATCTCTGTATGTCTCGGGTACATCAATGGATGAGACTGAACTGCCTGAAACTGAATGGTGGAAAGACTGAGGTCCTCTTATTGGGCTCTGATACCTCTTTCTGGACACCCAGATGGTGGCCGACTTGCCTGGGAGACACCCCAACGCCTGTAAATAAGGATAAAAATGTAGGCGTTATCTTTGATGACAAATTGACCTTCAAACATCAGATTAGTTCCCTGTTTTCCTCTATCTTTTTCATACTGAAGATGATTAGAAAAATCTGCCCCTTAATTCCACCGGAGTCAGTAAAAATTTTGATGACAGCACTGGCATTGTCCAAACTGGACTATGGAAATGCGCTGGATGTAGGGATCCAAAAGCAGGATCTTCAAAAGCTACAACTGCTTCAAAATGCAGCTGCCAGATTACTGCTGGATATCCCGAAATTCCAGCCGGTCTCGCATAAGTTGAAGATCCTACATTGACTCCCTGTGGACAAGAGAATTATATTCAAAGCCCAAAGTCTAGCTTTCAAGGCATTCCACGGGGTGGGCCCTGACTTCTTGGAAAAGCAATTGAAATGGTGTATACCAACCAGAAATTTGAGGTTGGCTCACTGCAAACTCCTTCAAACGCCCAGAATCAAAAGAGCCTGCTAGGGCGGAAGAAGCTTCATGTCGGGAACCGTTAAAACCTGGAACATGCTTCCCGGTGAGATAAAGAATTGTCCAACTATTTTGGCCTTTAGAAAAGCTTTAAAAACTTGGCTTTTTGTAAATTAACCTTCAGCCCTTGATTGCGTGGTAACTTTCTTCTTTCCATCACGTTTGGGCGCCTAGACGCCTTCGGGCATTTGTGCGCTATATAAATGTTTAAATCAAATCAAATCTAGCAGCAATTTCGGAACTTTTATAAAAAAGGCCAATGTGCCTAATAGCTCTTGTTGAGTCACATTGAAACTTTGAAAATAATGTAATTTTCTCAGAACTAGGGTCTATTTTAGATCTTGTCAGATAGGTTACTCCATCACAACGGTGACGGATATCTCGTCTGCCGAAATATAAATCCCAATATTTCCTTTGGGATCTATGTTTCGGCAGATAGAATATCCGTCACGATTGTGATGGAGTAACTGGTCCGACAATATCTAAATCGGGCCCTAAGTCCACAATGCTGGTTTATATGTTAAATATATTATACATATGCCATGGCAGTGAAAATAAATGTAATAAAATATCATGTTATTTGGAGCAACTGTACTACTTTAGTGCACATTGATACATTTTTACTACAGTGCAAACGTCTGATTCCTGTCTAATACCAGCCTATGCTACAAAAGTGTTCTCCCTTATAAATAGCATGTTGCACGTTTTTTACACAGAGAAATAGCTCACCTAATAGTCACAAAGCCTCTTCAATGTGATTGTATCTTCATGCACAAATTAGAACCACTGTCAGTGTGTTTTAGTTAAATACCTTTTGTAAAACAAACACACATTAAAAATGCCATGGCATAAACCATATAAGCAGATGGTTTGCAGATTTCGGACCATGCTCTTGCCACCAACGTCCTGTGGAGTGGACGTCTGTGAATAAAAAAAATCCCAAGTTAAATTTGGCACACCGTCATCCTGATTCTGTCACCTTTTATCTCCATTTGACAATCCATAAGATTTTAAGATGAACTCACGCTTGTCCATAGGGACAGTGCCTATATGTCACTCTCCGAGGCTGCTGCAGAGTTCACTGGAGCTACCTTGCAGCACAGTAACAATTGCTTCAAAACAAATTGGGATCCAGTCTGATGCTGGTTAGATAGACTATCTACCAGAAAGAGCTTTACTGGAAGTAAGTAATAAGTTCATCTCTGCAGTACTGGTGGCAGAAACAATTAACTTGTCAAGATTCTATAGCTAGAAGAAGCTATATTTACTGTGCATAATGAGCAACAGTAGTTGTAAAGCAACAGAGCTGTGTATAAGAGGAGTGTTTAAACGCAAGTAAACATATTGTTCAATGTTATGGTTATGTTGTCTGTATAAATCATTACATTGCCAAGACGTACCCTTTTGGCAGTAAAATGCACTTAAAAGATTGCTCTGGATCTGCTTTGTAATTGAGCCTGCGTTCATGAAAATGACTGTCACTGGCCATAAGAATGTAAATTAATTCAGGTTCAAACTGCATTGTCGGTTCATGAATATGAGCTCTTCGGTTATCCCAGTTCATTTGAAGAGTAGGATACTAATATGATATTGTTTGACATACTAGTGTAATATTGTTACTCTTAGCTGATCTTGATAGTAGATTGAATATGTATCTAATTTTGTGTATTTGTTTTATTTTTAAGGTTGAAAGTGAAAGAAAAAAGGTGAAAAAGGTACTAGACATGAAGCGATCACTAGAAACCAGACTGGAACAAGAAATGAAGCGCAACACTGAACTGCTAAAGGAGGGCAATGCGTAGGTCCACATTGTGACTGTTAGTTTTGTAATTTATCAAATATTGTCAACAAAATATATTGCACACTTCATAATAGACCACTTAGTATTTTAACACATTCATTACAAAAAACAATAATCAAATTTCACAGTAATAGAGGTTGACGGCATTCAATTAAAAAGAACCAGTCCTCCTGCAGAAATGTCTGTATTATGATTGAGACTTCTAACCACAGATACCTCTCTGCACCGGTAGTTGGCAGCTTCACACTGATGCTATTCTGCTCTGGAAATGATGTGTGGTACCAATATAGGCTCCACTCCCATGCACTGATGTCAGTTCCTTTCTTTACGCCCCACCAGACGTGGATCCGGAGCTAACGCTCGTTTCTTTGAAACCCTAACTGAAAGAGACAGTCCGTTATAGATTCCTCACCTTAGAATTACCCCCAGGCGTCCGACTGGATCCGGAGAATTTTTCTTAGCAGTACCCCTGCATGTCGGTAGATTGTGTCGGTCGGCTCCGCGTCCCTCGTCGGCATTGTGGTTGCCAGGATGACGTTGCGGTGCCTACTTAGACGTCCCCTGTGCACACTTATGTCAGTTCTTTCTTTTTCGGCGCCAGCCTAGCGCAGATCCAGAGAGCGCTACCCCTTTAGTCACTTTTTGACGAATCTTTTTATGATGTTTTGTTGACTTCTTTTCGAGTTTTCGACTCCTGGTGTGCAAGGGATGTCCCATCGACGGACCGGCTTCTAGCTTTGTGGGGCCTGTCACAGGCTGATGTCGGTGACGGACCTGCACCTCGAGCGCGAACACATGAAGTCGTGCTCCGACTGCTGGGCCTTAAATCCTAAGCCTTTGCGGGAGCGGTTCCGAAAGCTCCTGGAGGTCTGTGGGCTGGCACCGTGTCACACCTGGTCTCGTTCCATGGTAAAGTCTCCAGACCGGTCGCAGAGCCCCCACCCCTCATCCCATTCCAAGTCTTCAGAGTCCTTGGGTAAGTCGAAGCACAAGAAGAAGACGAAGAAGCACCAGTGCTCTTCGCCTCCTCCCCATCGGTTGGCTGATGCGACGTGGGATCCGGAGCGTCGTCACTCTAAGGCTCCATCTCCGGTGCCTGATTCAGGGACAACTCCGCGCCTTCCCCCCGTTTCCGGGAGCCGGGGCGTCCCCTGCCCAACTTTGTACATTTTACAAAGCCCTCCACCGTATCGTTGGGCAGACTGACTCTGCCGGTGCGCATTCAGCCCCGCAGAGCCGGTTGGGGGCCCTGGGTATTTGATGCCGGCGGTCCTGGTGCTGGCAGGCCCCCATGGATCCAGGCCTGGATCCGAATCAATGTCAGTTGATCTTACTCGACCTTCCACAGGCGACGATGCCCCGGGCCTCGGCCGTGCCCCCCACCGACGCCATCCCCATCCTCATCCCCAAGATGGAGCTGTATCAACGTCGGACAACATCAAACCCGACACAGGAGGGTACTTTTGTTCTCCTGTTTGTCCCTGGTGTTCCCTGTTGCCTAGAGGGTGGTGATGAGGACTGGGAGGGGTCATCAGACCCTTTAGCAGACCAGCTTGAAGAGCCGTACTGGAGAGAGGACCTGGGTGACACCAGTGGTCTGGACACTTCTCCAGACCTTGTCATGCTTTCGCCCCCTACTGTGGCTACTGAGGAGGGAGTGTCCTACGCTGTGGTGGTGCGAAGGGCAGCCGATGCCTTGGGCCTAGAGCTCCCTTCAGTGGCAGTCTGGACTAAGCTCCTGACAGAGGAGCTTCATACTGCGGCAACCTCCTCTGAACCCTGCCTGCCCTTCACGAGGCCCTCAATGACATCCTTCTGGGCACCTGGTCCAAGCCCAGCAAAGGTACTCCAACGGACGATTGCCTGCCACCGCCCAGCCCCAGGCGAGTCAGATTTCCTCACCCAACACCCTTCCCCAAGAGTTTGGTGGTCCAAGCCTCTTCCTCCAAGGGTGCATTCCCTTCTGCTCCCCAAGACAGGGAATCCAAGAAGCTGGATCATCTTGGAAAGCGCATGCTCTCCTCCTCCAGCTTGGCACTGCGGTCCGTGAATACCGCTTGCCTCTTGGGCTGAGACTCCCATGCAGTCTGGATACGGTTGCACAAGTGCTGCCTCAGTGCCTAGAGGAGGCCTGTGCCATTCTCTCCCAAGTGGTGGCAGATGGGAGACATGCAGTTAAATTCACGATTTGATGTGGACTGGATACCACCGACTCACTGGGCAGAATGATTGCCAGGTCGGTAGCCCTTCGGCGCTATGCCTGGTTGAGAACGTCTGGCTTTTCGGGGGATGTCCAGGCAACTTTGCTGGACATGCCGTCGCCTTCGAATGCCGTCGCCTTTTTGGTGACAAGGAAGACTCGGCGCTGGAGCGCTTCAAGGATTCTCGAGCTATCGCCCACTCCTTTGGCCTCGCTGCATCTTCCCATCCACCACATTCTGCCTTTCGCCCTTTCATGGTTACAGAAGGGGCACCCCACCACGTCCTGCCCAGTACAGATATCGACCACGGACGTGGGACCCAGCGATCTTGCAGGTCTCGGAGCAAGCAGGCAGGCCGGTCCACCGTTAACACCGCTGAAGCAACCTCCAAACCTTCGTAGTCCGACCTTTCAGGGCCATCAATGGCCAGTGGGTGGCTGGATTCGCCATCACCTCCCCCACTGACAATCCTTCACGTCAGACAAGTGAGTTTTGCAGATAGTCCAAAGGGGCTGCTGCCTCCCCTTCAACCCCCCCACTCCATGCCACCGTCTTTCGATCACATGTCGGAGAATCATTTGGCGCTTCTCCTTCAGGAAGTTTCAGCTCTCTTGGCCAAGGGAGCTATCAAGAAGGTCCCTGCGGCAGAAGTAGGTTGTGGTTGCTATTCCCGTTACTTTCTAGTGCTCAAGAAGGACAAAGGCCTACGTTCTATCCTAGACCTCAGGGCCCTCAACCCCTGCATCCAGAAGGATAAGTTCTAAATGCGCATGTTGGCTCCAGTTCTGTCTGCCCTCGACCCTTGATACTGGACGGTGACGTTGGACTTGCAGGACGCCTATTTCCCCCGTCCGGCCAGCCCACAGATGGTACCTATATTTCATGGTAGGCCACACAATTTCAGAATACCATGCTCCCCTTTGGCCTTACCAGTACCCCTCAGGTGTTCACGAAGGTGATTGCGGTGGTTGCAGCTCATCTGAGCAGATCAGGGATTCCAGTCTTCCCCTATCTCGACAACTGGCTGTTGAAGGTGGGATTGCCCAGGCTGTCGTCTCCCACCTCCAGACTAAGGCAGACCTCCTGCACTCTCTGGGGTTCACTACAAACATGTCGAAGTCACACTTTACTCCCTCTCAGTCGCTCCCTTTCATTGGAATGGTTCTGGACATGATGCTGTTTCTAGCCTGTCCTCCCGAGCAGCGAGTCCGGGATATTTGTGCTATGATACCGATGTTTCAGCCTCTATCTCGGATTTCGGTGAGAATGACCCTGAGGCTGCTGCTTTCATCCTGCTGGTGGATTCATGCCAGGTGGCATATGCGGGCTGTGCAGTGGGACCTGAGGTTCCTGTGGGTGCAGCATCTGGGGAATCTGTCCGACTACGTCCAGATCTCAGATGGAACTGCACAGCAACTGCTGTGGTGGTTAACGGACCAGTATTGGGTCCCTCTCCCTGTCCCTTCCCCAACCAGATCCAACAGTGGTGACCGATGCATCACTCCTGTGATGTGGCGGCCATCTGGAAGAGGTGGAGATTAGTGCAGTCTGGTCTCCGGCAGAGTCTGGGCTCCATATCAACCTGTTGGTGCTTCGGACAATCCGCCTGGCACTGAAAGCATTCCTTCCCTCCCTCAAGGCGAAAGGAGTGCAGGTGTTCACAGACATCACCACCGCTATGTGGTACTGCAACAAAAAAGGGCGGGGTGGGGTCGTGAACCCTTTGTCAAGAGGCTCTTCGCCTTTGGACATGGCTGGAACATCAGGGCATTACCCTGGTGGTTCAACACCTGGCAGGTTCTCTGAATGCCAGGGCGGGTGAACTCAGCCGTGGGTGCCTGGTGGATCACGAATGGCGTCTTCACTCAGAAGCGGTGCAAGATCTCCTTCAGCGAAAGAGAGCCTTAGTTAAATCTGTTCACTACTGAAGAGAACGCGCAATGTCAGCAGTT
Source organism: Triturus cristatus (assembly GCF_964204655.1). Taxonomy (NCBI): domain Eukaryota; kingdom Metazoa; phylum Chordata; class Amphibia; order Caudata; family Salamandridae; genus Triturus; species Triturus cristatus. Next base: position 672,457,694 of record NC_140585.1, read on the forward strand.
CTGTGCATTGGAATTTCCAAGGTGGCACTCGCTCGGCGACTCTTTTTGACGCAAATGGAACTGTGGCCTCCTGTGCACCTTTCCGCCTGGACCACTTCTGCCCCGAGTGCTGAAGAAGATTAAGCGCAACCAGGCCCAAGTCATTCTTGTGGCTCCAGACTGGGCATGAAGAGTCTGGTATCCCAAGCTTCTGAGCAAGTGTGCAAGGGAAATTTCACATCCCAAAATGACAGATATTAAAGCTTGTAAGAACTGTACAAGCAAATGTCTGTGACAGATTGTCATCAGGTTTGCCTGTGGTGTCTGGGGTCAAGTCATGACTCCAAGGCCTGCAGCAACTGTGCATCAATGCCTGCCAACTCGCCCCAGTAGGCTTCTTGTTCTATTGTGGTTATGGTACAGCGGACAGGGAGTCAGCTAACTGACTCTTGCAGTCCCTGGCTTTGGCTGGGCTCAGGAGACAAGTTCTCACCAAGCAGGACACAGCAGACAGAATCCCTTCTCTTGCTTGCTACCAGGTGCAGCAGGTGTAGTCCACAATGGTGCAGCCTCTTTTTGCTGATTCCACAGTGCAGCAGAGCAGTCTTCCTTAGGTCCGTCTTCCAGTCAGTAAATATCTGAATTCGAGGTACCAGGGGTGCCCTATTTGTCTTCAGGAAATGCTCTCAAGGTAGGATGTGGTTGGTAGCCAATGGGCTACAAGGTTCGCTCCCTCCTGAAGGCCATTTCCTGGGAAGTGTGGCATCTGGCTAACTCAGGAAACCATTCTACCCACTCCCAACATGGCAAGACTCCTCTCTCAACACTCCCAGCTTCTTAGCCCCAGAGGTGTGGCTACCTCTGGTCTACTCACCCCTGGGGAAACACGTTTGACAACTGGTTTCCCCTCCCTTTTCCCCGTGCCAGCTGGTCCTCCTTAACAATGGGGCAGCCCTCTGCCCCAATGTTACACATTTGCCCTTCAAAGATGGCTTCTCCTTTGAAGCTATGCCTTTTGGGGCAACACCCATGTGGCTTCCTACAGGAGGGGGGTAACCCCTCTCTCCCATGCAGGCCCTTATTGTGTGCTTTCCTGAGAGGCGTTATCACGTCTCTCCAGGAGGGCAAAAAGCTGTCTGCAGGATAAGCCTGTGTACATTGGTAAATGGGCACTGGAAACCTTGGGCTACTAAAATTGCACTTTGACCACCTGTGATATTAAATTAGATTTAAACCAGTAAATCAAATGTAATGCCCTGATTGATTTGATACAACCTTAGTAGTCCCCTTTAGATAGCAGGACGGGGGTGGCAGCCTGTATTGCTGTAGTTGCCAATAGGACTACTTGCCTTTTCACAGTAACAACAACTATTTAGGGTTTTACTACTGGAACATGTAAAAGTACAGGCCCACTTTTTAACATACAGCACCCTGCCTTTGGGCTTGTTAGGCCTGCCTTGGGTGTAACTTACATACAGTAGAAAGGGAGGTTTGGACTTTGCTGTTACCTTAAATGGCAATGTCTCGCTAGCAGTTTAAAACTGCCCTTCTACTGTGCAGTGGCAGACTGAGAGACATGTTTGACCATGTCCCACTCAGGGTGGCACAACAAGTGCTGCATTCTCTGGTTGACACTCTAATGTACAGGCCCTGGGTAACACTGGTACCATATACAAGGGACTTACAAGTAAGTTAGGCTATGTCAATTGGGGACAAGCCAATTAAATTTGCACCATTTTCAGGGTCAGATGCACTTAGTGCTGTTTAGCCACGCGCAGGGCATTTCAGAGATTACACCAGTACTTAGCAGTCACAATGGGGGTAAAAAGTGGGGGGAAAACCTGCGAAAAAACTATTTCCTCACAGTACTTGTCAAAAGCTTTTTCCTCTCCATATGCTCTTTTCTAGATTGTTAGGGCCGAGGTAAAACGAAACCACCTAGACTTCATATGTGCTGTGCTTTCGAATTAATCATTACTGTCTTATTCCTGGACTGTTTTGGCAGGCAATGAAAATACAGCGTGTAAACAAGAATAACTTCCGAACTCCATTTATAATATATTTATTGTTATTTTTCATGAAGGCAATTTTGGTTGTCTTCTGGACACAAACCTCTATTCTGTACACATCGAACACTGCATTCTCTAAGTCTTTGTGTTCATGTACTGATGATTAGGCCTGGGCAAACTTTTTATTACTCCAGCATAGTTGTCATCATTTTGGTAATTTCACGTTACTAAAACTTACACAAGAATTCTAGAATTACGTTATTATATCACATCGCTAAATGAGACTCCCTTTTGGGGAGATATTGAAATGTGAGATGTGCCATTCGTATGATTTTTGAGCACGAGCGGCAGGGTTGAGAGGCAAATCCTTTAACGCTGGCAGTCAGCAAACATGTTACTCACATTTTTCGCCTGAGCAGACAGAGTAATTTTTTGAGGGCAAATTACATATCTGAATGTGAGTGGCAGTTCCTTTAATGCAAGCAGTCAACAAACATTTCAGATCTGAAAGAGACACGTTAGTCATAGATTCCTTGCCTTAGAATATCCCCAGGCGTCAGACTGGATCCGGAAAGTCTTTTCGTAGCAGTACCCCTTGTGCGTCAGTAGGTGGCGTCGAGCGGCTCTGCGTCCGTCACTGGCGTTGTATGTGCCGAGATGATGTCGCAGAGACTACGTAGGCGCCACCCAAGCGCGCTGACATCAATTCTTTCTTTTTCCGCGCCAGACAAGGGCAGATCCGGTTAGAGCACGTACCTCAGTCACTTTTTGACTACACCTTTGAGACTTTTGTCTCCCTTTTCTCCTCTGTATTTAAGTCTTGTGGGGCCTGCCGTCGCAATATGTCGGTGGCGGACCCCCACGATGTTTGCCTGGAGAGTGACCACGACTCCCAGTCCTGCCGGGACTATCGGGCCATGGCCCGAAGGCCTTGAGGGAGCGGCGCCGGAAGCTGCTGGAGGTCCGGCACTTGTCCCAGCACCGTTCCAGGTCCAGGGACCGTTCCCGGGAACACTCACGGGGCCGCCGTCGTCGCTCCTCGGGCTCCAAGTCTTCGCCCTCGAATTCTGGTAAGAGACGACATAAAAATAAGTCAAAGAAGCGTGTTTGCTCTCCGACGTCCCCCCGTCGGCCCCCGGATGCGGACGAGGTGGACAGGGGTTCTGCCCCTGCGGCTCCTTTGGAGCCTGGGAGTCCCGCAGCCTACCCGCCTTACCCGGGTCCGTCGGCAACTCCTGAACAGGTGCAAGAATTCTTGCCACCATGAACCGCCTTTTTAGGCCTCGGGCTCCCGCCGGTGTGCCTTTGGACCCCGCAGTCCCGTGTCCAGATCCTGTTGGGCCGTCGGCGCCACCAGCAGATCCGGCTTCGGCGCCACAGGATCGTGCGCCGTTGGCGCCAGCCCCGGTATCACGAGGTCCAGTGCTGCCGGCTCCGGCCCCAGCGCCACCCTCGGCTCCGCCTCCGGCGCCGCAGTGGGTGCCGTTTGTCCCGCCCTTGGCCCGGTTCCAGGACCATTTTGTTCCTACCTGGGATCCGCATTGGGACGCGCCGCTAGCTCTGCCCCCGCCGGTGCCGTTCACAGCGCTGTCGTTCCTTCTCTGGCTCCAGCTCTGCCGCTGCGGTCTGTTCCCCATGCAACAGAGGTGGAGGACGACTGGGAGGGGTCCAAGGACCCTCTTGCCCGTCAGTGTGACTCAGAGCAGGACTGGGTGTACGACTTTGAGGACGCCGGCGACCTTGATGTCTCTTCTGACCCTGGGTTTGCCTCTCCCCGCCTACCATGGAGGAGGGACCCTCCCACACGATGGTGCTCCGTCGGGCAGCCGAGGTCCTCAACCTCGATCTTCCTACGGTGGCCCTCAAAACTAATCTCCTTACTGAGGTGCACCAGACGGCGTCCAATTCGTCGGAGCCCCTGCTCCATTTTAACGACGCCCTCACTGACATCTTGTTGGGCACTTGGTCGAGGCCGGCCACTTGGGCCCCTGTGGATAAGAATGTCGCCATGCGTCACCGCCCGGCGCCTGGTGAGCCCACGTTTCTGACCACTCATCCTACACCTGAGAGCCTGGTCATCTAAGCCTCGATGTCGCAGAGTGCCTTTCCCACGGCTCTGCCGGATAAGGACTCTAAGAAGCTGGAACAGTTCGGCAAGCGGTTGTTCTCTTCGGCCAGCTTGGGGATGCGATCAGTGAACACCGCCTGCTTATTGGGCCGCTATTCCCACGTGGTGTGGGATACGGTTGATCAGGTGTTGCCTCAGTGTCCTGATGAGGTCCACGCTGTACTGTCTCAAGCAGTTGCTGAGGGTAAGGATGCGGCTAAGTTCGCCATTCGGTGTGGTTTGGACACTGCTGACTCACTGGGCAGGGCGATTTCTATGACTGTGGCGCCACGCCTGGTTGAGATCCACCAGGTTCTCGCCTGATGTCCAGAGCTCGCTCATGGACATGCCCTTTGATGGCATTCTCCTGTTTGGCGATAAGGCCAACAATGCACTGGAGCGTTTTAAGGACTCGCGGGCCACGGCCAAGTCCTTGGGTTTTTCCGCAAAGAGCCCGGCCACTCCTGGTTTTCGTTCCTTTCGTGGCCATGGCAGGGGTGCCCAGGCGCGTTCCTTCTACAAGCCTGTGCAGAACCAGCCTCAGCGCGGATGCGGCTTCCGCAGGGGCGGGTCTGGGAATCAGCGTGGGGGTCAGTCCAACTCCGCCCCCTCTGCTTCTACCTCCTAACCTTCCTAATCCGTACTTTGTGGAGCACCCCACGCAGGTGGGTGGCAGGATCCGACACCACCTCCCCCACTGGTGTGATATCACATCAGACAAGTGGGTGTTGCAGATCATCCGCAGGGGTTACTCCCTTCCCCTTCAGTCCTCCCCCTCCAGCCATGCCACCTCGGTGCCACCGCATGTCGGGGGACCACTTGGTACTTCTCCAGCAGGAAGTCATGTCCCTCTTGGCCAAGGGGGCCATCGAGTGCGTTCCTGGGCCGGAAGTAGGGAGTGGTTGTTATTCCCACTATTTTCTGGTCCCCAAGAAGGACAAAGGGGGTCTGCATCCCATCTTGGACTTCGGGAACATCAACCGCTTCCTCCGGAAGGAGAAGTTCAAAATGCTGACTCTGTCTCAGATTTTGGCTGACCTCGACCCTGGAGACTGGATGGTAGCGTTGGACTTGCAGGACCCATAATTTCACATCCCCATCCTCCCGGCCCACTGGCGTTACCTGCGGTTCACGGTAGGCCAGGAGCATTTTCAGTTTGCTGTGTTCTCCTTCGGCCTTAACAGCTCCCCTCAGGTGTTCATGAAGGTGATGGCGGTGGTCGCAGCTCACCTGCGCAGGTCAGGGGTGTCGGTCTTCCCTTACATCGACCACTGGTTGCTGAAGGCGGGCTCGCCCCAGGCAGTCATCAACCACCTTCATACTACGGCCGACCTCCTGCATTTGCTGGGGTTCTCTATCAACGTGCCGAAGACGCACCTGAGTCCCTTTCAGAAGATCCCCTTCATTGGAGCGGTTCTGGGTTCAACACTTTTTCGGGTTTATCCTCCCGAGCAGCGAGTCCGGGATATTCAGGCTACGATTCCGATCTTTCTGCCTCTATCCCGGGTTTCAGTCAGGATGACCCTCCGGCTCCTGGGCCTGATGGCCTCCTGCATCATGCTGGTGCCACATGCCAGATGGCATATGCGGGCTCTGCAGTGGGACCTGAAGTTCCAGTGGGCACAGCATCAGGGCAACCTGTCCGATCATGTCCAGATCTCGGAGGGCACTGCACGACAATTGCAGTGGTGGCTCACGAATCGCGATTGGGTCAATGGCAGATCCCTCTCCCTTCCACAACCAGACCACACAGTGGTGACTGCTGCGTCCATCCTGGGATGGGGAGGCCACTTGGGAGAGTCAGAGATCAGAGGCCTCTGGTCTCTGGCGGAGTCCTGGCTCCATATCAATCTATTGGAGCTGCGGGCGATCCGGCTTGCACTGAAGGCATTCCTTCCCTCTGACCGGGGAAGTGTGGTGCAGGTGTTCACGGACAACACCACCACCATGTGGTATTGCAGCAAACACGGCGGGGTGGGGTCGCGGACCCTATGTCAGGAGGCTCTGCGCCTCTGGACATGGCTGGAACGTCAAGGCATTACCTTGGTGGTTCAACACCTGGCAGGTTCTCTGAACACCAGTTCGGCCGCCGGTGCTTGATGAATCACAAATGGCGTCTGCACTCGGACGTGGTGCAAGGTCTCTTTCAGCAGTGGGGAGAACCTTGGTTAGATCTATTCACCACGGAAGAGAGCGCGCAATGTCATCAGTTCTGCGCGTTGGAATTTCCAAGGCGGCACTCGCTCGGCGACGCTTTTCGTTGCGAGTGGAGTTGCGGTCTATCTTACGCCATTCCGCCTATACCACTTCTGCCCAGAGTGCTGAAGAAGATTCGGCGCAACCGGGCCAAAGTCCTCCTTGTGGCTTCGGATTGGGCATGAAGATACTGGTATCCCGAGCTACTCAGCATGGCGATCGATCCCCCGATCTGACTGCCTCTTTGGGAGGATCTTCTGTCGCAGGGGACGGTCCTCCATCCGAACATGTCCAGCCTCCACCTCCTTGGGTGGAGATTGAGCAGTGACAGTTGACAGCTTTCGATCTTCCTCCCGAAGTCTGTGATGTCATTCTGGCAGCCAGGTAACCCTCCACTAAAACGGTATACGCTGCAGGTGGAACAAGTTTGTGGCATGGTGCACAGCTAAGGCTGTGGATCCACTTTCTGCCCCTCTTTCTGAAGTCCTTTTGTTCCTTCTTTCTTTGGCCCAGCAGGGCTCTGCTCTGGGCTTTCTCAAAGGTTATCTTTTGGCCATCTCCGCCTTTTTACGGCTTCCAGATCAGCCGTTTCTTTTTAAGTCCCCAGTTGTTAACTGTTTCCTCAAAGGCATTACGCACACGTTTCCTCCTGTGCCGTTCATAATGCCTCAATGGGACTTAAACCTTGTCTTGAGATATCTGATGTGCGCTCCCTTCGAGCCCCTTCATACCTGTCCTTTGCATCTTCTCACTCTCAAGACAGCTTTCCTGGTAGCTATCACCTCTACCAGAAGAGTGAGTGAGCTCCAGGGTCTATCTTCCAAACCTCCTTTCCTTTCTGTTCATCCGGACAAAGTGGTTTTAAGGACCAAAGAGCATCAATAGAATAACCATTCCATGATTTGGGAGGTCTGCTCTTTGTTGGCTATGAGGAAGATTTCCGTTTTGTCTTGGCTGAGTTTCAAATGATTTGGGGACAGCCATTTTTGGACTTCTATTAGGGTGTAATTGAGTCTGCCAAAGGTGGTCACGCGCTTCCACATCGGGCAGACTATCACTTTGCCCACCTTCTTTCCGCCTCCGCATCCTTCAAAAGAGGAAGAGAGGCTCCACCGTCTGGACCAGAAACGTGCCCTCTCGTTCTACCTGCAGCGCACACAACAGTTCCGGGTGGATGACCAGCTCTTTGTTGGCTACGTGGGTGCTAAAAGAGGTCAGGCTGTGCATAAGCGGACCATCTCTCTGTGGGTCGTTCTCTGCATCAAGGCCTGTTACTCGTTGGCTAGGAAGGAGCCTCCTGTAGGGCTGCGTGCCCATTCTACCAGGGCAACGGCAGCCACTACTGCCGTGGGACGCGGCGTCCCCTTGCAGGACATTTTTCAGGCACACTTTTACCAAGCATTACTGCCTTGACAGTCAGGTCCGGAGAGACGGCTTCTTTGGCCGTTCTTGTTCTCCGTGACTTTCTGGTGTAATTTATTTGCAGACCCACCACCGGGGTTGGTATTGCTGGAGTATCTATTCTAAGGTAAGGAATCTATCACTAACGTGTCTCTTTCAGATGCACAAGTTACTACTTGTGTAACAATATATCTGTAAGAGACATTAGTTAGTGATAGATTCCTTACCGCCCCACCCATCCTCCCAGTTCTGCGAACTGATTTCTAGGGTTAAGGTCATCCCCTTTCAGGGCCCTAGTTTCATGGCACCAGTGGTCAGTTTCTTGCAAGGCTCTGCGTTCCTGGCGTGGAAAGTAGTGTACAGAACGGACGTCAGCGCGCATGGGTGGCGCCTAAGTAGTCTCCGTGACGTCACCTCGGTGCATACGACGCCAGTGACGGGCACGGAGCCGCACAACGCCACCTACTGACGCACAGGGGTACTGCTACGAAAAGACTTTCCGGATCCAGTCTGACGCCTGGGGATATTCTAAGGTAAGGAGTCTATCACTAACTAATATCTCTTACAGATATATTGTTACACAAGTAGTAACTTGTGCTTCAAGCAGATTTTTTACCCACGCTGCATTTGGGTAATTTTTGAAGTGTGAAACTAAAAATCTGACAGCAAGCGAGTGTTTTGTACACAAGTGGCTGGAAGCCAACTCTAATTTCCATTTTGGAGATGATGTTTTGCCGAAACAGGCTGTTTTGGAAATTTTGGCGTCTGATACTCATATCATGGAACTATGCGTAATTTTGTGTCATTACGATTAAATTTTGGATACCTTCTTCAGTGAATGTAACTGTATTCATGAACGGAATTTGTCAAAACTATTCAAATTTTGACAGTGTTGTCTGATTGTAATGTTTGCAAAGAGCTCAAAGTATTGGATGGCCAACTCAGACTCTGTCCTAGGTCGTTTAATATCAATGGCCATCACTTTTATTGACTTTTTCCACTTTCTGTCCATCTGATTCACCTATTTAATCCGGGCATTGCTACATACCAGGAAGAGTGAATGTGGGGTTCTCTCACCAGCAATTCTTGGTTCTCTTCGGATGTAGGACGAGCTCTCATGATGAGCCGCCTGGGACTATGAATCCCTGCCTCTGATGACCAACTCGCAGCGCTTCCACAGTAGGATCTGCTGCATGCATGCCCCGCTCGCTGTCATCTGCCTTGCCCACGGTACTTTTGCATAGTACGCCGGCAGGCTGCAGTCCGCCCAGGGGTTTCAAGCAGTCCATAGCCATGGCATCCTCACGAAGTGATCCCTGGCTGCGCCCCAGAGCATTCCCTGACTGCTTTGCAGCATTGGCGTTGCAGCACGGGACCCGCCCCCATCCCCTCACCTATTTGGTGACATTTTGGACTCTTGCGTCCTTCAGGTTTGGGACTGAAGCGAGACCAGCTAGGAGTTCCCCTCTTACTGCAACTTCATGGACCCCCACATCTTTTATTAAGCCGTTGTGGGACGACCAGACATGCTGAAAGCTCCTCTCAACGCCGGAACTTATTATGAATCATTGCACAGTGGCAATTCCTTGGCCTTTGTTTTGCTGCTCTGTCTTCTACACTCAGGAGATTGTCTGTTAAATCATCTCTCTATTTTGGTGGGCCTTTGCACACATATTTACGGTCCCCAAAATGGCAGCCTGCCCATAAAAGCTACTAAGGAAACGATATAGTCTGCCTATCCTGTGGACATATCAATTGGAGAAGGACTTAACTGTTATGAGCCCTGCTACACGGTCATGAAGTCTCCTGGCTTTGCAATTAGTTAAAAAATAATTAAGGACACTACCTAATTTGAAGAGTAGACAGAAAAAGAGGACTTAACAGCCACATAGTCTGGGAAGAAGGACCCTTTGCCTTAGCATATCCAATGGTGGCCATTTTGCAGTGCTTTTCGTTTCTGTTATCTCCAATGAACTTCTGCTTCTCCTAACTTGACAACTTGCTTGTTATTTCCCGCACCGTGGTTCCTCCTTAAATCTTGCCACACCATTTATGACCTAACTCCTTGGCTTACCCAACCATTCTTCGTCACTCACTAGCAAATATTTTATTGTTTATTGTTATTCCGCTACACTCCACACTGTCAGATGATCCTTGCGCCCCTGAGCTACCATTAAGCCAAAATCTTCCAATTAAATTCCCAGTAGAAACACATCATTCTCACTTTTCCCACACTTCACTTGCCAGCTCTACTCACTTCCTTCAGCTCCATAAGATTCCTCAACTCTTCCTCTGGCACTTCCGCTGCACTCTTCGGGCAAGGATTCACTTAGTATAACAGATACTAAACTGGAGCCATCAGGTCGCTGCTCATACAAAATTAAGTACCCCCTAACCTGTCAAAAAAGGATTACAAGAACTTTAAACATAAACTCCTCAAAGATCATCCAGAAAGGCTTGTTTCTGATCCCTACTTCTGGTTTAATAAAGGAGTTATTAAAGGAGACCTTATCCTTGTCACAAAAAGACGAGCACAATAGAAGAAAGCCTTACACTCATTGCTCTTGATTGCTACATCCAGAGCAGAGGCAATGATCTCCATATCCAACAATGGGATTATCCTTATCCAATCTGCAGACCGTAACCTCCTTGAACTATATAAGGAAATGTTCCCTCTGGTCACAAACGCTACAACCAGGACTGTTCCCACCCCCTGCAAAGCCCTTCCAGGCTCTGCATGCAACACTAACACACCCACATCACCTGGGGGTTCTGAGCCCCCCCATCTGTCATTCTCCATCCTGAATTGCGTCCGCACCCCACACCTAGGGTAGTCGTTCTAGAGTTACTTAGCTATGAAAATCACTTCTAGACCACAGACTAGACCTGTGACCCCTCCCTGCCTCTACCAATGACACGGCTGAAGTCCAAACCCCCTATCCCACCCGGCAACTTACCCCTAGCACTCCATTTGACCCTGCCCTCGAGATCCCCAACAACCTTTAGCGAGCCTTTTCCCCCTCTTAATCCACTCCACCTTAGATGGCTAACCCCTTGCCTGCACTCCACCACCACAGGCTTCAACACTCCCCCAGCCTCATTCCCCCAGCTAAAAGATCGGACAGTCTGTGCCTACATTTCACTTCCATCTAGACTAGTTTAGATTACACAAAACCTACAACAACTCAAGGCAGACCTTCATTGCCTTAGCCAGTTCACCATAAAAGCTACTAACAAGCGGTGACCAATTAGGAATTTGAAAACCGATAGTCATTCTCAAGACCATCTCACCAACTGCTGCCTCATGCCACCAATACACATCCCTACCACCTTGAGCTCACCCTCCTCGAAGTTCCCCCATTCAAGATGGAGGACCCTACCCTGTTGCAGGGATTCTGCTTATGCACAGAAGTATACACAGGAAACCAGGACCTCAGTGAATTGTGGTGTACCAAAAACTCACCTCAGAACCCAGAACCCCTTATCCGACCAGCATCAGGGTCCCATTCGTTATCCGAGTTTTATCTCGGCGGTCCCAATGTATAGACAACCCAGAACAAGCGACTTAGGGTATTCTTAGGAATGGTGGGAATCAGAAATACCTGTTCGTAATTATTCTCATATCAGTCCACAACAGAATAAACAGAGACACAGTAAAAAGTTTAAAGAGTTTATTTTATAAACCTCGTGTCCTAAGATGCTGTACTTTGGCTAACATAAGCAGACAAATGATTAAGATCAAAACCATCAGCATAGTTACAATACCATAGAAAATGAAAGGAGTAATCATGCTAAAATGACAGTGGATATCAGCCACCTTCCTTTCACTAACAAACTAATATTATTATTATTAGACTAATAGAAGGTCTCTAGGCTTGACTGGGGAACCCCATACCGTAAAGATCAGCTCAGTGAGATCACATCACAGGATCAGCTAGACTCTGCTCCTGGGAAAGCTCTTCTGATGGATACATCTGCCAGTGGATTCCTCACCTTGTGAATATCCCCTGCGCCAGCAACATTCGGAAACTTTTGTAGCAGTCCACGCCGATGGGGTCGAAGATGACGTCACAGAGACACGGCTCCGCTCGCGACTCCACTGACGTCACCGGCTCCATAAGAAGACCTCCTCGGCGTGATGACGTCAGTTCCCTTTTTTCCGCGCCGACGACGCCAACGGATTTCGGGAATCGTTACTGGTAGCTTTACCTGTTACTTTGTGTTTATTCCGAAGTTTCTCTGTCTTTCTTCGAGAATGTCGGCAAGGAAGTCTGGTTTCAAGCCTTGCCATGAATGTGGCAAACACATGTCCATCACTGACCCGCATGACGACTGCGTTTGGTGTTTGTCATCGGACCACGATGTTGAAGGATGTTCGTGTTGCAGGAAGATGAGCTCAAAGGCTCTTAAGGAAAGAGAGGCAAAGCTCTTTATCGCCCGGATGAAGAGAAAGGAGAAAAGAGGTAGAAGAAGATCCAGGTCGAGGTCGAGGTCGAGGTCGGCTTCCAAGTCGACTTCGGGACATGCTTCAAAGAGCAAGAAGCATAAGAAGAAAAGGAGGCATTCGTCTCATCACAAGGCCTCGACGTCGAAGTCTAAATCACCTGCTCGGCGTCGAAGGGAGTCAGTGTCTCCTTCTCCCGTTCCGGCTTCGCCTCCCGTTCCATCTTCTCCTGTGTTTTCTCCGGCTGATTCGCCGGTGCCGGCGTCCTCTCCGGCGCCGATGGCTTCTCCAGGTCCTGCAGGTCCTTCGGCTCTGTCTCCGACTCCGGCCCAGGATGAGGATGATCAGGCTCCGGGTGAGTCTGTGACGCCGCAAGTTCCACCGTCGGCGCCGGCAGGCCCGAGTCCGGTGTTACCTGACCAGTATCCGTCGTTCCCTAATCCAGGTCAGGACCCCTCGCAGTATCTCAATGCGATGTATGGGGTGTTCTCACGGGCCATGTATTCCTCTGGTGCACCTATGGGTCCGATGGGTCCGATGGCTTTTAATCTGGGAGTGCCGCAGGTTTATCCTCAAGCACCGTTTATGCCTTTCTTCCCAGCGACGCCGTCTTGGCAGATGCCGGCGCCGAAAACATCGACGCCGCTTCCCTCTTCACCGGCGCCGACTCGACCTCGTTCGACGCCGGCTGCTCCAGCTGATCCGCGTTCGACGCCTCTGCCGGCGCCGTCGGATTCGATCACGGCGCCGCCGACGCCGCAGGTGCGGATCCGTTCCAGGAGGGAGGCGCAGAGAGTGCTGGAGGAGAGGAGCTATCTTATGGATGAGGCTGAAGAGGGTGAATTGGTCGAATCCGATGAGGTGTTTGACGAGTTGAAGGAGGCAAGTGGGTTGGATTTGTCTCCGGAGTGGGAGATCACTCCTCCTTCAGATGAACCTTCTAAAGACGCGGCTCCTTATCATGCTGTAATCAGAAAGGCTGCAGAGTTGTTGGACCTTCAATTGCCATCTGTTGAGTTCAAGTCCAATATCTTGACTGAGGTGTTGCACTCTCCAACTGCGGTGTCAGAGCCGCTGTTGCCTTTTAATGAAGCAATATTGGAGCCTGTGTTGGATGTGTGGCGCAAGCCTTTTTCGGCTCCTGCGGTGTCCAAGGTGGTTGCAAGGAGATATAGGGTGGCTCCGGGGGATCCTGAGTTTTTGTCATCACACCCTTCACCTGAAAGTCTGGTCGTTCAGGCTACTTGTTCTGGACGTTCAAAAGGTGCGTTTCCTCAGGTCCCAGGGGACAGAGAGGCCAAGAAGGTGGACCAATCAGCCAAGAAAGTCTTTTCTTCAGCCAGTATGGCATTAAAGTCTTCTAATGCGACTTGTTTATTGGGGCGCTATATCCATGCGCTTATGGATTCAGCTAAAAAGTTGGCACCGAAGCTGTCGGAGGTGGATAGGGCAGGCTTCAGTGAAGTACTGTCGGATGCCCAGGCGGCTGCTCGCCAGGTTATTCAGAGTGGCTTGGATACAGCAGACTCAGTTGCCAGGGTCATGGGGTCTTCAGTTGCCACCAGGAGGGGTGCATGGCTTAAGTCCTCCGAATTTTCTTCGGATGTCCAGTCGACCTTGTTGGACTTACCTTTTGATGGGTCTGGTCTGTTCGGGAAGAAGGCTGATGCTGCTCTCGAGCGCTTCAAAGAGAGTAAGGCTACGGCTAGGTCGTTGGGCCTTCAATCCCAGCCGAGAGGTACTTTCAAGAGGTACAGAGGTTTTGGAAGGGCGAGTTTTCGTTCTTATAGACCAGCCCAGCAGCAGCAGCAGCAGCAAAGCTCCAAGGGATATAGAGGAAGACTTAGAGGTTGCTCACGTGGCCGTCAACTCTCCTCCTCCTCCTCCTCTTCCTCAGCCCCTCCCACCACCGCAAAACAGCCCTAGATTCGACATTCCGGATCATGCTGGTCCTGTGGGGGGCCGGCTTACCCATTTTCTACAAGATTGGGAATCGGTTACTACAGACCTTTGGGTTCTGGATCTTGTAGAAAATGGGTACGCCCTTCCCTTTCGGGAATTCCCTCCAGTTTACCCTCCTTGCCAAGGTGCTTGCTCGGAGGACCACCGTCTTCTCCTGCAGGAGGAAGTCCTGAAGTTGTTTCAGAAAGGGGCGATAGAGGTGGTTCCGGAGCAGGAGAGGGGTCAGGGATGCTACTCCCGGTATTTTCTGATCCCGAAGAAGGACGGCAGATTGCGTCCGATTCTAGACCTCAGAATCCTGAACTTTTACCTGAAACAGGAGAAGTTCAAGATGCTCACCCTTGCGCAGGTTCTTCAGGCGCTGAATCAGGAGGACTGGATGGTGTCGCTCGACTTGCAGGATGCGTATTTTCACATCCCCATCCTGAAGTCGCACAGGAAGTATCTCCGTTTCACGGTAGGATCGCAACATTATCAGTTTGCGGTCCTCCCGTTTGGTCTTACTTCGGCACCTCGAGTCTTCACAAAGGTGATGGCAGTGGTGGCAGCCCATCTCAGAAGATCGGGAATTTCGGTTTTCCCTTATTTGGACGACTGGCTGATCAAGGCGGAGTCGTCGGAGAAGGTGCTGTGTCATCTGCAGGATACAACTCGGCTGTTGTACAGATTGGGTTTTTCGTTCAACGTGCCCAAATCTCACCTGGTGCCCTCTCAGCGCAACCTGTTCATAGGTGCGGTACTGGACACTACTGTGTGTCGAGCATTCCCTCCTCCTCAAAGGATTCTCGACATACAGGAAATGATTCCTTTGTTTTTCAGCGGAGCGGTTGTTCCAGTTCTGAAGGTCCTTCGCCTGCTCGGTCTGTTCGCTTCCTGCATACTGTTGGTCAACCATGCACGCTGGCACATGAGGGCGCTCCAGTGGTGCCTCCGCAAGCAGTGGTATCAGCACAAAGGGGATCTCAGGGAGTCTGTGAGGGTCTCCAGAGAAGCTGCAGCGGATCTATCTTGGTGGAGCGTGGAGGGCAATCTGTCTCAAGGAAGGCCCTTTCATCTACCTCCATCGGTGACCACAGTGATAACGGATGCATCCACCATAGGGTGGGGTGCGCATCTGGGGGATCTGGAGATCAAGGGTCTTTGGTCTCCAGAGGAAAGGTTGCTTCACATCAACCTTCTGGAGTTACGGGCGATACGCTTGGCGCTCAAGGCCTTCCTCCCTTCCCTTCGCGGTCAGTCTGTTCAGGTTCTGACGGACAACACTACCGCGATGTGGTATATAAACAAGCAGGGAGGAGTGGGGTCTCTTTGTCTATGCAGAGAGGCCCTGCGTCTATGGTCCTGGGCTCAGGACCATCGGATTTGTCTGATGGCGAATCATCTGGCCGGGGTGCTGAACGTACGTGCGGACAGTCTCCGTCGGCAGTTCTCTGCCGACCACGAGTGGAGGCTCCATCCGGAGGTAGTTCGTCACGTCTTTCGGACGTGGGGAACTCCTCGGGTGGATCTGTTTGCCACTTTCGAGAACACGCACTGCCCGTCATTCTGCAGTCTCCAGTATCCGATGCAGGGGGCGTTGGGAGACGCGTTTCAGTTGAGTTGGAGATCTCGACTCCTTTACGCGTTTCCTCCCATACCCTTGATTCCTCGGGTTCTGAGGAAGGTTCGCCAAGACCGGGCCCAAGTTATATTGATCTCCCCGGATTGGCCAAGAAGGGTGTGGTACACAGATCTTCTCCACCTCTCCTCGTGCCCTCCGCTCCGTCTCCCTCTGAGGGCAGACCTCCTCTCGCAGTCGGAGGGGCAGGTTCTACACCCCCACCTCCAGAGCTTACACCTTCATGCCTGGAGATTGAACGGGGCAACCTGAATTCTTTCTCTCTCCCGCCGGATGTGGTGGATGTTATTTTATCGGCCAGGCGACACTCCACCAAATCCATATACTCCTATAGGTGGTCTAAGTTCGTTCTCTGGTGTGGAGAGAGGTCGATTGATCCCTTGAAGGCTCGTTTGTCTAACATTCTGCAGTTTGCTCTTTCTCTTGCCCAGCAAGGCTTTGCTGTGGCCACTGTTAAGGGATATTTATCGGCTTTGTCGGCTTTCCTATGCCTGCCGGATCAGCCGTCCTTATTTAAATCACCTATTGTGCTTAGGTTTCTCAAGGGCCTTACGAATAAATTTCCTCCTACTCCCTTTATTGTACCTCAGTGGGACTTAAACCTTGTACTGACTTATCTTATGGGTTCTCCTTTCGAGCCCTTACATAAGTGTCCCTTGAGACTGTTGTCTTTTAAGACGGTTTTCCTCGTTGCAATCACCTCGGCAAGGAGAGTAAGTGAGCTTCAAGCTCTTAGTTCAAAACCCCCATTCTTGACTGTGCATGCTGAACGAATGGTTCTCCGGACCAGGGCTGCGTTTTTGCCTAAGGTGGTAACTCCCTTCCATCTGGGGCAGTCCATTACCCTTCCTACCTTTTATCCTCCCCCTCACCCTTCCAAGGAGGAGGAGAGACTTCACCGTTTGGACCCTAAGAGGGCGGTGAGCTTTTACCTGGACAGGACTAAGGACTACAGGATTGATGACCAGCTCTTTGTGGGCTTTGCTGGCTGCAGAAAGGGTCGTGCGGTGCACAAGCGCACCCTTTCAAGATGGATTGTGCTATGCATCAAGATCTGCTACTCCCTAGCTGGTAAGGAGCCTCCGGAGGGTTTAAGAGCTCATTCCACTAGAGCAAAGTCTTCTACCTCTGCTTTGTCTAGGGGTGTTCCTGTGGAGGACATTTGTAGGGCGGCAACTTGGGCCTCCCTTCACACCTTTGCAAAACATTATTGTTTAGACTCTGAGCTGAGGAGGGACGGACATTTTGCCCGTTCCGTCCTTCAGGATTTTCTGGTATAGGGGGATGGACACCCTCCTCCGGGAGCGGGGACTGCTGTGGAATCTATTCACAAGGTGAGGAATCCACTGGCAGATGTATCCATCAGAAGAACAAGTTACTTACCTTCGGTAACGCTTTTTCTGGTGGATACAGTATCTGCCTGTGGATTCCTCACTGACCCACCCGCCTCCCCGTTGTCCATCCTTCTATTCCAGTGACTCTATGACGGTAATTCTATTGATGATTTCAAATGTATTTATGACTGTCAAGGACATTGGGTTATTTCTAGTGCTTTGATGTTTCTTTTCCACGCTGTGTGTGTTGATATGCATATTGTGTACTGTGTATGCTGTTTATGTACATATTGCTGTCAGTCCGTCCGTGTGCCTCGAAGGCACGGAAAAAAGGGGCGGAACTGACGTCATCACGCCGAGGAGGTCTTCTTATGGAGCCGGTGACGTCAGTGGAGTCGCGAGCGGAGCCGTGTCTCTGTGACGTCATCTTCGACCCCATCGGCGTGGACTGCTACAAAAGTTTCCGAATGTTGCTGGCGCAGGGGATATTCACAAGGTGAGGAATCCACAGGCAGATACTGTATCCACCAGAAAAAGCGTTACCGAAGGTAAGTAACTTGTTCTTCTTCCAAATGTAATGAAAAACATGCAACACTGCAATATTAAAAGCACCCAACTTTCAGGTATTTGCAGCTGCGTGCGTGTTATGGCTAAATAGTGGGACGATCAACCTGAACCCAACAACATGCACCGTCTAGCGACCCAGACTGTTTATTTACACCATGTACAGACCAAGGTCGCTGCTCACTGTTAGCGATGTGAACAACAGACAGTTCTCATGTGAAGCAAAGTCGAGTAAGCATTTCTCACTTAATAACATGTGACTACAGTGTCGTGTGCAAAAGCGGCAAGATGGCTTTCTAACATCTAACGCGGTTGTGCTAATTTAGCATTGTACGTATATAGATAGCAATCTTCACTATAACCCTATCCCAATGCCTCCACTCGGCCCTGTAGACTACTAGATCCACTGTCAGCCGAAGATATCCACACCCTCCTCGTATCTTATAACTCCTCATAACATAGACAACCAGGGGCAAATCCAACCCATGCCTGCAAACTCACACAGAGAACCGAGACCTAATCACAGAGCGGTAAACAAATAAAACCTTAAGCAGGTTACCCTTCCTCAGACCTCCCCTACCAGGAGCACCCCCCATCTGAAATGTATGCTACTCAATTGCAGATCGGCTTCAAGGCATGCAGTGTATATTGCTGGCTGTATCCTTGCACACGACCTTGACCTCCTTTTCTTGACAGAAACATGGCTAAGTGAATCCTCTGCACCTATCCTGGACATACTAGTCCCTCCTAGCTACAACATCACCAGATCTGATAGACCCAGCAGACAGGTAGAGACATTGCCTGCATTCACGGCAATAGTCTCTCAGTCAAACACGATCCTCTGTTCTATCCTCCAGTGAATATTTATGCATCAACATTGCATGCAACAACAGAACACTATGCATATTACCCACAATCTGCCACCCACCTGGAGATAACCTATCTTTCACAGAAGAAATCATGGAAATCTGCGCAACAAACTCGGGCCAACACTGCACCTAAATCTACCTTGGAAACTTCAACCTCCACTGGAATGATTTGAATGACCCGATAGTCAACAGCTTTAAATCCTTCCTTGCTCATCTCAACCTGATACAATTCTGTGGCCGCTCCACTCAAAACAAGGGAACGACTTTAGATCTTATCATCACTAATGCTAACTCTATTCAACTAGAATCTATCCTCCCCTGTGACTGGCCTGACCCCCACTAAATCACATTCTTCATTTTGAAATCCATAAGAACAAATGCTGCTTAATCAATAAAAAACAAAAATATGCAAAAGGAGCATGCACAACATTAACCTTAATTATTGACATTTATTTATTACTTTTTTATTTATTTTGGAGTTTTATATATCGCTAGCCAGACCCGAAGATATCAGAGCGCTGTACAACATTTGTCAAATAACAGTTGAGTATACACAGAGTGGAACAGTAAACACAGTGTTCAAATATGGGTAATTGATCGGTATAAATCAAGTATCATTCGAATGCAGAGTAGTAGTGGAGGTGGTAATAGTCAGGGAGAGTAATGTGCGAGACACGAGTAAGACGCTGTAAGGAGTTGTTCTTCTCGTAATGACTGGATCCTCAGTTGATGTCAGATCAGTAGTTGTAGCACCTTTGTCATTTTGAGAGAGCTTGATTGAGGAAGAGTACTTTGAGATGGCTCTTGAATTCTGTGAAGGAAGGGTTAGTCCTGATATGCATAGGGATGGCATTCCAAATTCTGGGTGCATTCCCAGAGAAAGACCGAGATAAGGTCTTTTGTTTTTGGGTTTTCGGGGGGATAAGTAACATAGTGTTGGTGCTTCTGAGATTTCTTGTCTGTCCCGCTTTGTTGAGTTTGGCGGCTAGATAGGTGGGTTTGCCAGTGTGGAGGGCTTTGTGGGTGAGACAGGCAGTTCGGTAGTTAGCACGCACTTCCATTGGGAGCCAGTTGAGCTCTTTGAGAGCGGGGGAGATGTGTTCGTATTTCTTTACCCCCGTCACCATTCTGGTTTCTGCATTTAGGGTAGATCTAAGGGGAGCGAGGTGTAGCTTAGCCGTGCCTGTGAGGGTGGCGTTCCCGTAGTCTAATCTGGATAGCACAAGATATTGCGTGACTTGCTTAAGGTCATTTGGAGGGATGAAGGGTTTGATGTTTAGAAGTTTTAGGTTGAAGAAGGCATATCTTGCGGTGTTCTTGATGTGTTTGACCGTGTCAAGGTTGGGGTCTAAGGTTATTCCCAGTGACTTCACGGAGTCTGCCGGTATGAGAGTGCAGTTGAGAGCATCAACAGACTTTAACCATTCCATGATTCGGGAGGTCTGCTCTTTGTTGGCTATGAGGAGGTTTTCCGTTTTGTCTTGGTTGAGTTTCAAAAGATTTGGGGGCAGCCATTTTTGGGCTTCTATTAGGGTGTAATTGAGTCTATGCATGTCCGCTATGGAGGAGGTTTGAAGGTAGATCTGAATGTCATCAGCGTAGAGGTGGAAGGGTATGTTGGCTTTTTTAAGAATGATGGTGAGTGGCTCCATGTAAATGTTGAACAATCCGGGTGAGAGAACTGAGCCTTGGGGAACGCCTCTGGTTATAGGGTGTAGATCGGACATGAAGTTTCTGATTTTTATTCTTTGAGAGCGGTTATGCAGGAAGGAGGTGAACCATTGTAAGACCACCCTTTCTGCTCCTACCCTATCTTTGAGTACGTTGATGAGTAGTTTGTGGTCAACTGTGTCAAAGGCAGCCAAAAGGTCCAGGAGTATGAGTAGACAGCAGCAGTTCATGTCCAGTGATTTGTGGATGTCATCAATGACATTCAAAATGACAGTCTCTGTGCTGCATCCTTTTCTAAAGCCCAATTGGTGTGGGTCGAGGAGATCGTTGATCTCCATGTGATTGATGAGTTGACGAAGAACACATTTTTCTAGTAGTTTTGCTAGGAATGGGAGATTGGAGACAGGCCTGAAGTTGTTGAGATCATTTGGGTCAGCGCCTGGTTTTTTCAGTTGTGGTGTTACTGACCGATTTTGAGGCAGTCAGGCATGATTCCTGATTTCAGGGAGCTATTTATAATCTCCGACCAGCGTGGGGCTATGGTGGGTTGGATATTTTTGCCAGTTAGGCAGGGAGAGGGTCTTCAATGTGTGCAGAAGGCTGGGATCTAGTAGTCAGTTCAATAATTTTGGTTTCAGTGATGGGTTCGAATATTATCCAGTTTTTTGTGGATTGCTTGAGTGGGATCGTGCCTTCTTTGTAGAGTAGAGTGTCTTCATTGGGAGGACGGATGTGATCCTTGAATGAGAGCTTAATCTTGAAATGTGTTCATTGAAGAAATTGGCAAATTTGTTACATAGGTCTTTGGAGGCAGGAATTGCAGAAGGTGATGGTTTAGATCTTTGTTGTCTGATGATATTGAATAGTTCTTTGGGGCGATTTTTAGCATTATTGAGTGCACCACAGACGAAGGTGGATTTTTCATTCATTTTGTTTTTAAAATATTTTTATTGAGAACAGGAAAAAATAAATGTAATCATCCAATTAATAACTCCAATAAAACATATGAAATCAAATAATTAGAGGAGAATACCATTCCTTTCAACAGAATATCAAAGAATTCTGATAAGATCAATGAAAGTTAGTTATAATTCATGAGAAAAACTTTTACATAATCAATTACAATAAAATACAATCTGTCTGGTATAAAACAACATATTCCCGGTTACGGATTATCTAATAATATTCCCTAAATTTTATATTATGACTGACCTGATCATGATCAAGAAAAACAAAATGATAGCGAGTCCATATGATTCTAAGAACAACAAATATCTCTAATCACTTTGTAAATAATCCAACATTTCCTAAAGTGCGTTATGCATTATAAAATTAGGATAAAGTAGGAGAATTGTTTTTCCAGATCCTCCTAAATTTCGCACTTGCTCCTACACGTTTAGCATAGGCCTTCTCGAATCTGCAGGTCCGAACCATCTTATTGAACCAATGCTCTATGGTCGGTTGTTTAACGGTTCTCCGATTTTGAAGAACCAATGACCTGGCTACAGCAATTGAAATCAATACAAAATACTGCTGTTTTTTTGTTAAGCCTTTTACCTCGCCTGAGGAACCAAATAACACCAGGGTGACGGATGGCTCAATTGTTACAGATCAAATCTGAGAAATCTCAGCAAAAACCCCTTGCCAAAATTGTTGTAAATCATTACATTCATAGAAAATATGTACCCATCCGCCCTCACCCTGTTTACTACATCTGAAACATCGATTGGGACATGTTAAAAACATGTTAGATAATCTCTGAGGTGTATAATACAACAACCATCTTGACAAAAAATTCATTCTCTTAAAATGTGCGCCTCTAAGTGCTTTATTTGCTAATTCGCTGAGCTGTTGCCATTCTTTTTTTTTTTTTTTTTTTTTTTTTTTGTTGAAACCGTTTATTGCAATCTCAAGTATATACAAGTATGGGCCTACAACCTTCCGGCCGGCCGCTAAAGTGACAGAAGCAAATGACATACATACAATAAGGCACCTGACTTTGCAGAGACGATAAAGAGGAGGTATCAACAACGTAGGCCACATGACTCTGAGCCCACAATACGGTTTCGTTTTATACAACACAACAACATAAAACCACACCCGCAAGGCAACCCGCGATCGAAAATGACGACACGTGCTCCTCCAGTGGGGGACCCCAGCCATCCAAAGAAATCCAGAGAGGGGAAGGGAAACAGATCCGGGACTGGGAGAACAATGTGCCCGGGGCTAAGGGAAGGGGTCAACTAGGGGGATGGAGCTGGTGAAGTGGGAGGCAACGACGGCGGCTCGCAAATACCCCCGCGGTAGGCGTTCCAGGGGCCCCATATCTTCACCCATGCCCCAGGCTTACCCCGCGCCACATACACCACCTTTTCTCGGAACATGCACCAATCCATGTGTTCTTTCCAGGCTGACACCGCCGGGGGCCTCTGGGATCCCCACAGTTGAGCAATGTCACGTTTAGCTATCATATATCCCAGAGTCACCCATCGCGTCTGCGGAACCGAGTAATCGGTCGGTTCCCACACATTCAGCAAGCATCTCCTCGCTTCAGGCAACAGCGCGACATGCGTAACCGCTCGCAGAACCTCATGCACACCACGCCAGAATCGCTCCACCCTCGGACATTCCCACAGAATGTGCAAAAAAGTCGCCAAAGCACCACACCCACGCTTACACAATCCGTCTTCGGCATAGCCCATACGCAGAAGCCTTGGCCCCGTCATATACACCCGGTGGAGTATCTTAAGCTGGACGAAGCGAAGGCGAGCCGGGATGGCCACCTCCTTCGGAGAGGCCACCGCGGAAATCCAGTCCTCGTCGTCCAACTCCAGCCCATCGGCAACCCAAGCCTCACGGAGGCCAGTCAGTAAGCCCGAGCGGTCATTTATCAATTTCTTGTAAATGAGGGAGATCGTACTGTCCGGAACGTGGCCATCTAGCACTCTATCCTCCAGGGGGGAGGACTCCGGGATGGAGGCCACGTCTGGGAAGACGGAACCCAGTGCGTGACGGACCTGCAGGTAGCGAAAGTATTCACTGCCCTGCAGCTGAAACTCCGCCTGCAGCGTCTCGAATGTTTTGAATCCTCCCCTCGTCCAGAGATCTCCCACTGTACTGATGCCTATCATGTCCCACCTCTCGAAGCCCTTCGAGGTCCACAAAGAGCCCAGCCTCTCCGACGCATACAACGGTGACGCTCGGGTCAAACGGTCCTTCCATTCCATAGCTGCATTAGCCGCGTGCCATACTCGCACCATGACACGCGTGGGTCCCGTCAAGCGGGAATCGGGCACGCTAGTGTAGAGCGCTCGATTGTAGTCGCCACCGGGCAGGAGCATTTTGTCCATTTCAAATGCCGGGTTTAGGGCGGGCCCATAGAAACCGTGATTAATTGCAGCTAACTGGGAGGCCCAGTAATACCGCTTAATATCCGGGAGGGCAATCCCTCCGTCGTACCACGGGAGCGTCAGTTTTGCCAGAGCTATACGCGGCCTCCCGTCCCAAAACAGACGGCGCTGCAAGCTTTCCACCTCACGGAAGTAGCGCGCCGGGACCAAGTCCATAGTGTTCTGGAGAGCGTACAGAAAGCGCGGCAATGACATCATCTTGAACAATGCCGCCCGGCCGAGCGGCGAGAGCGGCAAGCGCCGCCAGCGTGCGACGTCCTCCTTCAAGCGCTGGAGGGGGGGAAGCAAATTTCGCTCGTAGCGGGCCACCGGGTCCAGCGTAATATAGACCCCCAGGTATCGAAATCCCTGCGAGGCAATCTGGATCGGACAACCCCGAGGGAGGACAGGAGCCTCCCCGGAAAGCACATAGACACAGGATTTAGCCCAGTTGATGACAAGGCCTGAATTACGGCCGAAGGAGCGCAAAACATCGACCAGGACAATCAGTGACTTGCGCGGGGAGGCTAAGTACAGAAGGATATCGTCAGCGTAGAGGGACACGCGGTCCTCATACTCGGGGGTCCAACGGAGACCACGGATAGAAGGGTGCCACCGCAGCCACTCCGCCAGGGGTTCCAAGGCTAGTGCAAAAAGGAGCGGCGACAGGGGACAACCCTGTCGCGTGCCCCGTCCCAGCCCGAATGGGGCCGAGACTCGACCATTCACCACCACCTGTGCCAATGGGTCCGAGTACAACAATTTGACCCAACTGATGAATCCCGGGCCAAATCCAAATTTTGCCAGCATCGCCCAGATGTAGGGCCATTTGAGCGTGTCGAAGGCCATGGTGGCGTCTAAGGACGCCAAGATGGCCGGCTCCCGCACGAACGGAACACGCGCGAGCACCCCGTGCAAGCGCCGCAGATTAAGGGCCGTGTTGCGATGGGGAATAAAGCCGGACTGGTCCTGGTGGACCAAATCGCCCACCACGCCGACCAGCCGGTTGGCGAGCACCTTGGCGAGGATTTTAGGCTCCGCGTTCAAGAGCGAGATAGGCCGGTAGGATGTGACCCGGTCTCGCGGTCTCCCCTCCTTGTGGATAACCACGATGGTAGCCAGACGCTGGTCCGGCGGGAGGGAGCCCCGCGAGTGGGCCGCCAGGAACATTGCGCGGAGATGGGGTGCAAGTACATCCGGTCGCAGTTTGTACAACTCGATAGGAATACCGTTCGGGCCCATGGCCTTGCCAGAAGCGACCGAGCGGATGGCGAGGGCAATTTCGTCCGAGGTGGGGGCGGCATCCATCAACTCCCTGTCTTCCATTGAGAGGGAGGGCAGCGCGATGTCACGCAGCAGGGCATGGGAATCCTCCTCCGGGCAGGGAGAAACCGGGGAATATACCTCGCGGAAATAATCTGCGAAGCAAGAGACAATGCCTTCCGGCTCAGTAACACGTACACCATCCATTCTCTCAATCAGCGGGACCACACGACTAGCTCTCTCCTTCTTATCCAACCACGCAATCAACTTGCCAGCCTTATCACCCACATCATACAATCTCCCCTGTTGCTCCCTGCTGAGGCCCCTGGCCGCCTCCGTGACGAGGGACCTATATGCCGCCTGCTTCAGGTGTAGAACGTGCAGCGCAGCGTCAGTCACCCCACTCCCCAGATCACCCTCCAGTTCAGTAATTTCAACCTCCACCCGGGTCACCTCCTCCTGTGCGCGCCTCCGGGCATGAGAAATAAAGGAGAGGGCCTCCCCTCTAAGCACTGTCTTGAAAGCCTCCCACAGGGAGATGGCCGACGAGACAGACCCCACATTCTCCTCAAAATACCGTTGCAAGGATTTAATCAAGTCCGCACGAATAGTGGGGTCGCGCAGGTACCAGGCATTGATTGGAGCTACCCTGCCCTCCCCCCTCGGGAAGACATCAAAATGCAACAGGAGTGGGGAATGATCTGAAATACCCCGCGCCAAATGGCGCACCTCCCCCACTCTCCCGGCATAGGCCGCAGGGACAAGGACATGATCAAGCCGCGAAAGGCTACCATGGGCCCCCGAATGGAAGGTGTATTGCAGCTGAGTGGGATGCTTTAGACGCCAACAGTCCACCAATCCCAGTGTGTCCAAAAGGCCAGACAGCCACGCTTGTGCCCGGGGGAGGTCCCTAGGGGGATAACGATCCATAGTCCCAGAGGCCACCGCATTGAAGTCCCCCCCAACCACCAGAAGCCCCCCCGGAAGGTCAAGCAGGAGGCGTCCCAGGTCCGCAAAGGTGGTGGACTGTAACCCCGGTGGGACGTACACTGAGACAAAGACGACTACTTTGCCCTCCATTCTCCCCACCAAGACAGTGTATCGTCCCCTCTCATCATGGTGCACCTCGTCTATTTCTAGCGGGAGCGAGGTCTTGACCATAATGCCCACCCCTCGTGAGCCAGATGTGAAGCCCGAGTGGGCCACCAAACGATAGCCACGCCGATTCATGGCACAAAAGGTGTTACCAATGAGGTGCGTCTCCTGCAAAAAGACCACATCAGGCGAAATCCGTTTCAGATATTGCAGGACCACACCCCGCTTGATCCTATCACCCAGTCCGTTAACGTTCCAGGACAACAAAGTCAGGTCCCTACCCCCCATCACATACAGAAGCCATCATTTGTCCCCCGGAGAGCATCTCAAAAACATCAATACAATGAAGGGTTTGCCTTGCGGTAGAAACGAACCACACCCCACCCCAACCCACCCATCCCAACAGAACTCCCCCCACCCTGCACCCCTGCATGAGCCCAAACAGCCCCCCCAAAGTGCAGTGTGCCTGTCGCCCCATAGAAAGAAAACTAACTAGTCCCCCAGAGGAGGAGGGAGACCCCTTAAGAGACCCCACACGACCTCCACAGGAGGGGCACTTACCCTAACAGTCAATGGTGACAATAACACAGTCCCGAGCAAGGCCTACCATTAGTCCCTCAGTCCTGATCCTGCGGGCCCTCCCCACCAACCGCTCCCCCCCCACCCCCCCGGCCCCGATCTCCGGGCAAAGTGTCCAGCCAGTCCCCGGCCGCTTCGGGACAATCAAAAAAGTGCGTGCGGCCATCCACCTCCACCCTCAGCTTAGCCGGAAAAAGCATCGCATATTTGAGATTCAGGTCCCGTAGGCGACGTTTGACACCGAGAAAGCTCAGTCTCTGCTTTTGGACCGCCGGAGTAAAGTCAGGATAGAAATTTATATCCATATTATCAAGTCTGACCGGCCCTTGTAGCCTGGAAGTCTGCAGGATAGCGTCCCTGTCCCGAAAATTGAAAATCCGGGCGATGAGAGGCCTCGGAGGGGCTCCGGCCTTAGGCCTACCCCCGGGGACCCTGTGGGCACGTTCCACTGCAAAGAATTTACTCAGCCCCCGAGGCTGGAGATGGGTGAGGACCAAGTCCTCCACAAACAGATCCGCTGCCTCTGCCTCGCGTCCTTCCGGCACCCCGATAATGCGGACGTTGTTTCTCCGGGCCCGACCCTCGGAATCCTCCAGTCGACGATGCATCAGGGCGCTCGCCTGGCCAAGCCTGCGCACCTCCTGTTGGAGGGCCGCCACGTCAGATGTGAGGCCCGAGGTAGAGTGGGCCAAAGAATCGACCCGGTCATTTGTTTTTGACAGATCGGCTCTCACGAGGCCCACGTCCACGAGGACCGAGTCGATCTTCTGCGCCAGAGTGTCGAAGCGCTGGTCCACCGAGGCCTTCATCTCGGCGATGGCGCCCATGACGTCTCGGAGGGTCAGGTCCGTGGGCAGAGCAGGAGCATCAGTCGGGCCCGTAGGGGACCTACGCAGCGCCTCTGGAGACCCCTTCTGGAGGGTGTAGCGATCCATGTTGTTGGATTGATGGGCCGCGCCACGACGGGTAGACTTCACTTTAGCCCGGTCGCCATCTTGTTTTGTGGCCATGGTCGCGGTCCCCAAATCGAGCCAATCTCCTCAAAAAGGGGGTAGACAATCCCGTTCAAGGGCTCTGGGGGGGGGCGACCACCGCTCCGCAGGACGGACCGCAGCCGGCGGGCCGGCAGGGCACCCCAACGAGGCCACACCGCCGCACACCGCTTCGCGACCCTACCTCGCCTGGCAGCAGGGAGGGCGCAAAAGCGAAAGTGAAAGTGCGGGGTGCGCGAGTCGCCCGGCCTTGCCCGCCGCTGTTATTCACTTTGTCGCCGGATCGCCCCACAACTCCAGTACGGGGGGCCGGTGTGGAGAAGGCCGCAAACCTTAATCGGTGCTCCCGCCAGTGTCCGAAGTCCGAATTGAAAACGGAAAACGGGCGTCACCTCAGTTCGGGTTCACAAACACAGTCCCCTCATCTAGGACAGGATTCGGTCAGGATTTATGCAGGAGGTCGCGGAGGTCCTCGGGAGCCTCACACCTACGCGGCCATCTTGGGTGCGCGCTAGGCTCCTCGTGTTGTTGCCATTCTTTAACATTAAACCTACAACCTGTCTCAGGATAATTTTTTTGTAACTCATTCGTAATAATCTCATCAGAATGTGCTTTTTCATGAAGTAGGCGATACCAATTGCCAACCCCCACCATTCTGTTTGTCATTTGTTTAACAATTTGATGTATGGTTTCGCCCAGCATTGAATAATTAATTTTAAGAAAATTCACTAGCTGTAGAAAACTCAGAGAAAGAGCAGTGGTCATTGTAGTGATTCTCATTTGAACTATATCCCAAGAGATTAATGTTTCATGATTATAAAAATCCCCGAGCTGTCTAAAACCTGATTCTTGCCAGACCCGATAAAGCCCTTTAGAGAGTTTCAAACCACCTACTTCAGAATCCTGAATAACGGTATATGCATGGAATGCCGGAATAGCTTGTGATTTAAAAAAAAACTGTGTTCTTTCAGCTAGAATCAATATTACCTTATATCTAGACTTCTTAGTAAGTTTCGCCAGGCGTAAAATCACAGGAAGTCTTATAGCACTCTCCTTCAGCATTTTGTTTCTCAAAAAATTATCATAAACAGACTTATCCTGACCCATTTGAGAGAGTAAGTTAACTAACGAAGCCTGGTAATAAGTTGAAAAATGTGGGAGTGCCAATCCGCCTGATGTAACATCTAATTGTAATGTAGCCATTTTAACCCGAGGATGTTTACCATTCCAGACAAATTTTCTAAATATTTGATCTAATTCCTTAAACTAATAAATCGGAATTTTCAAAGGAAGATTAATAAAAAGAAACAAAAACAATGGGAGCACAGACATTTTAATCATCGATATCCTCCCTATTAAAGTTAATTGCAGCAGGGACCATTTATCTAAGAATTTTTTTACTTTCGTGAGTGTACTAATATAGTTCAAGGCAAATAATTGCCCAAAGTCACTTGTAACGTGTATCCCCAAGTATCTTACTGAACACAATGATTTTAACTGAATAGATAATGGAATATCCGAGGGAATCACATTGAAAGTTAAAATTTCCGTTTTCGCTTGATTGATCTTATATCCGCTGACCTGTGTGAACCTCTGAATCTCATCTAAAGCATTCTGTATATTAGTTGCACCGGCTTCTAAATATAGAACAATATCATCAGCATAAAGCTTAATTTTTGCCATCCCCTCAATTGGAGGCAAAATCATCAGGCTTTCACGGACTTTTATAGCAAGAGGCTCAATAAACAGTGAAAACAGGAGAGGAGATAATGGACATCCCTGGCGTGTGCCACGTTTAATCTTAATTCTTCCTGCTTCTAAACCGTTAATAATGACTTTAGCCTCTGCATGGCTATATATATCTTTTAACATTTGTACAAATTTTTCCAAAATAAAAAACAGGGCTATCCAATCAACCAAATCAAAAGCCTTTTCGGCATCCATCATCATTATTACCGCGTTAGATTTATTAATAGAAAAATAATCAATGGCTTGAACTAAATAATATGTATTAGATGCCATCACATGTCCTGGGATAAAACCATTTGGTCAATATGCACCAATTGTTCTGCACAGGGGGCTATCCTTCTCGCCTATGTTTTCATGAGCAGTTTATAATCTGTATTTAACAGACTAATCGGACGGTAAGGACTAGGATTAGTAGGGTCTTTATCTTTTTTGAGGAAAACAACTAATACCGATTCCTTAAAATGTAGTGGAATATCTATACCTTCTTTAATCCTATTAAAAAGTTCTACCAAAAAGGGTAATAATTCTTCTTGAAATGCCTTATATATTTCCACGGGAAACTCGTCCGCTCCACTGGCCTTTGCATTAGGCATATTTTTTAATACAGATTGAATTTCAGCAATGTCTATCTTAGCATTTAATCTTTCCTGAAGTTGTTGTGACAATAATGGTAGCTCTAATGCTTCAAAATAATTCAAAAATTCTTCCTGATATAGCCTGTATTTCTCCATAAATTTGATTAAAATATGCCAAAATAAACCTCAGCAATTATTGACTTATTGTCTACTAATATACCAGTTGTTGTATTTTTTATTTGAATAATTATTTGTGCAGCTTTCTGAGATTTCGTGAACCAAGCCAGAAACCTACCAATCTGTTGACTTTCCTCATATATTTTTTGTTGATAAGCCTTACTCCTTGCTATTTCCTCTAATAAAAAAAAATCCTTTAGATTTTCCTTAGCTCTAACTAATTCTTGAAGTTGTTCTTTTCTAATAAGTTCTGGGGTATCCGTTAAGGTTGCTTTTAATCTAGCATCTTCAACAGCAGTCTGTAATTGCAAAATCTTTTGTTTCCTTTGGTTACCTGTCCTTGCCTTATAAGATATAATTTGACCTCTAAGAGTAGATTTAAATGCCTCCCAGACCATAAACAACAGGGCGGTATCTAAATTAAACTGAAAAAACTCCTTAATAAACCCTTTGGTTTCCGTCATCCAAATAATATCGTGTAATAAAGATTTATCAAATTGCCATCTGGACTTTTTTTTTACAGCTATATCTAACCTCAATGTAAATGAAACTAGAGAATGATCTGAAAAAGAGTTGGCCAATATTTCTGCCGGACCATTGGCAACTGATTTATCTACTAAAAAATAATCAAGTCGGGAGGCTGATCTATATCTTGCCGAATAACAAGTATATTGTAAAAGACTGGGATGGCCCTGTCTCCAGGGATCTATTAACGAGAAATCTTTTATTAGATTATTTATTATTTTTGCCGTTTGGGGCTTGAGTTGTCGCTTTGTTTTATTAGATGTGTCTAAAGACAACTTCTGAATAAAATTAAAATCCCCTCCTAGAATTAATATCCCTTCCATTTGTGCCACTAATTGATATATTTGACCCAATGCTTCAGTATCATCCTCGATGGGACCGTAATAATTTGGCAAATCAAGAACTATTTCCTGTAACTTAACTTGAACCGATAGCCATCTGTCTTTCCCGTCTCGTCGCACCTCCTTGACCTGCCAGTCATAGATATTAGATAACACAATACCTACTCCACCCACAGCTGCAATAGCAGAAGAAAAATATGCTAACTGATATTTCTTTGGAAGTAACATCTTAGGAGTATTCGTCCTAAAATGTGTCTCCTGTAGGAATATGATCTCAGGCGAGAGAGTACTTATCCAGTTTAAGATAGCCCCACTTTTCCGGGGATTAAGTAACCCATTAACATTACAAGTGACAATTTTTATATTCTGCATTTTTGGCCCCATTTTATTTGATTTTCTCCATAGCTCCCAAAATTTCCATCAAAAACGATTCTAATCCTGATCAGTTCATATTTTTCCTGTTCATTTTTTAGTATGCCTAATTCTACCCCAACCTCAATCCCACCCCTACAACCCAACCCAGGAAATGTGGACATCCCCTTGAACCCCACAAGCCACATCCCCTCCCTCCTTCGCTAATATAGGTACCCTGTTCCTGCACCCCAGATGATCTGGCCCTCCCCCCCAAATGTTATTAAAAAAAAAGAGAAAGGAGAACAGTGCTCCGCTCCGCTCATCATGCAAAAACATGACGGCACAAATTCACTTTAGAACAGAAATTCGTGAGAACATATGGAATTTTCCCTTAACCAACACCCTTAACTTAGATTGCTGTGCAATCGATGCCTGAGCTCCCTGAGCTTTAAACAAATACAGCATTTTTACGAACTCCTTACGTCTACGAGCTGAAATAGCAGACATGTCAGGGAAAATTTGACATTTAGTCCCATCATTGATAGAAAACTGTCTCTGCTGAATTGCTTTTGAAAAAACTTTTTCCTTAACTCTGTAATCAGAAAAGTTAATAAGAATTGTACGCGGGAACTTAGCATTAGGAATAGAATGTGCCGGACCCCGATGCGCCCTTATTAATGTTAGATCTCTGGAAAAATCTGGGAGTACTTTCTGTTTAATAAAAGTTTCAACCCATGAGAGAGTATTAATACCCTCAATCCCTTCAGGCACTCCAACAATCCGCAGGTTAGATCGGCGAGAATGATTTTCAAGTTCATCAAGCTTGTTCTCAAGTACTGCCTTATCTGATGCTGCAGAATTGATTTTCTGAATCATGGAGCTCATCTGATCCTCTAAATAAACTATCCTGAGTTCCGCTTCCTGAAATCTTGCAGGAACTCCTGCAACTGATTCCTCAATCTTCTCCAAGCGAAGATGAAGAGCAGCTATCTCACTCTCCTGCGATTTCTTCATTGCCCTAATCTCATCCAATCTGAGATTAAGCAAGGTCTTTATCTCGAGCTGCTGTGTAACTTCAGTAGTCATACCTTCCACATCCTGCCAGCCCCTACTCTCAGTATTGCCCACTTGGTCTTGATCTAGCCTCTCTCCTGCTATCCGAGAGGTTTCCTGGGGCTGAGGGCAATTCAGCAGTTGTCGGTTTAATGCGTTAACAGGAGGCAGATGTTCGAGCAACAGAGGCTGGTCAGATGAGACCAATATATTTGTGTGTCCTTGCTGCTGGCCTTCTAAGACTGACTGAGGAAGAACTCGGCTAGCCAGAACCGAAGCAAAAACCTGAGTAGATGGAGAAACATATACTGGTTCCAGGGAGCTAGTTGGAATATCTTCCCCTGGTGACACTGGTAGTGCTGTGTTTAAATGTAATACGTCCTGATCCGATATAGGCTGAGCATTTTTTTTAATAAACAATGGATAATCTTTGCGGTTTTTTAACTCTGTCCTTGGCGCACTCCCTGGCGATGACTCGTAATTGAGGGACCAGCGGATGGATTTTTCATTCATGATGTGCTTTTTATAGTTCCTACGTTCCTTTTTGAGTTGCTCAAGGTGGGTTGTTGAAGGGTTGTTGCGCCAAATTCTTTCTGCAGATCTTAGCTGTCTTCTTTTCAGGTTTAGCTCAGTGTTGAACCATGATCTCGATGTGAGGGTCTTGGTTTTTTTCCGTTTCAGGGGGACTATTTGGTCCAGCATGGCGGTCATAGCCGCATTGCACTGTGAGGTAAGTTCTCTTGTGAACCTGTCGCCTGCGGTGGAGGGGGAAAGTGTATTTAGCCTTTCTACTATTTCTTCGAGGGGGTCCTGTCTCAGGTTTCTCGTCCAGTGAAAGTGATCGTTAGTGCTATGTGGTTGATGTGTCGTTTGATTGATATGAAAAAGAATGAGATGGTGGTCTGACCAGTCAACAGGGAGGGTACAGTCGATGGTGATTGAATCTTCGTAAGCTATGATGGCATCCAGGATTGAGCCTTTGTTGTGTGTTTGTTCGGTGCAGTGTTGAGTCAAATTGTTATTGTGTAGGAGTTCATTTAAGGATTGTATCAGAGGGTTGTTTACCTCGTTCCAGTGAAGGTTTAGGTCTCCTAGACTTATGTAGTTTGCGTCTGATAGTGAGCAGTGTATGATCGGGTCTGCCAGATGTTCTCCAAATGCGGAAGTGTTGCCAGGTGGATGATAGAGGAGGTGACAGTGAAGCAATTTGTTGTCTGACGTCTTGACAGTGGCGGTTAGGTATTCCAATGTATTGTATTTGAAGGAGTCTGTTTCTGTTATCGAGATATTCTTTTTATTTATGATTGCGGTCCCCCCACATCACCGTTTTTTTTCTGTCCTTGTTGATGATTGAGAACCCCGGCGGTACTAGCATTTCGAAGATGGGGGGTGAGGATTCGTTCAGCCAGGTTTCTGTGATGAACGTGATGTCTATGTCTTGTGTTAGGATGGTTTCTGCTAGTTCAGTTGTATGTTTGATCGCAGATCTGCAGTTTATGAGCATGCAATTAGTCACCTTCTTGGTGTTGAGCTTCTCATTTGCGGGAGCCATAGGAATATTGGTGAGGTGAGCTGGAGGTCTTACTGTTCTTGGAGTGGTATGTTCCAGTGATTACTTGTATCACAGAGCTAGGGGCAGCGGTTGGAGCTACTTTATAGCATTCAGCGAGATTCCTTGCCTCTTGCATGGACATTGCGGTGCTAGTCCTTTTAGGTCTATGTGGTTGAGTTCTAAGGGGGGGTTGTCTTCCATCTGAGTCGTTGTATCTTGTGGTGATGTGTGTTTGGTGGGAGTGTGTGTTTGGGGTGGGTGTATGTGTGTGTGTGTGGTGTGTGTGTTTGTGTGGTGTGTGTATGTTTGTGTTTGGTGTGTGTGTTTGTGTGTGGTGTGTGTGTGTTGTGTGTGTTGTGTGTGTGTGTGGGTTTCTGGGTGGGCCGAGATTTTATTAATACCCTGTATGACTATATCTAGCTGGTATTCCAGTCGTGCCAATCTTTTGGCTGTACTCATGGAGGAAGGAGTGGGGGGGTTTAGTCTCGGTGAGTCCAGCGTTTGGCCTTCTATGCATGGGGGTGCTTGGTTGTGTTTGGGGAGAGCTTATGTTTAGCTTATGGGTGGGGCTCCCTGTGCTTCTAGTGTCTGTGAGGTTTTTGGGGGAAGTCTTGGGGTGGGTTGTGAAATGTTGTTTCGGTTTCGTTGGTTGCTAGCGGGGGGTACTGGGAGAGGGGGCGACTGGAGAAGGGCTGTAATGTAACATTTTGAATGAGCCTTGTGTTTGGCGTGTCTAAAAGGGTTTTTTAAATTGGGGGGAGGTGGAGGGAATAATGAGGCTGGTGGGAGATAGCTTAGAGTGTTGGGTTTGAATCGAGGGATTGTTTTCGTAGTTTTCCAGGGACAGTTGGCTCGAGGATAGGGTTAAATTCGAGTGAGAGTGGGATAGGTGAGTGAAGGCGATACGTAGCATGGGGAAGAGTGAGTCAAATGCATCCAGGTTGTCATTGTTTGCTTGGAACAGGACTGTTCCATTGCTGTAAATGGTCGCAAAGGTGGTGCCGTTTCGTGTGTGGAAGTTAGGTATTAGAAACGTTAGTTTGCAGCTGAGAGGAGTGCTAATAGTTTTAGAGATGTGGAGGTGGTATCTGAGAGTGGAGTTCCATCCCGCCGGATTCTGGGTGTGGAAAATAAGGTCCATTTTCTGCATGCCTTTTTGAGGAGCAGTGGTATATGTCTGCAATTAGTGTTTCTTGGTGCCGTCTTAAGAGCCTGTGTTTAAAATTTCTTTTCGCTTTAGGTGAGAGGTTGAGGGGTAGATGACGGAAAATTAGTTCCGGCCATGGGGTTTTTAAGCCATGTGCTTGGTTGACACGAAGGGGGGTTGGACTGTCCTGTGATCTATTTGTTCTGTTCTGTGGGTGCATTGTTATTCTATTGAGGGATAGGAGTCAGGGGATGGGAGGTGCGATCTGAGGAGGACGTTAAATTTTCGGGAGATATTAGTGGACGTCTTCCTTGAGTTCTTCCAGCTGGGTGGACTAAAGAGTGTACTGTAATGGGTGACAGGCTCTTTCTAGACAGCTTTCTGACCGTACCTTGTTGTTACTTGTGCTCGATTTGTCAGGGTTGTCATGAGGTTAGTTGAGATACTCCATTTGTAACCTTGTTGGTCGCCGGATTAGTGTAGGGTGCTAAGAATTACCTGCTTGCAGGACCGCAATGCTACAGTTTGCTTAAGACCTATGCTACTTGGTTGATTTTCTAGAGTTTAGGTCCTGGTTTATCTATTTGCGTCACAGTGACCAACCTGGAGCCTGAGGTATTCGATGGCTGTGTTAGGTTGATTGACTGGGTTGCCCCTCTCTGTAGAAAATAATTTTGTCAAGGGTGTGCCTGGACTCAGGGAGCTGCCATTTTGTAGTCCGGTATGGAAGGCCGCAGGACGTGGTCACCTGTGTGCCTGGCCCCGAGTGGACTCCTTTTTGGGGTCTAGGATGTTGAATTTGTGGGGCTTAGAGTTGTGACTTTACGTTAATTTGGCTGTGATTGAAGATGTTTATTGTTTATTTCTTTATTTGCATGTCTGGTGACCGCTGGGTACATCAGGACTGTGGAGGACTTTATTACCGGAGTACCTGGCCCTGTGTGGCCACCATTTTGGAGTCAGGCCTCCCGGAGGTCTCAATTAGAGTTCTTAGATTTGTGGCATAGCCGTCATTTGGCTGAGTTAGCTGGTTATGGAGCTCATGTTGGCCGCTGCTTGTGCTGGTCGCAGGACTTGACTTTGGTGTTCAGCCAACAATTGGTTAGAGTAGATTAGATCCTGTGATTTTGTTATCCATGTACCGGTATGCCACCATCTTAAGGTCAGGCACCCCGTAGCGGTTCATCGGCATAACACGAATAATAACAAGTTGAGTAATCAGTGGGAAGTTGAGTCAGATTGAACTGGATGCAATCTTTATGCCAGCACAGAGAACACTGGTTCATCGGGGCCTCCTCGCCATCCTCCCCGGGCTGCGCGCCATGTGGGCAAGCCCCTCCCTGGGGAATTGAAGCATTAAGCCCGCTCTATTTGACCTCCCCAGCACTCATCGGTGACAGTGTGGCGTTCTCGTCTAGGGCGGGAGACCGGAGATCCGCCCAGGCGTGGTCCCGAACAGCTCCCTCCCCAGAGCAGGAATCGCCCGAGGGTCGGCGCTTCAGTGATCCTCCTCGCAGCTACATCGTCGCATGTGTTGGCTGCACCATCAGGAAGGGGGCATTTAACAGACTGTCCTGCTGGCTGCCATGCTCCCGATCGCAGACCTCTTCATGGCCGCCAGATGCTCGCCAGGGGTCCCATGGTCCGCGGGGCCCGAAGCCGGCACAGGACCGATGACGGTGCTGTACGCTGGTGGTCCGGGACCAACGACGGTGTGATTCGCTGGTCGATTCCTCCGTGGTGCCTCTTTGTGGCAAGGGGGTACCGAGGTGCGGATCTTCGGGCACTACTATACTGTGTAGTGCAAACACTGTTCGGGTCGAGCCAGTCTTCTGGCTTCTGGATTTCGACTTCCTGATTTTCATACGGCCGGTAAGTTCCGTTTATAGTTCGATATCCCTACGTTGTTCCTATGGGGGGGGGGGCGAGGATTTTCACAAAATCATGATCCTGACGTCCGGAACTCCGTATCAGAGCTCCTTCCCCACCGCCATCTTGTCGGATGTTGTTATATTAATAAGGCGTTCTGTTCTGTCTGGGCTTTGCTTCTGTTCGTTTCTGCTCCTCTGCGGCTGTTTCAAGTTTATTGTTTTGTGTTCTCTTATAGCCTACTCTGCTGCTGTTTCTGCTCTGTTCTTTCTGCTCCTGTTTCTCTGACATCCTTACTAATAACCTCCTTCTGACTCCTGGAGACTTTTCAGAAGTCCAAGATCTTACAAGCCACTAGCCAGCTCCATGAAGAACATTCTAGACTCGGTCGCACACTTAACGCTCAAAATAATGTCAACTCCAAACTATGGTACAATGGTAGCCTGGACTGAAAGACATATCTGACATAGCTGAAAGAAAGTAGAGATCCTCACCTTCTCTTGAACACCTCAAGCATTTGAGATCACTTAGGAACTCAAATGTATCAAAGCATTAGGAACTCAAAAGCTAATTTCTGCAGAAAGCAACTAGATCGAGCAAAAAAACAGACCAAAAAAGCTATTTGAGCTCATTAAGCTTCAATCAACTGGCCTATCCAACAGCCTGCAACCAAATTGTGAAGAATTTGCCTCCTTCTTCATTGAAAAGACAGAAAATATATCTGATTTACAGAGGGCTCTGAAACACCGTCTCTTCACCTTTCACTCCAGCCTGGGTTATGGTACCCCCAAGTCTACTAGAGCACATCCTCAAAAACAATGCTTTGTGGATCTCCTTCAAAGCCATTGAAGAAAATTGCATTCTAACAACTGGAGTAGATCTGAAATCCTCAAACCATTACAACAAACCGCTACCCCCCAGCTTCTTCAATAAGATCAAACTTTCAATTCTCCCACTTTGGACCAAGATAGTTAATGCCGCTCTACTTCAAGGCACAATTACTGATTGCGTAAAGGCTGTCACCTCTATTCTAAAAATAAAAAAAAAAAAAAAAAACACTTTGGCTGATCACACAGACCTAAATAACTTCCGCCCCATCTCTAGTAATCCAACTCTGGCAAAGCTCCTTGAAAAATGTGTACACCACATAGAGAAATTCCGTCTTCTTGATCAATTCCAAGCTGGCTTGCGACCAGGGCACAGCACCGAATTGGTTCTTATACATATAGTGGACGATACACTAAAATTGTTGGACCAAAACAAATGAACAATGATACTGTTATGTTCGAGTTTCTACTAAACTTACTAGAACGCAAGATGGGGCTCTCAGGGACTGTCCTAAACTGGTTCACCTCCTTTCTGCAAAACAGATCTAAAAAAAAATCAAAGTTAAACAATCCATGTCTAAGTCTATGCCTGTCACCTTAGGGTACCCATGGGTTCTGAGCTCATCCAACATCTGCTATCACATGTACGCTGATGACACCCAATTATTCTCCTCCCCTGAAGACATCAAAGCCCTCTACTAAACCCTAAAGAAGAAAAACTGGATTACATGCAACCACCTCAAACATAACAATCTCAAAACAGAATTCATCCTAATTGCACCTCCCAAACAAACCACCCGTCATGAACAACTGGATGAATCAACTAACAGCCTACCTCACGTCATTGACTCAGCAAGATCACTAGGAATTATTCTTGACAAGAACCTTAACAATTCCGAATCATGTTAGTGCTGCCACCAAAGGAGCGAATCTCCAAATGAACATCTTAAGAAAACTAAAACCCTTCCTATCCCCCAAGGACTTCAACTCTGCTGTCCAAGCTCTAGTGATTCCCAAGCTGGACTACGGCAGCCCAACCATGGGCGGCTTATCCAAATCCACAATGGCTCACTTAAGAGCCTCCCTCAGTTTTGCGGCAAGGCTCATCACTGGTTTGAAAAGAAGCAACCATATTGCTCCTGATTTAAAATCACTAAATTGGCTCCCTACGAAGCAAGAATTCAGATGAAAATTGCATGCATGACCCCCAAAGCCCTATACTTCAGCTCCCCAAGTTACCTGGCTCAGAAGCTTGAATTCTCTGGGGACTCCAGATCTTCTAGAACCACCTGCACTTTCCTGATGAAACCTCAGACATTTTCAAAAAAGAAAACCTACTATATTAGAGCCTTCTCTGGCATCGCCCCGAGAATTTGGAACTTCCTTCCCCCTGAAACCAGACTGAACCCCTCGATGGCATCTTCCAAGAAAGAAGTTAAATTACTTCTCCGGAACTAATTTCTGCCCTAGATCCTTGGAACTCTTCTCGCTGAGCCAACCTGGACCCGTCGTCTTCTCTCAGGATACGACTCGCTTGTAATAATTCTGTTTTGACTTATCTGTCCTATCAAGAAGGCGATCTCTCTCTCTCAGGGAATCTGTCATGTAATGTTTCTTTCTCACTATATTTCTATTGATTATTTA
Source organism: Triturus cristatus (assembly GCF_964204655.1). Taxonomy (NCBI): domain Eukaryota; kingdom Metazoa; phylum Chordata; class Amphibia; order Caudata; family Salamandridae; genus Triturus; species Triturus cristatus. The sequence goes on from NC_140585.1 coordinate 672,496,979, forward strand.
TGTCTCTGTTCTTTAACAAGTGTAAAGCGCTCTGATAACTGTGAGGGTCTTGTTCGCACTATATAAAACCTTAAAAATAAATAAATATATGGGGGAGGTTAGTACAGGCATAGCTGGGAGACATTTTCTGCATTTCTGGCCACGCTCCTCACATTTCAGAAGCCATGGTTTAGTTCCAGTTGTTGCCATATGTATATAGAAGTATTTGGTTATTTGAGAGCCTAATAGTAATACTACATGAGAATACCCTAGCACACTCACTCTCTCTTCCTGGAAACCTGTGCAGTTTGGGTGTCCCAGATGGGCACCGGGGCACCTACATATTTGAAATGGAAGCCAGGGGTTCCCATGGTCAATATAGGCTCAGACAAGGGAGCCACGTTCCCCCCCCCCCCCCTCCCCTTTCAACCTTTAAAAACAAAAATTGATGGGCACGGGGGATCGAGTCCCCGGACCCTGAAATGGCTCGGGGAGATGGGCTGTGCGGCCCCCTCCCCTTTTTTATTATATTTGGCCGCTGGGATGGGGTCCCAGAGGCCTAATGCGGTTCAGGGAGGGGGGGTACGTGGGCCTCCTCCCCTTTTAAATAAGGCACAGACCCGGGAGATGGGGTTCTTGGACCTATGTAAAGCTTGTGGAGAGGGGCTTTGTGGGCCCCCTCTCCTTTCATTTAAATTTGAGCCCTGGGTTCAGAGAAGCGGGCTGCATGTCCACTTCCCTTTATTGATTACTCAGCCTCAGGGGACGCGTTCCGCAGGGCCTAATAAGGCTCCGCGAGGGGAACCTGCAGGCTCCTATCCCAGTAGATTTTGGCCAAAGGCGATGAGGTGCACAGGCCCAAGAACGCTTCGGGAGGGAGGCTACATGCGGCCCCCTCTCCTTTGTTATTGGAACTAGACCCCGGGAATTGGGTCCCCAGTGCCAATTAAGGGTTGTGGTGGGGGCTGCCTAACCCCCTCCCCTTAATATATATTGGGATGAAGGTCAACCCTACAAGAGAGACTCACACAATCACACACACACACCTGACATTTTTTACTCACGTGCATACAAATGTGACAAACAAACTCTTGGAGATGTTTATAATGCATTTGATTTGCAGAATGAAAAAACTTTTAAAATCAGCTAAGAAGAAACTAAAAGAATTTGAAAATGGAGAAGTAGGATCACAATTCAATACTGTTTCTGGGGACCACTATGACGCAGAAAACCAAATGACTCGGCTAAAGGCAAAGGTAACATTTCCTATATACTTTCTCATTTTGTTGGATGTTACTAAGTGATTGTATCTGTTCGGCATTTGTCTCTAATAGATTTAGTGACCATATTTTTAATACCTTTCTATTAAAAGGTTTTCTATTGCAGTATGCTAAAATACAAATATTGTTAATATACAGATGACTAATTTTTTCTATTGCAATGAAAATGTTTCTTTTGGTAGAAAATCAACAGGCAAGACCTTTTTCAAACATTTTCAAGATCTGTATTTAAGTAAAGGATATCTTAAAATCAGTGTAAATTACTTTATCACACTTCATTAATTTTGAATCCTCCCATTTTCAGGAACTTTGGAAAGCTTTTTGAGGTTCTGTGTGGTTTGTGTGTTCTGCTTACACCAAGTGATTAAAGTCAGGTTCCACAGTTGCACGTGCATTATATGTTAATCCTTGTTATCAATATTGAACTGATTTTAGGCATGCTGGTAGAAAGCATCCTCTGCCCAAAGGTGCCAGATACAACTTGAAAAGTTAGCTTTATGTCAAATGATAAAAAGTCCACCAATTGCACAGCCAAGGATGCAAAATTTGCTGCTTGTTATAATACATATTTGTTGAGGCTTGAAGTGCCTGAAGTCATTTGATTTCATTTGTCTATCAAAAGAGAAAGTTAAGGGGGCGTTTCTAAGCCACGAAGCGTGATGGCCGCAGCTTAGCTGAGCTCTGCTAATCCCCCTCATCCCCCGTCTATCCGCCACAATCATCCGGAATTCAATCGTGCAATCTGAGGAGGGGAAGGTGTCCTGCACATAATATTGCTACTGCAGACCTCGAGAAGCGATAAGAGCCTGAGAGCTGGCCGGGTATGCAGTGAGGCCTGGACGAAACGAGGAGACCGGGGCCTCGCGTGGCGGCCGAGACGGAGAGCGAAGATCGTCACAGTGAACCAGCTGCAGTGAATCGAGTGCCGGAAGACATCCGACGTGTGTCCCTGCTGCGATCGACGTGGGACATCTGCGGGAGACCCGGGGCGGACCCTAGAACACCCGGGGCCTGGTTGAGGAGTGGGCGCCGGGGCCTCAAGTACAGAGACGGATGGTGAATGGCCACGGGCGCTCTAGTGAACTGACTGGTAAACCCCACCGAGGACTGCGACCTGCCGACCGGGGTCCATCTGGAGCTACCTCCTCCCTCACCCCTCCTACATCGAAGTTCAAGGTACGGAGGTAAATCCCGAGAACCGGGGAGTGGCACATTGGAGTGGCGATCTGGGGGACGACTGAGGCCTGGAATCCGGAGTGACACCGTGGATAGGGAGGGAGCGCCCCCCACATAGCCCGTGATCTTCTGGAGGCCGGAACAGGTATGCCACAGATATCGTGCTCCCGTCCGCAAATGATACAGTGTTCCGGGACGGCCTGTGGGAGTTACACGGTGAGGATCTATTCGGAGTGCTGAGACGCTTGTGGCGCTCGTAGACTCATAATAACTGCGAGCAGAGCGGCATTAGTGCATGTTCCACCGTAACTACCGTTTTTTTTTGTCCAGTGAAACTCCCAATGTGAGTCAGTCTATCAGCTGTTGCGGCGGACGTGCAGGTAGCAGTTTGCCCCCCAGACACTGTTACTGGGGCTGTGCTTGGCCTTTGCCCCACCAGAGAGCCCTGTTACAGCCCATTGTCGCCTGCCGTGCACCGTGGCCCCTCTAGGGGAGTAACTTATTATTACTACTGCACATCCTGTCCCCTCGGACTGCAGCGTGGATACACTCTGTCGGGCACCAGACGGGGGTATGTACCACGTATTAATATTGCAGGCACCTATTTGCTCTGTTGCTGACTCAGAGTCCAGCCCGCCGCGCGATCGCGAGTGGGGCCGGGTGGAGTGACGAAGTGATTGGTGACCTTGGGTAGTGGAGCTTCGCTATCGTCATCTCTGGGACAAAGTTAGCAGCGCAATGTCGTCATCAAGGGGCAACACACCAGTGCAACAGAACCGACTGGACAGGTACACGCTCCCGAAGACATCGATGCCTGATTCCTCCCCTACGGGCAAGGGTGGAGTCTCATAGGGAGAAGTAACGCAGGAACCCACACTTAAAGACGTCCTGGAAGCTATTGCATGTATCAAGACCTCCCTAGAACACAAGATGGATACCATCACTGTAGAGGTCAACCTACTCCGGGCAGATATGAATAAAAATAATGAACGTGTCAAGCAAATTGAACTAACCACTGCAAGCCTGGTAGAGGACGCCTCCCAACTGCAACTAGAAGTCAAGGACCTACAAACATTCCGGAAATTTGCAGAAACCAAGCTGGATGATTCTGAAGGATGCCTGAGTCGCAATAACGTACGGATCCTGGATGTGCCGGAAAAGTCAGAGGGGCAGGCTACGTATCTCTTCGTAGAAGACCTCATCCTTAAACACCTGCAACCCAAGGGGCTGGGAAAGTTTTTCGTTATCGAGAGAGCTCATAGAAACCCGGGCCCCCCCCTCGTCCGATCCAAGCCGGGGTCCTCAACTTCCGAGACCGAGATGTCATTCTCCAACATTCCAGGGCGGGACTTCCCTTGAAGTATGAAAACGCGGACATAACATTCTTTCCAGATTTCACTCAACTAGTCCAGAGACAGAGACCCTCCTTTCTGGGGATCAAAAAGACGTTGAGGGATAAGGGCTACAAGTACGCCATGCTGTTCCCAGCCAGGAACCTAGTGGAGGCAGACGGTAGAGCCTGGTTCTTTGAGCATTCAGAATCAGCTGCAGAATGGCTGCAGAATGGCTGACCAGTGGTCCATTTGACACTGTGGTAAAACTGGTGAGGGGGGATGGGTGGGATCTGGAGGGCGGGGGAGACACCAATTTGGGCCTCCATGCAGAACTGATCAGGTTGGGAACGGGACCTAAAGAGAGGGCACGCCAGCGAGTAAATTCATGCATCCTGGACCTTTCTCAGTGCAAATTTTTGAGTGATATTTTGAGTTTCCTTTACAAGACGGTGCGATTGTATTTTTGAGAGGGGGGATGGGAGGGGGGCACCACGCACCCCACTTTTTCAACCTTTAGTTACCTTGTGGGGCGACAGGCACTCTGCAAGTTTAATCATGGGCAGTTTGAAGCCCAGAGTGCAGGGGAGCAGGGAGGGGGGCGGTTGGGAGGAAATGTTCATGTTGTTTGGATTACTTTTTTTTTGCAGGATCAGCTCAATCGACTACACTGGGTGATGACACAGAGCGGGAGCAATGTAAGAATGCAATTTCAGATGGGTACACAGTGGGATGTAGGGGTTAGAGTCCTTAGCTGGAATGTAACGGGCTTGGTGACAAGATTAAGCGTAGTATGGTACATCATTATATCAAAAGACAGGCCCCAGACTTTATCCTGTTGCAAGAAACTCATCTGATCGGGAACACGTGCCAAGCGACGAATGGGGGGGGGGGGGGGGGGGGCGGTATAAGTTAGTGGAACATGCTGGCTCTACATCAGGTTCAAGAGGAGTGGGCATCTTAGTTAAGAAATCATTCCCCTTCACGGTGCAGTCCACATGGTCCGATAACCGGGGTAGATACGTAGGAATTTCAGGGCTGTGGGAAGGCCGGACTATCACGTGTCTCAGTATATGTTCTCCCTGGCCTTCAGAGTGAGACATATAAGGATGTAGGTGCAATGCTGCTGTCATTCCCTTGAGGCCGTGGGACTGGTAGATGGATGGAGGATGCATAACCTGAATAGGACTCAATCACCTTCCGGTCCGGTGCCCATCATAGTCTGTCCCGTATCGACTATATCCTAGTTCCGGCGACGCAGGCACGCGATATCCGAGAGATCCGCCATTTGGGCAGGGGCATCTCAGATCACTCTCCGGTCTGGATGCATATGGTCCTGGGCCAAATGAGTGCAGGGAGAATTGCTCCCATTAATCTGTGGTATTTATGTGCCCCTGACATTCGAAAGAAGATAACTCAGGCCACAGATCATTATTTCCTAGAAAATGAGGGAACTGTGCAATCAGCCCAAACGTCATGGGAAGCCTATAAATCAGTTATCCATGGGGAAGCCATATCCCTTATTACGGGTAAGAAAAAGGACACACAAAAAGACTTCGTGAGGGCGGAGGACAAAGTGCTTAAATTGGAGGAAGAACTGGAGCATACGGTGATGCCTGAGAATGTGCATCTACTCAGCTTAAAGTAAGACGAATTTAAAGGCATAGCAACAGACAGAGCTAGGGTGCAGGGGAGGGAAATGCAGAGTAGACTGTACGAGCATGGAGACAAGGCAGGGCAGTTGATTGCATGGTTGGATAGGAAGGAATGGGCCGCCCGACTGGTGCCCGAGCTGACTGGGGAGGGTACCGATCCAATCACAGACCCGCAACGCATAGCCGATCGGTTTGCAGACCATTACCAGAAAGTCTACAGAACGGAGGGGAAGTACACGGAGGGAGACAATGTTGCCCTACTTCGAGATATTGTGCTCCCTACCCTGGCTGAAGAGAATCGTGAATACCTTGAGTCCGATTTTTCGAATGACGAGGTGGCTCAAGCGTTACGAGCGATTAATTCCGGGAAAGCGTTGGGCCCTAATGGTATTCCGATCAAGTTGTACAAGTTGAGACTGAACAAGATAGCTCCCTACCTTCATTCAATGTTTAGGGAAAGCAGAGAAAAAGGGACACTTCCTATGGATCAGAGAATTGCCAACATTGTGGTCATTCATAAAGAAGGTAAACCTACAACCTGTTGTACGTCTTATAGACCGATATCATTGCTCAATGCAGAGCCCAAGATCCTAGCTAAAATGTTGGCGACACGCCTCGTAAAAGTGATCGATACTCTGGTGCACCCCAACCAATCCGGCTTCATGCCACACCGTAACACTGCCTTAAATCTGCGCAAGCTGCATGGGGTGTTAGGCAGAGCCCGCAGTCCTGGTGTCTCTGGATGCCACCATGACGTTTGACATGCTGGAGTGGTCGTATCTCTTTGCTGTGTTAGACAAAATGGGATTTGGACACCACTTTGTGAACTGGATCCGGCTACTATACTCAAAACCCATGGCCCAAGTCGTCGTAAAGAACTGCAAGTCAGCGGCATTTGAACTCAGCCGTGGACCACGTCAAGGATGTCCCTTATCACCGCTCCGCTTAGCACTGGAGCCTTTGGCGGTGTGGATCAGCAGAGATCCAATGATCCGTGGTATGCGTTGGTCCACGGACTGGGAAGATAGGATATCGTTATATGAAGACGATGTTATGCTGTATCTGACCTCCCGAGGGCCTCTTTGATATGACTACTAGACATCCTCGCAGTGTTTGGCAGATACTCCGGATTTACCATAAACTGGTCTAAATCCGTGATGTATGTCTTGCAACGGAAACCGCCAGTTCTCCCGAAAGGCTGCCCGATACAGATAGCTTTAGATGGCTTTCGCTACCTCGGAATATTCATTACATCAAACTCTACGCTCCGTTTCACTCGCAATCTCCTACCTCCAATTCAGAGGTTGAAGGGTGATGTCCGCCACTGGAAGTCCTTTCCTCTCTCTTTGTTGGGCAAAGCTGTCCTTTTTCAAAATGATGGCCCTGCTACGTTTCCTCTATGCCCTTCAGAACTCCATGGATCCAGTTCTCAAATTGTATTTTAAAGAGATAGAAACTCTACAAAGAACTCTTATGGGACGGCAAACCTCGGATTGCCCTAGCTAAACTCACCCTCAACTGGTACGATGGTGGCATCAGTCTTCCGGACATTAGGAAATATTACTGGGTGGCCCATCTGACCGCGATAAACCAGGGGATATATGGTCATCCGGTCGATCCAGGATACGCCATGGATAGATGGCTCCTCCCAGATGGGGACTATATTAGAGCACTCTATTCTAAACCCCGTAAATACCCCCTCACAGGTCCAACCGCGCACTCAGTCTATGTATGGCATGAGGTGAACAAACACCTGGGATGGGACCGTAGGCTCACACAGGCAACTGCCTTCTGGAACTCCGAAAAGCCGGGGAGCCTGTGGCAAACCAAAGGGTTTGACAAATGGGACCTTGCTGGTTTTTCCCAGATTAAAGACCTCTGGGTCAAGGGTGAAATCCTCCCCTTTGCCTTTCTTCAACAACAATATAGCCTGGCAGGCACTGAATATTGTAGGTACATTCAAGTCCGGCATGCGCTCCAAGCTCACCTAACTAATAAGCCCTACCTCCTCGACGCATCAATCAATCAATCAATCACATAATTTGTAAAGCGCACTACATACCCATGAGGGTTTCAAGGCGCTGGGAGGGGCGGGGGGCGGAGGCGCTGTTACTGGTCGAAGAGCCAGGTCTTGAGTTGTCTCCTGAAAGTCAGCAGGTCTTCGGTTTGTCGCAGGTCGAGGGGGAGGGTGTTCCAGGTCAGGGGAACCATTTTTGCATTTTCTGTAATTTCGCTTGGATATCGGACAAGCATGCCCCAGTGGTAGAGTCTTATTTTGTTTGTATAATGCTGTACTCTCTCAATCTGGTGGGTATGTTCTGTTCTGCTGAACACACACCCATGGACGAGATATCCGACATGGCTTAATGAGACAAATTTGTTTGTTTTTGTGACCTCCCAAGTGCTTAATAAATTAAGACCCTCATAAATTGATATGGCAGCTTTACTAGAGAAAGCTTTTATCACAACAGTTTTCAGTACCATAACAGCACGTCAAAATGTGGCAAACTGTCTAAAGAGGAACCAAATAAACTGAACTCTAATCTCAGATTCCACATTTTAACTTTAAGTGAATTGTGTGACTCTGACTAAACCCCCCTTTCTCCCTTGCGCATCAGGTCCATTATCTGTAAAAATTGGACGCTCCTCGAAATGGGCATGTGAGGTTGTAAACGCAGTACAAAATCCCCGATTTTTAACTTTGAATGTGTTTTCTCCTCATGAAAATTTCTTATGCAAATGTTTTTCGCATCACTGAGGTTTTTTTGCTGGATTTGGACTTGAAGCAGTTACCAAGTGAGAACGGAAAGGCTTTGCAAGAATTGTATTTTTGTTGGAAATCAAGCTGTGTTGTTTTCAGAGGAAGTGATGGTTTGTCCATTCCTTCTTTTGTTTAGTTTTGTTGATAAGTTTTCAGTCCTCGCAAAATATTTGCACGCTCGTTAGAGGCTTTGTTAGAAAATGGGAACCAAAGGGATATGCTGGTACTCACTACCTCTCTTTGCATGGTGTTTAAAGCTCTGCATGGTGTTGGCCCTAAGCCAATGCAGAACAAATGTACTTGGTATGCTCCCACCCGGAGCCTTCGCTCTTCCTCCGCTAAACTGGTGAAAGTGCCCAGATTCAAAAGAACAAAATCAGGAGGTCGGGCCTTCAGCACCGCAGCAGCACGGCTCTGGAACAATCTCCCACCTGAGATCAGACAGCTGGAAGATCTTCTTCAGTTTAGAAAAAGGCTGAAGACATGGCTCTATCCCAGAGCATGATTCCTTTCACTCTCTTGGCTACCTTCTGCCAACCTTGCTCCACATCCCATGTGATCAGTTGGGCACATGTATGACCGCGCCAAGGTACCCATAGGGTGATGGCGCGCTTTATAAGTGTCAATAACAGTAACATTAAATATATGTCTGACCTGTTGAGAATTGCTATCACTGTCACCTTATAAGTCTGTCAGATCTCTGCATGCTTCCATTAAAAAGATGTCAGACTGGCTGTGTTTATCTGTGCGGTGCAATTAAAATTGTCAGAGGTGCTAAGTGTCCCAGTATCATTGGCTTCTGTCTATGTTGTTCGTGAATACACGCTTCTGATTCAGTAATCGGCTTGTTAGTCCCTCTGTAGTACCGCCTTACTGTTTCCGGATTGCTGTGCCAGTCACACTATTACTGTTCAGCTGCTCTTGCCAGTCACTTACCGCTGTGCTACACTTCCAGCGTTATTCCAAGTTCTCCAGTATTGGGGTGTCTTTCATAGATTCACATGCTTGAATATTCCCCGTCGTCGGAGTGGGAGTCCCACGGTAAATAATATAGCAATATATACAGTCATAATACATATATATATATACATATACATAAATAATCATATAAAAACAGAGATATAAGTAGGTAATAAACATCAAGAATGTCCCTATATGAAATCTCCATAGAGATCTATGGAAAGAGAAAAAAGACATTCGCAGTCTATCTCTGTCATTATGTTAGTCCAAACTACGGCCAATCAGGCGCCAGCTCCTCTCTAGAACCTTCTCCTCAGAGCTCCTCACCTCAGATTTTCTACCGCACGTCGTGTGACAGGGAGTCTCCCTGAGCTCTGCTCAGTTTTTTGTCAGTCAGAATGTCTTCCAGTAAGAAATCTTTGTTTAGACCATGTTCTTCATGTGGAAAGCTGCGTCTATTTTCTGAGAACCCACACAGTAAGTGTATTTACTGTTTGTACCCAGATCATGAGGTGGCAAAATGTAAATTTTGTAGAACCTTTTCTACAAAGACTTTAAAGGACAGAGAAGGCCGTCTGTTAATATGGCTACAGAGACTGAAGGATAAAGATAACCCAGTTTCTGATGTGGAAAGTCTGTATTCTGGCCGTTCTCAACCAGCCTCTAAGCGCAGTAGTGTGCAGGAGTTACCATCTCCTTTCCTCAAGAAAAAGAAGCTTTCTTTGACTCTGACAGCTACCACTTCTGCTGTCTCACCTACTGTTTTGTCGCCTAAGGGACACAGTTCTCAGGCTGAAGAGGCGTCTACTTCACAGTCCTCAGGAAAAAGACTGTCCGCCTCGTCGACGATGCTGCCGACGACGAGATCTGCGATATCAGGCTCGTCGACGGTGACTATGACGACGACATCAGCTGCTTCGTCGTCGACGAGCGTTCTGTCGATGTTATCCTCGTCGACGGGGACCATCAGTAGTACAAGGGCGGTGACTTCAATTTTGCCCATTACATCGTCGACGACGAAGAAGGTAAAGTCACCGTCGACGCTACCCGTGTCGTCGACGAAGACGTCGTCGAACTTGTCGACGCCCACTCCGTCGACGAAGAAGAAAAAGATCCCGTCGACGGGATCGTCGGCGGTGGCTTCGTCGACCAAGACCTCGTCGACGACAACTCCGTCGACGGCGGCTCCGTCGACGACGATTCCGTCGACGGCGGCTCCGTCGACGTCGATTTCCAAGGCACAAGGTCCACCGACGCCTATTCCGTCGACAATCGTTCCATTTTCGACAGCTCCGTCGACGAGGCCTTCTCCGAAGACATCCACAGTGCCTACCATGCAGCAGTCGACGGCAGGTTCTTTCATAAGGATAAAGTTGAACAAGGTATCGTCTGCCCAAGGGTCAAGGAGAGAACAGCTACCTCACGCATCTTCAGCGTTGCTTTCATCAGAGGCGCAGCCTCCATCACCTTTATTTGCTACGGATTCTGATCAGGAGTCCGAGGGTCTGCCGGAGTCCTTTGGAACGGCGCAAAGCCCATCCGACTTGATAATTAAATGCCAGGACAGCAGTGAGGATGAAGATCCAGTGTACATGCAGCAGGTGCCTGCGAAACAACCAACGGCGACTCTTCCTTTTTCGCTTATAACTAATCTCCAACGCATGTTGGATGACTATAATCAACGCTTTCCGCTACCTCCACAAGGTTCTGAGGTCCCGTCAACTCCTGTGGTTCCAACTATACCACCGATACCAATAGAGAATCCTTTACCTCTGCTGCCGTCTGCACCACCAAGGCAGGTCCCAGAGAGGTTGTTGCCTCAATATCAGCCTCCGCAGGAAGAAACAGAAGAGGGTGAAATCCCAGATGATAATGGGGATGTGGAGAACGATGACGATGATATGGCGGAGTGGGACAATTACCAAGTACAGACACCATCCCCCTCTCAGATAGTCACAGGGGATTCACCTCCAGTGGACATAGCGAATTTTCATCAACTAATGGAGAGGGCGGCGCAACGTTTTAAACTAACAACTGAGCGCAGAGAGGAAGATTGTTTCCTTTATGATTTCAAAAGTCAGCCGTTTAAACAGACTCATGCTATTCCTATTGTGGAATTTATTTGGGAGGAAGGCAAGAAGTTGATGCAAACACCGAATACCTTGCCGGCACAGGTGCCTCGATTAGAGAAGAAATATAAGGCACCAATAGGAACCCCAGCATGCCTCACAGGACAGGCTAAACCTGAGTCAGTCGTTACGCAGGCAGCGCAACGTAAGGCAAAGAATCCGACGTCGACTGTCACCGCACCACCGGACCGTGACGGACGTCGAATGGATGCCATAGGGCTTAAGTTCTCTTCAATGGCCTCTACTGTGGTAAGAGCAGCTAATGCCTTGGCCATATTGGGTCGCTATGACCGACAGGTGTGGGCTGACATTTCAGATGTGCTGCAAGAGTTACCGGAGCCATCTAAGGTGGAAGCAATGAAGTTGCTTCAAGAAGGAGAAGCAGCATCGACGGAGATAATTGATTGTGCAGTAGACATCGCCTGCGCGGGATTCCGTCAGCTTGCCGGAGCGGCTGTTCTGCGCAGGCAAGGATGGTTAAGATCGACATCCTTTCGTCAGGAAGTACAGTCCATGATCCTTAACATGGCTTATGACGGCGAAGCGTTATTTGGATCTCACGTTGATGAGGCACTTCAATCCATAAAGAAGGACACTGAGACAGCTAGATCTTTAGGAAACCTTCAATTTCAAAGGCAGAATTTTCGTGGTGCACGCGGACGCGGCACCTCCTCCAACTTTCAAAGGGGTAATAATCAATACAGACCCTATAATCAAGGATCCAAACGATATTCCAATAGCCAGCAACAGCAATCTTCACGACAGCAGGCCTCCAAGTCGTATAGAGGGAAATCCTCATACAGAGGAAACACATCTAAGAGACAGTGACTCTTTCCGGACATGCATGGTTGGAGGTCGAATCTCTCTGTTCTTTTCTCAATGGTCCTCCATCACAAGGGACCATTGGGTTTTGGACATTGTGAAGAAAGGACACGCCTTAGAATTCACCAAATTCCCTCCTTCCACACCACCCTCCGGACCACCACCTGCTCACATAAAAGAACTTTTATATCAAGTTCGACTTCTACAGCAGAAGGGAGCTGTAGAAGTGGTGCCAGTATCGCAAAGGGGAAAGGGTTTTTATTCCCGATTCTTTCTAATCACAAAGAAGAACGGGGAGTGGAGGCCCATCCTCGATTTAAGGGCACTAAACAAATACCTAAAGAGCCAATCCTTTCGTATGATGACGCTAGTAGACATCTTGCGTCTACTCTCGCAGGAAGATTTCATGGCAACTATAGATCTCCAGGATGCCTATTTTCATATTCCGATATTACAAAGGCATCGAAAGTTCCTGCGTTTTCGAGTGGGTCAACACGATTACCAATTCAAGGTGTTACCGTTTGGTCTGCGCTCGGCCCCTCGTGTGTTCACGAAGGTACTAGCTCCAGTGATAGCGTTTCTGTGACTTCAGGGAGTGCAGATTTTTCCATATCTGGACGATTTTCTCCTAAAATCCCAGTCAAGCACTCACCTAGAACAACACATACTTCAGTGCCAGAACGTGTTTCGCTCATTAGGTCTGTCCATAAATGCAGCAAAATCCCAACCTCATCCTGCTCAACAAAGGGATTTTCTGGGAGCAACTCTGGAAACGGTATCAGCAAGAGCGTTTCTTTCCCAAGAGCGTCTGCAAAAGATACTACGGCTGGTGGTGTTGATCAGGTCAAAAGAGTCAGTTTCTGTGAGATTGTTAAAATCGTTTCTGAGGATGGCGTCATCCTCCATTGCCTTAGTTCCTCATTGCAGGCTGAGAACACGTCCTATTCAGGAAGCACTGGATGTTCAGTGGCGTCAAGTAACGGGTTCTTTCCACGACATGGTACGTGTCACAGATCAAATGAGGTCAGCGCTCGCATGGTGGACAAATCCAGCCAACCTCACAGAAGGCATGTCTTTTCTGTCGGTGCCGCCGGACAGGACAATCACGACAGATGCCTCATTAGAGGGATGGGGTGCACATTTGGAAGATCTCTCCGTAAAAGGAAGATGGTCAGCACATCAAAGAACTTGGCACATCAACAGGTTGGAGTTGATGGCAATTTATCTCGCTCTAAAGTCATTTCTGCCCTTGATCCAGGGAGAATCAGTGCTAATACAAACAGACAACACAACCTGTATGCACTATGTAAACAAACAAGGCGGAACAAAATCCCCAAGTCTGTCCAGGTTAGCTCAAAGAATTTGGGACTGGTCTCTCAGTCATCAAATCATGATTACAGCAGTACATCTACCAGGAGTAGCCAATATCCTAGCGGATTCCCTAAGCAGGTCCTCCTCGTCGACCCACGAGTGGGAATTACACCAACCCACTCTAGAGAGGATATTCCAAATATGGGGTCGTCCGCAACTGGATCTCTTTGCTACGCCGGAGAACCGGAAATGCCGCAATTATGCAAGCTGGCATCCCCACAAGGGCTCGCAGGGGAATGCCCTTTTGATAAACTGGTGCAATCTATTTGCGTACGCCTTTCCTCCAATTCCCATCATACCTCGGGTCCTTTGGAAGATGAAGAGACAACCTTGCCACCTGATTCTTATAGCCCCACGCTGGCCCCGACAACCGTGGTTCTCAGAACTGCTTCTGATGTCCCAATGTCAACCAATCCTCCTGCAACATCGGACAGATCTGCTCACGATGAGCGAAGGGAGAATTTGTCATCCAAATCCCTCCTCACTGAGCTTATCGGCCTGGAACCTGAACACCATGAGTTCGCCCATCTAGACATCCCGCAGGATTGTAGGGATATTTTGGCCCAAGCAAGAGCACCCTCTACAATCAGGACGTACAAGTTCAAATGGAAAAGATTCTGCCACTGGTGTGCTGCTAACGGAGTCCACCCGATAAACTCCACGGCGCACCAATTACTACCTTTCTTCTTGCACCTAGCTAATTCTGGTTTGTCTCATGCAACCCTACGGGTTTTCTTGGCAGCAATTTCCCGTTTTCGGCAGGATGGATCAAATTCCCTTTGTTCCTCAAGAATAATCCGCCAATTTTTTAAAGGTTTGTTTCGGAAGTTCCCGCCAATTCGGCGCCCTCCTCCGTTGTGGCATCTTAACGTTGTGTTGGCGCAATTGATGAGACCTCCATTCGAGCCCATTCACAAGGCCGACTTAAAGTATCTAACTTGGAAGGTCGCACTACTTCTGGCACTAACGTCTTCAAGTCGTGTCAGTGACATTCATGCTTTTACCATCAAACCTCCGTTCCTGCAGTTCAAACCGGATGCTGTAGTGTTACGCACCAATCCATCATTCCTACCTAAGGTGCCTACTGATTTTCATATTAATGAGCCAGTAATATTAAAGACCTTTTTTGCCAATCCTCAGACACCTGCGGAGCAAAGGTTGCATTCTTTGGATGTGAAGCGATGCCTAAAATTCTACATCAGTAGGACAACTTCGTTTCGAAAATCCGATCAACTTTTTATAGCATATGGACGTTGTCATAAAGGACGTCAGGTTACTAAACCGACGATTGCACGCTGGATTTCGTCAGCTATTGTTTTCTGCCACCAAAGAGCAAACAAACCCCTACAGTCTTCAGTGAGAGCACACTCCACTAGGGCTGTATCATCATCTACCGCCTTATTTGCTGGAGTACCGCTGCAACACATCTGCAGAGCAGCTACGTGGTCAACCAGACACACGTTTACTAAGCACTACTGCTTGGCGGCCTTAAGTGAGGAGGACACCGCAGTGGGACAGGCAGTGCTGCGCAATCTCTTTAAATAAGGTGAGCCTCTTCCTCCCGCCTCCATATTGTTTCCATTTATAATTGACATAATGATGCATTTATTCTGTTACAGTTATTCAGTACTGTCATATGCATAGAAGATTGATTGTCATTACAATTCTCGAAGCTGTGACTTCATGGAAACAATGATGAGTATTGTTACTGCTAGCTATTCTATATTCAAGCATGTGAATCTATGAAAGACACCCCAATACTGGAGAAGAACAATTGTTACTTACCTGTAAACAGGTGGTTCTCCAGTATTGGTGTCTTTCATAGATTCACATGCGACCCTCCCTCCTCCCTTCAGAGGCTCTCTTCTCCTTATACACTCTAAGTCACTTTGGTGCTACGAAAATCTGAGGTGAGGAGCTCTGAGGAGAAGGTTCTAGAGAGGAGCTGGCGCCTGATTGGCCGTAGTTTGGACTAACATAATGACAGAGATAGACTGCGAATGTCTTTTTTCTCTTTCCATAGATCTCTATGGAGATTTCATATAGGGACATTCTTGATGTTTATTACCTACTTATATCTCTGTTTTTATATGATTATTTATGTATATGTATATATATATATGTATTATGACTGTATATATTGCTATATTATTTACCGTGGGACTCCCACTCCGACGACGGGGAATATTCAAGCATGTGAATCTATGAAAGACACCAATACTGGAGAACCACCTGTTTACAGGTAAGTAACAATTGTTCTTCCTGACCAATCAACCTACCCCTCTTTTCCCATAGCTGTCACTGTTAACCAGGCTCGCCATCAATCAACGATTAGGGACAGTGGGCTTTTGGAAAGGTCCAACGTACGTGCCCTGATATACTACATGAGATGAGTACGAAGTTCCTCAGTGGGTCACTAAACACAGTAAGAGAATTTATGTGATATCACATTGATAGGTGGTCCTCCAAGGAAGAGGGAATTCCTCCTTTCGGAACTAGGGCCCTCAAGCTGGGTGTCATGCCTCATCATATGGGCCTGCTCCTCGTCGGGTTGGCGCTGCAGTACCCGACTGGCACCCATAAAGGGGCTCTTTACCGGAGATCTTTTGTTCCTTGCCGTTTAGGTGCTGTTGGTGTGAGAGGCCTAGTACATGTAGATGTAATGGTGGATGTGCAAGATAAAACAGGGGAGGGAATCCTTTAAATTAACTTTATTCTGGAAGGATCCCAGCCTGGGTAAAATAAGGATTAGGAGAGGCGACTATCTGGCTATATTTTGTCAAAAAAAGCGCTCTACTCCTAGATGGTCAACATGTTTCTCGCCTAGTAGTCAAGAATGATCTGTTTGTGTTCTTTTTGAGTTGGTGCCAAAAGGCCAATGTGGGATTTAGCATGGTGGCTCTGCCAAACTTGTCTTCTGCCATTTAACTGCAAAGTAATGTTACCTTTAAGAGAGCATAGGGCTTAAAGATGCAAGACAACTAGGGTTTGAGCATATTTGTGGATATTTGTTTATTAGGGATTGTGTCTCATTCCTTTTACTAGTTTGAAAACCTAGAGTGTGACTGATACTACAGCACATTTAGCTCTTTAAAACAAATCTCTTTAGTGTCCATTTTAGGGTCTTGCTGATATCTCTGCACCATGGTGGCAGTTAATTGAACAGGATTTTGAATTTCTTTTCATCTATTGATACATTTGAAGCATGTTTTTGTTTTTTAATGTTGTCACTCGCTCATATCCTTACTGTAAAATACCACTATGCTTGATAATCGAGAACTTCCTCCTTGTATGGTTGACATAGTGCTTATCCCTGCTGCATGTGAAGCTGCATCATAACTTCTAACCATTCAAAGATGTTCAAAAGGATTCTGAAAAACCCCATGGGCATCCAGTTTTGCAGTGTTGTCCCAGCTACAGCTCTGTATGTCACCTCGTTTGCAGTGGTTGTATTGAGTTGGAACTTTGTTCAACTGTGTTTCCGTTGTCCTTATTTGTGCTCCAGATCTATTTGTGAGACTCTAGTCAAAGTATATTGGTGATATGGCCTGCAAGTGGGGGTGCTTTAGATTCCGCACAAATTGCAACACTCCCTCTCTCCTTCATTCTGTGCTTTTGGATTGGAGACCCTAAATGGGAGCAATGGCTTTTCATCACATTACAATAGATGCTGACGGAACAGTGATAAGAGATGTGTCTATTGCGTGTGACCCTTTTTAAGTGAACCATTTTAAAGTGTGATAATCTACCGGTAGGATTGTAACTCAGAATAAAAAGCATAAACAGTAGATATTCACATGTACTTTGGGAAACACTTTAAGAAAATATTGCTTTTACCTCTAATATGATATAAATCTTTAAACACATTTTTTTTGTAACCTAGATCGATGACCTTTCCCAGAATTTAGAAATGGAATCAACGAAATGCACGCAGTTAGAATCCATGAACCGTGACCTAAGAGAACAGTTGTCATCAGTTAAAATTCTGCACAAGAATCATGACCGACTAGAAAAGAGCAAAAGGCAGTTGGAGGAAGAGGTTGCGAACCTCAAGCGTCATGTTGAGACAAACATGACAGATCACAACCAGATGGGACAGTACAAAAGAGAAATTGAAGAACGTGCTAGACAGGAGATTCGACAGAAACTTGAGGAAGTCAATATGTTTTTACAGGTGAGTTTACCTGCTTCTACTAGATATTAAAATCTTTTCTTTGACAACTAAATTGCAGTTCACTTTTTACTCGGTCCACCTTTCTACAGATAACACAAAACGCAAAGCCAGGCTGTCTTTTTCTACAGGACTATTCCTCTTGTGTGTCATCCAAATAAGATCCCGTTTTCCAATTCTTTTTGTAGCACTGGCCAATACCAACGGTGTGTCTATATGGTCTGCCATGCACTCTATTCTGCCTAAGTTTAATATTCCCAACAATTGCTATGTGCCGCTGGCCAATATTGCATTTGGTCCTGCGGAGATAGAAGCTGGTTTCTATTAGTAACCAACTGTATTTTTACTCGGGTACAAGTTGCAAGATCTTGCCTGATATGCATTGGCTTCCTCTTGTTCCAAATGAGGTGTTAATCTTTCTGAAGATCCAAATCTTTTCCTTCTGGATGGTAGTAGGAACCATAAGAGCAGGAGCTTCCCTTCACACCAGTCCCTTCCTCCTCCCATTTATGTGAGAAGAACATATCCTTTGATGCTGATGTTCCTTTTAGTGGTTTCATGGAGCAATATGAGCAGTTGCATAGGTCCTCATCATTTTAAACCCTCAGTGTAAACTTTTAACCGGAATACCTCTCCCTTTTGTGCTTTCTCAGTTATATCCGGGTTTTCTCTCTTACTTTCTCCTTCCATCTATGCAAAATAATGCATTTCCACACTGTTGTCCTTCACCTACTTTTCCATTCATCTGCTACTTAAGAGACCTTGATAGTGATAATATTCTGCCCAAACACCCCCACCCCCCCACCACCAACAACTAAAAGGCTTATCTAGAAACTGGAACCACATAAACATGAAATCTTTATGTGATACTCTGAATCATGAGCGGCCCACAAATCTGGACAATATAGACATTTTTGAGAGGGAGATCGCCAATTGAACACTATCAACATCGATACCCCTTTACAGGCTAAACTCTCCCGAATAAGGCAGCACAAAGCATCTAAATGGGTCACCACGGACTTAAAAGCTGTTAAACTCAGGCCGAAAGGAAATGGTGTAACACCAACTCAACAAAAGCTAGAGAGCAATACATTGTGAGTCTAATGGCATATAAAAAAGCCATCCTTGAGGCAAAAAAAAACATTTTTTACTAACAAAGTGCTCAATTCAAATTACAGGGCAAAAGATATCTTCAATATTGTAAAGGAGTTATCTAACCATGATCGCATTACCCCTTCTTATCATTGCTACTTAGAAATTATGTAATGATTTGAATTCCTTCTTTGTAGACAAAATAAATAAAAAAATCTAAGTATCAATAGACTCTAGCCACAAGGATGTAGAAGTATTGTTAAGTAATACCAACTCCGTTTCTCTGGCCTCCTTTCCTTGCCTAAATAAGGAACTTCTCTGTGAACTCGTGAATAAAGTAAAATCGGGCTCCCCTAAGGAGGTATGCCCTCCCCATATACTAACATCCATCTACTCGGCATTCCCAGATACTGTTCTTGCCCTTCTGAATCGATCCCTAACCCAAGGAATTGTGCTGTCAGTCTTTAAAGAAGTAGTGGTTATTCTGCTGCAAAAAAAGAAAGGCATTGTATCCGCAGAAGTTGGACAATTACAGGCATATATCCCTTCTCCCCCTTCTGGCTAAGTTACTGGAGACACATGTAGCTAAATATTTTAGCTCCTTCATAGAGGGAACTAATTTTCTAGACATCAATCAGGCTGGTTTTCGTCCATCTCACTACCGAATCTGTCATACTATCCGTCATGGACGATGTAAAAGAAAAAGCGGACGAGGACTGCACTCGGGCCCTGATTTTTTTGGACCAGTCTGCAGCCTTCGATACCGTTAATGATGATATACTGATGGAGCACATTGCTGCAGAAGGTCTCGGAGGTGCTGCTCTGAGTTGGTTCAAATCTTTTTTAGAGGACAGCAAGCAATCAGTGTGGCTTTCATCCTTCAAATCTGGCACTATCAAGTCAACTGAGTTGTGGAGTACCGCAGGGCTCCTCTCTATTCCCACTTCTTTTTAATGTTTACATTCGCCCCCTCATATTTAGACTTCGTCAAATGGGGGTCATGATTTACAACTATGCTGACGACATGCAGTTGATTTTTACTATTGAAGATTTTGCAAACTCTAAGGAGTTTCTAAAAAACTCCATGCTATTCATCAAGTATTGGATGAATAACAATCAATTAAAATTGAACTTTGAAAAAACCAAAATCATCACCCCAAAAAAAAAAAACAACCTGTATTGCACTCCTGCACACTTGCCCCCGGAGTTAGGCTCTGCACCCACCCCAAAGACCACAATTAGGAGCCTGGGCATACAGATAGATTCGGCCCTCTCCATGAATACGCAGATTGGCTTGGTCACTTGTGCATGTTTTTTCCAACTCTGGAAATTGCTAAAAATCTGAAGATTTTTCAGCAGAGAGACCAGCATCCAAATAATTTTTTCCCTGATTTTATCAAAACTTGATTATGCAAATTTGATGTACCTAGGCCTCCTGCAAAATCAAAAACACCGTTTGCAGATGATACAAAATTAAGCTGCCAGAATTATTTACCAACAAGACAGACCTGGTCACATCAGACCACTGCTGAAAGATCTTCACTGGCTCTTTGTTTAAAACAGGATGCATCCTGTTTAAAGCCATACATGGCATAGGTCCCAAGTACATATCCTAGAGAATTCACAAATATTCCCCTCAGTGTACCCTTAGACCCATGCACATGAATCTATTGGTAGTCCCTAGATTCAGCCTCAAACAGACAGGAGGGTCACTGTTTTCAATACAGGGACCTCAATTCTGGAACTCTTTACCTACAACTCTGAGACTTGAGACAGACCATCTACAATTTAGACAAATGCTAAAGACTTGGCTTTTTACCCAACCGCACAGTTAGATTTGGACTTCCTGTTATCGGTTACTCCAGAATCCATTTTAGCGCCAAGAGACCTGCAGGTGAACGTGCGCTTAAGAAATTTATAACAACATAACATAATGCATCTTCCTTTAATTTTACTCATCACCTTGACCACCTCATTTTGACACTCAAATAAGTTCTGGCCTTGTATCTCATGGATTATCCAGGAACCTTATGTCCATCTGCCTGTCACACAGCCCCAAATAAGTACATATGCTTTATAGTAGGAGCTGACTACTTTGAGTTCACCTTCCTGGCTTTTGGCCGTGCAACAGCCCTTCAGGTCTTTGCGAACGTCATGTCGTGGTTGCGGCCATATTCATAGGTCAGGGATACATTTATTCCTACACCGTGATGACTGGCTGTTGAAGGTGAGGTCACCACAGCAAATTTTGTTGTTGTCCTCGCTTGGTTTTCTGTGATAGTCTAAATACTATTTACAAACTTCTCTGAGACCATTCTGGATACAGTGGCCTTGAACATATTTCCTCCTCCACAGCAAGTCTGGCTCATTCAGGCAATGATCCCCACGTTTCAGGCAAGAGCTGATATTTTAACAATTTTGGAACTCCTTGGTCTACTAGCTTCATGCGTCATCCTATATTATACTTTCTGGCAGATGTGGGTGTTTTAATGCAACAGGCGTTTGCATTGCACCCAACAGCCTTTCTGTCAAGATCCATGTTTCTGACGAGGCTGAACAGAATTTTCAGTGGTGGATAATGGATGCCAATCTGACTTGTGGCAGGCTGTTCTCCCTATTCCCTCTAGAAGTCTTCTCTGGGAGGTCACCTTGACAGTATGGAGACCAGAGGTCTCCGTTGGGCCAGCACCATCACATAAATCTTCAGGAGTTGCATGCCAACAAGCTGGCTGTCAACGCCTTTCTGCCTTATATCTAGTCCTAGACAACCCAGGTGCAGTACCACTGACATGTGGTACTGCAGCAATCAGGGTGTAATGGTGTCGATTGAGCCGCTTGTCACTTCGTGGGATCTCACTGATGGTCAGTCATCTAGCGGTATCCCTCAGCATTGAACAGACCAACAGCAGGCATCCTCTTGCTGACAACAATTGGCGTCTGTATCTGGAGGTGGCAAAGAACATCTACGCTCAGTTGGTTTTACCCTTAGTAGACCTTATTTACTTCTTAAAATTCCTATTGTCCAGTGTTTAAGCAATATACTTCCCCTAACCACCTCTAGGAGACATGTCCTGCCTTCAGTGAAACTTCGGCCTTCTGTACATGTTTTCATGCCTGCCACTTATCTCATGAGTCCTGAAGAAAATCAGACTGTGCTGGGCTGGGCTGAGCACAGGTGATTGTGGTACTCACAGATTAGACTCAGAAGGTCTGCTACTCACAAATCCTGAGTGTGTGTCCTCCATTTCGACTTGAGGATCATCTTTCCTAGCAGCAGGACAGAGTACTACTCTCTAACTCTCACACTCTACACTTTTATACATGGAGTTTGAGTAGAAGCAGGTGAGAATTTTTGACCTACTGTCAAAAGTTGTGTATTTCTTTTTATCAGCCCACCATCCTGCCACCTAGTTCACCAAATCTATATTTTTAGGCTGTTTATTTAGATTGGTTGCCTGGTGTCAGGTTGTCGAACTCATTTTGACACTCAAATAAGTTCTGGCCTTGTATCTAATGGATTATCCAGGAACCTTATGTCCATCTGCCTGTCACACAGCCCCAAATATGTACATATGCTTTATAGTAGGAGCTGACTACTTTGAGTTCACCTTCCTGGCTTTTGGCCTTGCAACAGCCCTTCAGGTCTTTGCGAACGTCATGTCTTGGTTGCGGCCATATTCATAGGTCAGGGATAGCAGGTTGTCCCCCTACAAGCAAAATTGTCTTTAGTTTGGCATGGTTTTGTAGTGGGCACACTAATGATTACTTATCAGCCCTACCAGCTTTTTTCCCTTGATCAGCCCTTATTAGTCAAATATGTTGTGATGTGTTTCTTAAGAGGGCTTTTCTTATGTTTCCTCCTGCCTCCTTTATTACATCTGCAGTGGGACTTTAACTTGGTCCTAAGCTTCCTGATGCATGCCCCTTTGAGCCTATTCACAGCTGTACTCTGCAATTGTGGACTTTGAAAACAACTTTTCCTCTTGCGGTCACTTTGTTATATCAGTAAGCCTCAGGCGTTATCAATTCAGGCTCTATATAATACTAGTTGGTGCTTTGGATTCATGCGTCTGTTCACCAGAAAGTGTAATCAGTTTTCTATGTTGGGCAATGGTCCCAGCATTCTTTTCCCCACCTCACCCATCTAAGAAGGAAAAGAGACTGCTCTAGTTGGGCCACAGCATTCCCTTAGTTTTAACAGGACTAAGGAGTACCATGTGAGTAATCAGCTATTTGTGGGTTTCACTGGTGTGAAGAAAGGAAAGATAGTCCAGAAGCAGACCTTATCCTGTTGGATTGTCCTTTGCACCAAAATGTGCTTTGGCCAAAAAACGAACCTACATTGCCAGTAGTGTAAACTGCCACTACTGCCTAAGCTTGGGGAATTCCTGTTCTGGACATTTGCCAGGCAGCGACAAGGGCACTTGATGCCATGTGGACTGTAAGGTCTTTCCATCAAGTCAAAACAAACCCCCCCCCCCCCCCCCCCCCCCCAGAGGGGAAGGTTAAAATGGGATATCATGGTTGCCAGAGTCACCAGAGTTATCCTCATTATTGGCAGCCATGGTTCATTGTAAACATGCAGTCTGGACACGATGGCCTGTTTTCATTTTTCAAAAACATCCAGTTTCCGTGGGGAGTCTATCTTTTGTTTTGCCCTGGAAAGTCTATTTCTATCCCTGGAGATCTAATAGTCCAGGAACCCATATTAACTTTTCCCTTAAACTGAGAGATTTAGGCTGGCGAGCTGTTGGTAGAAGCACTTGCTTCACGATGTGCCCGGGAGCTTCATTTACCTCCCTTTTTACAGAGGCATCCCCTACCATTGTGAAATCGTCCCCAATAGGACAAAACTCTGTTCCTCCTCCATATATCACTCTTACCCATAGTTTTGAGCCATGGAGAGGGAAGGTGCATGGAATCCCACATGACTGAGCAACCAGAATACACACGCGTATAATCTATGCCCTAGGTCACACTCGCCCCTCTGCACTCACCTGGGGTTGCGCTCACGCTTTGCCCTCATCACTTCAGTAGGACTGTCTGGCTAGTACAACCCAGGGTATCTCACTGTGTGTGACTGTGGGATTAATGCAGTCCTAATTGTGGCACATGTCTGATAGAGCTGATCCGTCATGCACTGCTGGTCTGACATATACAAAGTGCCATGTCTCAGCTCCTCTATGAATCCCCACCCCCCAGGTATGTTGCGAAGCACTGACACTGCTACTTGGCATGCCCTCGGTGCAGATCCTGCCTGTAGTCTGCCTGTTCCTGAAACAAAATAGCCAAAATCTCCCCCTTAAACCTGAAGGACAGTAACATGAACCTGAAAGTTTCCAAAATCCCCCCAATCATTTAGAGGGAGGTAGCCCTTTTTAAAGAAGTAATAATGTTAACCACTATCCCTTACTGTAACAACAAACTTTGCAGTTATAAATAGGCAATTGATTAAAGAGATAAAGGTGAGAGTCTTAACTGGCTGCTGAGCAGCAATGAAAGAGGAAAGCGGGGAGCCTCTTTATACATTGCATATTGTGTTATGGACTCTTAGTGACTGATTTGTTATTCTGCTTCCCGTGTTCTGGAAAACATAGTTGGTTTGTTTTGAGCCCTTATGAGGCTACTGAGCTATAATAAATGGAAAAATTATTGCATAATCCTCACCTTCGGTCCTGAAATATAATGATCTCAGAGCCTTGAGACTATAAAGCCTATTTCACTGGATGGGCTAGCAAAGACATTACTGAAGCTTTCATCCTTTTTTGCAAGCTCTTACCTCTGATGAATGGACCTGCGCCTGCTCGCTTTCTCTGATCGTGTTCTATTATGTACCTTATTGTATTGCTCTAATAAAATGTATCACTAGTTCCATTATATAGAAAATAAAACTTAAAACTGAACTCTAGACCTAATTGTGTGTTTATTGAAGGTTCTGTTCTTTTCTTTTTCTTTTAGACCCAGGCAGCCTCGCAGGAGACCTTAGAACAAATAAGAGCAACTAACGATGCTTCACTTAGAAACCAAATGGAACACAGGATTAGAGACCTAGAATCGGAGTTGAGCAGAATAAAAAGCACACAGCATGACAGCATGTGTCAGAAAGAATCGACTCAAAGTGAGCTGGATAGATACAAGGACCTTTACTCAGAAGAAATTAAAGTTAAAAAATCTTTAGCAGCAAAGTTGGATAGGTAAGTCAGTACTTTTGTTTTTTCCTCTAACTGTATCTAATTTTTACATTCAGCACGGGTGAACTTGATTGTAGCTGAATGGAACCTCAGTGATGGTCTTTGAAACATGTTCCTGTGCTCTGCACACTATCCAGTCCCCCGCCTGCGGTAGGTAGACATGGCCATTATTCCAGAAACAATTTCTTAAAGTTTAACCGTCCTGTGAGAGACGCGTGCTCCCACATTTTAAACTTATCACAAAAACGGCTGCAATAGTTGTGATTTCCGTCTAGGTGAACCCCACACTGTGGCCTCTACTGGTAGGACCTACCTATACGACAATAGGAGGATGCAATGCTTATTAATCGATTGCCGTTCGCTACCCAAACATAAATTGGAAATAGCAGACCTTATCTCCGAACTTTGGCCCAATGCCCTCTTTCTTAACTGAGACTTGGCTAACAGAAACCTCGGCTCCTGACATACTAGAGGCAGTGTGCCAAAACTATGCTATACTTCGTCTTGACCGTCCCACACTCAGAGAAAGGGTGCTTGCGATAATTTCTTAAAGTGCAGTGCCAGCTGCCACCAACCAATATTGCGAATTCTGAGGCAGCTTTCTTTAGCCTTACTCTTAACAGTAAGGTTACACTGACTGGGTTTCTAATCTATCGGCCACCGGGATCACCAACGACTTTTGTTAAAAGCTTAGTTGACATGATTTTGAACTATGCAGTCAAATATGCTAATTTCACAGTTTTAGGGGACCTCAAAATTCATATAGATAATAAGGACTTCCCGATCATGAAAAACCTAATTGAAGATTTGATTATGTTCCAACTTACTCAATTAGTTAATGACCCCACACATGATCTGGGCCATATTTTGGACCCCATCTTTACCAACTGTCACTGTTTAAAAGTAGCCGAACCCATCCCGGTGGTGTGGTCAGACCACCACCTGATTCCTTTTGGAAGTACGGAACCCTTACAGGCAGGGGTGCCGCCCCAAAAACCCACCTCTCATAAATGGGCCCAGATTACCCCTACCGCATTTATGAGGGCCCTAAACTCCCATAGACCAACTCTTCTAAAATGTCCATCATTATCTCATATACAGATCAAGGGGTGGATTAATCTAGCATTAGACTCTCTAGCACCACTTAAGCCAATTAAAAGTAGGCATGCTAAACCTTCCGCACCCTTGTTCTCAGAGGCACTCCAAGAAACTAAGAGGTCTTGCAAAAAGCTAGACCGAGTATGGCGCAAAGAATAAAATTAACACCATAAATCTAAATACCTTACAGCCTTAAAGAAGTACCACGAGGATCTTAAGCAGGCCCGTGCAAACTATTATGCCCTACAAATTAAACACTTGAAAAACTCCACCAGGGAGCTCTTTCAGGTAATTAAGTCCCTCACCTCCCTAGGACGCACCTCAGTGCTACAACAAACAAATGATGGACGGAATGCTGACAATGCAGACATTCTCCCCCAGTCTCTGTACTGGGGTGAATGTATGACATTGTTCTGCGTTCTGTCCATCAATTGTTGTTTTTGCATTTGTCACCCCGAGTGGGAAGGGTATGCTCAGACGTGAGTCCCTTGCTCTCCATGCCACTGGAATCAAGCTATCCTGGCTGACGAGGGCTGAAAGCCCGAAACCGGTCCTAGGATGCTTGTTTCCAGTCCAGGGAGGACCTGGCTTGGCAGTTCGGGCTGGACTGTTCCCATGGGGCACAGGGTCAAGACTGATTTGCATATGGCTGGGTTCAAACTGGAATGGCATGGTGAGCAAAAAAATGATGGATTTAGGCCCAGATCTCTGTACTGGGGCGAATGTATGACATTGTTCTGCATTCTGTCCATCAATTGTTGTTTTTGCACCTCAGTGCTAGTCACTCCATCTACTGAGAGCTGTGATCAAATTGCAGTCTACTTTGTGAACAAAGTTAACAACATCTATACTTCTTTCCCGGAGAGTGCTAGGACTTTTAAGAAGCTTCTGCTCTCCAGTACTCCGCTAGACACCCCGGGAAAACTCCTCAACTTACAACCTATTTCATAGATTGATAGTTTCAGGCTAATGCTTAGAGTCAAATCTAGATCCCCCCTAGACCCTGCATCCCCAGCTATCCTGGAAAAGAGCAGTGCTGCTATTGCTCCAGTCCTAACAGAACTACTCAACTTGTCTTTCTGCACTGGCCTAGTCCCGAAAGACTGAAAGCAGGCCATAGCCATCCCTGTGCTCAAAAAGCCCACCCTAGACCCATTACAGCCTGAGAACTTAACTCATCTCATTACTCCCCTACTTTGCAAAGGTGGCGGAGAAGTTCTTCAACCAAAAACGAATGCAGTTTGTAGAGGAACAAGATCTCCTCCATGAGACACAGTCTGAATTTAGACCCTTTAGCACAGAATCGGCGCTACTTCTAGCTTCAGACGCAATACGCAAAATTGCTGATGATGGTCAAACGGCAGCTCTAGTAATGCTTGACCTGAGCGCCGCTTTCTCTACGGTCTCCTATGGTCTGCTACCTGACAGACTACACCATGCAGGTATAGGAGGTCTGGTCCTGGGCTAGCTGGCGAGTTTTTTGGAGGGTCGCACCTTTCAAACTACTCTGCAACCCTATGTTTCATCTACTCAACAACTGAAACACTGGGTGCCTCAGGGCTCCGCCTTGAGCCTAACCCTCTTTAATCTGTATATGCGGCCATTGGCAGACCTGCTGGACAAATATGGCATGAAGATAGTACCATATGCAGAGGACACGCAACTGTCCTCACTTTGGCCCAGGACAAAAGTAAAGCGGCAGAGGATTTTAAGCTCTGCCTGGAGCACATTGCAAATTGGATGAAACACAGCTGCCTCAGGCTACATGCCAGCAAAACAGACATCCTAGTGGTAGGAAAACAACCCTCCATCTGGTCCTCGAGGTGGTGGCCTATGTTGTTAGGATCTCCACCTTCTCCGAGCCAGAAAATTAAAAATCTTGGAGTCTGGTTTGACTCCACCTTATCTTTCTTTGATCAGATTTTAGCTCTTACGTGTACTTGATTTGGGATCTTAAAAATGCTAAAAAAAAAATCCTAGGACTTATCTGAGACGATGCTAGAAAGACAGTGGTACAGGCTCTCCTGACATCTCGACTGCACTATTGTAATGTCCTCTATCTGGGGGAACCAAAAAAAGAGCATATATATGCTCCAATGGGTGCAAAAAGCCGCAGCTCGAATGCTTCTAAACATCCATAGGTTTTCCCCAACAGATAGTGCTTTGGAGATGCTCCACTGGCTCCCTATTGAGGAGAGGATATCCTTCAAAGCCCTGTGCTATGTCCACAGAATACTGCAGGGCAAGGGCCCGAAAGCTCTCCGCCCATGATACACCCCTACTTCCCCACACACAGTCTGAGGTCAACGGGACCAGACTCGTCTGCATTTCTAAATTCAACAGGAAACATTTCGGAGGTATCTCTTTTAGGTACCTGGCAGCCAAAAGGTGGAATTCTCTACCTACATAATCTGAAAGAGACTGTAGTTATAGATTCTTTACCTTAGAAATTACCCCCAGGCATCAGACTGGATACGGAGACATTTTATCGTAGCAGTACCCCTGCGCGTCAGTGGGTGGCGTCGGTGGACTCTGGACGCGGGACCCAGTTCGTTGTTGCTTTCCCGCTGTGTCTTTGGAGCCTGCTTGGACAGCTCCGAGCTTCCCTCCCTTTCCCGGAGCCGAAGCGTCCCCTGCCCAGCTTCGTGCATTTTATGAAACGCTGCACTGCATCTTTGGGCAGCCCGACTCCGCAGGCGCACCTTCGGGCCCCACAGACTTAGCTGGGCCTTCAATGCCAGCGGCTGCAGCCCTGGCACCAGTGGGCTCACAAGGATCCAGGCCTGGATCCAGATCAACGCCAGTCGACCTCACGGTACCTTCCCCGATGCCGATTCCAGTTACGACACCCGATGCTGGTTGTGCGCCCAACCTGCGTCGACCCCCAGCCTCGCCCCTGACTTGGATCCAGTGGACGACTGATGTCGTTACCGGTGCCGGAGGGTACTTTTGCACCGTTGTACATCCCTGGCGTTCCTTATCGCCTTGAGTGGCAGCCATAGGAGGACTGGGAGAGTCTATTGACCCTCTGGCTGACCAACTTGAAGAGCCAGACTGGCGAGAGGTGTTTGGTAATGCCAGTGGCCTGAATACCTCCCCAGACCTTGGAATGCTTTCTCCCCCTACTGTGACTATGGAGTAGGGAGCTTCCTATGCTAGGGCGACTGAGGCCTTGGGCCTCGAGCTTCCAACTGTGGCAGTCAGGACTAACCTCCTGACAGAGGTGTTTCAACCGGCAGCAGCCTCTTCAAAGCCCCTGCTGCCTTTTAATGAGGCCATCACAGACAACCGGGCGACCCACTTTTCGTCTCCCAACACCCAACCCCTGAGAGCTTGGTGGTCCAAGCCTCTTCCTCGAAAGGCGCATTCCCTACTGCTCCCCCAGATATGGAATCCAAAAGCTGGACCATCTTGGGAAGATGTTCTTTTCCGCCAGCTTAGGGTTGCGGTCGGTGAACACTGCATCCCTCTTGGGCCATTATACCCACACGGTGTGAGATACAGTTGCGCAAGTGCTGCCACAGTTCCGGAGGAGGACCGGGCCGTCCTCACCTGCACAGTTACTGAGCGTTGAGATGCTGCTAAGTTCACCAGCTGGTGTGGGCTGGATACCAGCCGACTCTCTAGTTAGAACGGTTTCCATGTCTGTAGCCCCGAGGCGCTACACCTGGTTGAGGACGTCTGGCTTTTCTGGGGATGTCTAATCCACCCTTTTGGACATGCCCTTCGATGGCCGTCGCCTGTTTGGTGACAAGGCGGACTCAGCATTCGAACGCTTCAAGGACTCTAGGGCTACGGCCAGATCCTTGGGCCTCGCGGCACCCTCTCACACCATGCAGTCTGCCTTTCAAGGCTACAGAAGGGGTGCCCCAACATGTTCCAGCCAAGGCCACAGGGTCAAGACTGATTTGCATATGGCTGGGTCCAAACTGGAATGGCATGGTGACCAAAAAAACGATGCATTTAGGCCATATCTCTGTACTGGGGTGAATGTATGACATTGTTCTGCATTCTGTCCATCAATTGTTGTTTTTATGAAAGCTACCCAGCCTATGCGTGGCCGTGGACATGGGACCCGGCTATGTGAGTCTGGGGGCCAGGGGGAGGGCCAGTCCACCCTTACCCCCCTGCAGCAGCCTCTAAACCTTCCTAGTTCGATTTTTTTAGGTCCACCAGAGGTCAGTGGGAGGATAGATTTGCATCACCTCCCCCACTGGCAGAACATCACGTCTGACAGGTGGGTTTTGCAGATAGTCTGAAGGGGCTTCTCCCTCCCCTTCGACAATATCCCTCCCTCCATGCAACCAGCACTCCATTGCATGTCGAAGGATCACTTGGCCCTTCTCAACCAAGAAGTTATGGCTCTCTTGGCCAAGGGAGCTATCGAACGGGTCCCTGTGCCAGAAGTAGGTTGTGGTTGCTATTCCCACTTCTCTTCTTTCTGGTACCCAAGAAGGACAAAGGCCTGCATCCTATCTTAAACCTCAGGTCCCTCAACTGCTTCCTCCGGAAGGAGAAATTCAAAATGTTAACCTTGCCTCAGGTCTTGTCTTCCCTCTACCCTGGAGACTAGATGGTAACATCGGACTTGCAGGACCCCTATTTTAACATCCCCGTTCTGCCAGCCGACGGGCATTATCCACTGTTCATGGTAGACCACGGACATTTCCAGTTTACCGTGCTCCCCTTTGGCCTCACCAGCTCCCCTCAGGTGTTCACGAAAGTGATGGTGGTGGTTGCAGCTCATCTGCGCAGATCAGGGGTGCCAGTCTTTCCCTATCTAGACGACTGGCTGATGAAGGGGTTCACTATCCTCGTGCTGAAGTCACACCTGACTCCCTCTCAGAAGCTCCTTTTCATCAAAGCAGTTCTGGATACAGTGCAGTTTCGGGCCTATCCTCAAGCGCACCGAGTCCAGGGTATTCGGGCTATGATACCAATGTTTCAGCCTCTATCCCGGATTTCGGTGAGAATGACCCTGAGGCTGCTGGGCCTCATGGCCTCCTGCATCCTGCTGGTGGATCATGCCAGATGGCATATGCGGGCTCTGCAGTGAGACCTGAAGTTCCATTGGGTGTAGCATCAGGGGAATCTTTCCGATGTGCTCCAGATCACGTCTGTTGCAGTGGTGGCTCACGAACCAGGTTTGGGAAAACGGCAGATCACTTTCCCCTCCCCCCAACCAGAGTTCACTGTGGTGACAGATGCGTCACTCCTGGGATGGGGTGTCCACATGAGAGAGGCTGAGTTCAGAGGCCTCTGGTCTCTGGTGGAGTCTGGGCTCCACATCATCTTTCTGGAGCTTCGGGCGATCTGTCTCACACTGAAGGCATTCCTTCCTTCTGTCAAAGGAAGAGTAGTGCATGTGTTCACGGACAACACCACTGCCATGTGGTACAGCAACAAACAGGGCGGGTGGGGTCGTGGACTCTGTCAAGAGGCCCTTTACCTTTGGATATGGCTGGAACATCAGGGTACATCCCTGGTGGTTCAACACCTGGAAGGTCCCTGAACGCCAGGGCGGACAAATTCAGCCGCCAGTGCATGATGGATTACCAATGGCGTCTTCACTCATAGGAGGTGCAAGGTCTTTTTCAGCAGTGGGGAGAGCCTTGGTTAGATCTATTCGCTGCTGAAGAGAACGCGCAATATCAGCAGTTCTGCGCTTTGGATTTTCCAAGGCGGCACTCACTCGGTAACGCCTTTCGTTGCAAGTGGAATTGCGGCCCCTGTACGCCTTTCCACCTGTACCACTTCTACCCATAGTGCTGAAGAAAATAAAGCGCGACCGGGCCCAAGTCATTCTTGTGGCTCTGGACTGGGCACGAAGAGTCTGGTACCCCGAGCTCTTGAGCATGGCCATCGATCCTCCGATCAGACTGCCCCTTCAGGAGGATCTTATGTTGCAGCACCAGGGGACGGTCCTCAATCCCAACCTGTCCAGCTTCCACCTCCTTGCATGGAGTTTGAGCTGCGACAGTTGACTGTTTTGTAATGTCATCTTGGCAGCCAGGCGTCCCTCCACTAAATCGGTAATCCCCTTTCTGCCCCTCTTTCAGAGGCTCTCCTCTTCATTATCGCTTTGACCCAGCAGGGCTCTGCTCTGGGCACCCTTAAAGGCTATTTTCGGCCATTTCAGCCTTCCTGATCAGCCTTCTCTTTTCAAGTCCCCTATTGTAAACAAATTTCTGAAGGGCATAACTCATCTCTTTCCTCCTCCTCCTTTCGTAATGCCCCAGTGGGACTTGAATATTGTACTTATCTTATGTGTGCTCCTTTTGAGCCACTACATAATTGTCCTCTTCGTCTTTTTTCTTTAAAGACTGCTTGCTTGCTCGCCATCACCTTTGCTCGCAGGGTGAGTGAGCTTCAGACTCTGTCTTCCAAGCCTCCCTGTCTTACTGTTAATCTCGACAAAGTGGTTTTTCGTACTAGGCCCTCTTTTCTGCCCAAAGTGGTTACCTCTTTCCACATAGGTCAGACCATCACATTGCCCACCTTCTTCCCGCACCCTTCCAAAGAGGAGGAGAGACTCCACTGTCTGGACCCAAAACGTGTGCTGTCCTTCTACCTTGATCGCACTAAAGAATTCCTGGTGGCGATCAACTCTTCGTGGGTTATGTGGGCCCCAAGAAAGGTCTGGTCGTGCACAAACGTACCATCTCTCAATGGGTTGTCTTATGCATCAAGATCTGTTATTCTTTGGCAAAAAAGGAAGTTGGACTGCACACTCACTCTACCAGGGTGACGGCAGCCACTACGCTTTGGGACGTGGAGTTCCGCCGGTTGAAATCTGCCAGGCAGCCACGTGGGCATCCCTGCACACGTTCAGTAAACATTACTGCCTGAACAGACAAGTCCAGAGAGACGGCTTCTTTGGCCGTTCTGTTCTCCAGGCCTTTCTAGTATGAACTTAGTTCGCAGACCCACCGCCGGGGTTGGTATTCCTGGGGTATCTATTCTAAGGTAAGGAACTATAGCTACAGTCTCTTTCAGATGAACAAGTTACTTACCTTCGGTAACAATGTATCTGTAAGAGACATACGTAGTTATAGATTCCTACCGCCCCACCTATCCTCCCAGTTCTGTGAACTGACTTCTAGGGATAGGGACTCCCTTCCAGGGCCCTAGTTATGTGCACCAGTGTTCAGTGTCTTGCATGGCTCTGTGCTTCTGGCATGGAAAGTCGTGTCAGAACTGACGTCAGCACTCAGAGGCGGCGTCTTAAGTAGACACCACAATGTCATCCTGGCGACCACAACGTCGACGACGGACGCGGAGTCCACCGAAGCCACCTACTGATGCGCAGGGGTACTGCTACGAACAAATTTTGCCGGATCCAATCTGACGCTTGGGGATAATTTCTTAGGTAAAGAATCTATAACTGCATATGTCTCTTACAGATGCATCGTTACCAAAGGTAAGTAACTTGTTCCTTAAGACAGGAGACATCAGAATTAGCTTTTAGGAAGCAACTCAAAACGTGGCTGTTTAGGAACCCTTCTTGTCAACTATGAGCTTAGGCTCTGAATGGAATTCAGTGCGGGGACACTCAGTAATGGAGTAAGCATTGCGCTATATAAACTGCCATAACATAACAATTTGGCATGGAAAGTAGCTGTCGGCATCAGAAAGCCCTCGAGATTGAGGGACAGAGTATCCAGTCCAAGAGTTTGCTGAATAAAAATGTTTGACACCGAAGTGGACACTGACGTCTAATCAAACCTCACCCTCAACACCTACTACTTGAGCACAGTCTTAGGAAAAGGTCCAGGCAGCCACAAGGCAATGCACCATTTACAATGACCCGCATTCTCACCATATACTAGCAAGACCGCTTGCATCAACAACAGTTACTCATACAAAGCCAAACATAATTTTTAGGATGCTTCCTCCAGTGACATGAGGGCTTATCCTACTCCAAAGAAGAAAAAGCCTGCAACAAGTTTGCCCTCCGATCCAGACCCACGTCTGCGTGTCCCATTCTGACCCTGTTTAAGAACACTTTTCAGATTCAGTTTCAAAATTATCATAATAAGGGTAATAAGTATGATGCCTGCAAGATTATAGCTTTGACCCTCATGATAACATGCCTTTGGAACTGTACTCAGTCAATGCATCACTGCCAGGTGATACCACTGTTTATCACTGTCATAACATGAGCATCAGACCATAAGGTCCTGATGCACGTAGAGGAGGAGGATTTCTTCATAGAAACTCCGTTCGTTTTTGCCAATGTTAAAAACTATTCTCAAATGCTCTACCTCCAATTTTAAAGACCCCACCAGGGCAATGATTCCTCTGTAGGAAAAGAAATCAAACCAGCTCCACAAAACAGTTTTCATTAGCGAACATGCTCAGCCACTTCTTTGTGGTGCACACTGCTAGAAAGGGACGTTTCTTGCAGGACACTGGTGAAGCCTCCTCCAGGCAAAGAAAGCAAGAAGATACGTGCAGCAGACAGAAGAGTTGCATTGGATGCAGCCACTCAGTGACCTATCACAGGGTTAAAGGAAATGAACAATGTAGATCGTTCAAGAAGGCAAGCTCATCTCTAATACCATATACATTGTGCCTTAGATACTGTAGTTAATATCTCAAGGCAAATATAACAACAGCTTCTTTTACACCGCAGTGCTTGCTTTAGGATTTGAATTTCAAACCTAGTGTGCCACAGTACCTTATTGAGTTACTGTTTCACAGAGAGCATTTGCTTGCTGTTGGAAATTGGGTTAGTGTGTTAGGGGGTGAAACCCTCCTCAAGCAGCAACCACAATTCTTGTCAGTGTGAAACACAAGCAAACCCCAGATTACCTTGTTCTTAACCCCCTGGCAGCTTGGCATAAAATGCAGTCAGGCTATTTATGTTGCACTTCAAACAGTAACAAGGTGAAAACACAACACAAGAAAAATCCCACACCAAATTACAAATATAGAGTAAAATGTAATAAGTTATTTGAGACTAGAACGACAAAAATACAGTCAGTAGAACTGTATATATGACATTTTAAAGTTGTAAGTAAAAACCGTGCCTAGAAGAGCAAAGCACCAGCTGTGGTTATCTGCTCATGCCAGTCTGGGACAAAGTCACAAGTTCATGCCGACCTCAATGGAGCTTGGGCCAGATACATGGACCAAGTTAGACCACTAAACAAAGATCCGTAGATCCTGGTTTGTGAAGCGTTGAGAGATCCTGTGTTGAGGATGCATTCCGCTGCATCGGTTCCAAGGAGATGCGATGCGGAGTTCTACATTATCATCCAAAATGCCATTGACGAGGAGCTTGCAATGTGAAGGCCTGCATTGAGGATGCTTTGTACAGCGATGGTTCTGAGGGGACTGAGGACAGCGATGCAAGGTCCGGCATCAGGCAGGCGGTGAGCTGCAGTGGTTCCAATGTGGCTGCAAGGAGATGCATCGCGCCGCGGCGGTTCTGCTTACAGGACCACAGCTAGGCTTGTAGAGCAGGCCCTCTTCTCAGGGTCCAGGACTGGGGTGCCACAACTTGGGTGGGCACAACTCATAGCAAGTAGAGTCCAGGTGCTGGGTTCAAGATAGTTGAAGCCTTTTCTGTCCCTGAGGCTCTGATCAGGAATCCAGCTAGCTAGGCCTTGGGGTCACTTTGACGGTACTGGGATCAGGAAGCAGGTCCAGTCCTTTAACTCAGGGAGCAAGGCAACAGAGTAGCAATACTTCTTGCAGAGCAGCACAGTAGTCATTCTGAATCTTCCACAGTCCATAGGTGTGCTGAAGAGTTGGGTGTGAGGGTCTATTACTTATACCTGGTGCCAGCTTTGAAGAAGGAGATGGTTATGGAAGTTTCCACTCCCAGAGGTATTT
This sequence comes from Triturus cristatus, assembly GCF_964204655.1. NCBI lineage: Eukaryota > Metazoa > Chordata > Amphibia > Caudata > Salamandridae > Triturus > Triturus cristatus. The sequence goes on from NC_140585.1 coordinate 672,532,835, forward strand.
GGAATTTTCTGCCGCCCTGCACTGTCCCCAGCCGGCTGGGGTCACAAAAGACTAGTGTCAAATCCTTTGTGAGTGTGCTCAGGCAGAGCCTTTGTGATGTGCAAGTGTGGCAGGTGACAGCTCCTTCCATACATCACGTTGGCGATGGCCCATCCTGCCAACTCCTATTGCCCTTTGTCTCACTGTCAGGGTAATGCACAAAACCCAGCTGCCAGCTATGCCTAGTCATGTGACCCAGGACACAGGCAGCAGGCACCAAATGGTTAGGACAAGAAAATGCCAATTTTCGAAAAGTGTCAGTTTCAGAACTGTGATTTAAAATCCTACTTTACCATTAAACTTGATATTTCTACCTTCTCCCAATTTAAAGGTGTCTTTCATTAAATGTAATCAGCTAACCAAATGTTATCTCATGAGACAGGCAGTCCTTGCAGTAGTAGTGAAAGTGTTTTTCACTACCAGGACATGTTAAAGTTAAAAGTACTTTTCAAACTTTTTAAATACACTGCACCCCGCCCTATGGACTGTTTAGGGCCTAATCTAGTTGTGACTTATATGTATTAAAAAGGAAGGTTTAGGCCTGGCAAAAGGTTTATTTTACCAGGTCGATGTTGCAATTTAAAGTTACACACACATGCTGCAATGGCTGGCCTGAGACATGTTCAAAGGCTACTTAAGTGGGTGGCACAATACGTGCTGCGGGCCTACTAGTAGCATTTAATAAACAGGCTCTGGGTACATGTAGTACCACTTTACTTGAGAAATAAAAGTAAATAAAATGCGCCAATTGGGTGTGAACCAATTTTACCATGTTCCAAGGAGAGAGCACACACCCTTTATCACCGGTTAGAAGTGGTAAAGTGTGCAGAGTCCTAAGATCAACAAAAACAAGATCAGCACAAAATGGAGGAGTAAGGCAAAAAGTTTGGGGAAGACCACCCTAATGCTGTTAGGTCTAACAACTTGGTCTTTAGATGGACACAATGTTTGAGAAGCACCTAGAAGTGAAAATAGGCTTTCTTAGAGGGCCAACTAGGATATCTTACAAAACAGTCTCTTCTGCTTCATGAGCACAGTATCAAGCTCAGCAGCAGTTCTTTCAGGAGGGACAATAAGCTAAGCATGAACAAGCCAGTGAGAGCTTTTCAAAGGAAAGAGCTTAGGGAAAGGAATAGGTGCCCAGGGTAGAGGAATCTCTGCCTTTCCTTTCACGTGACTGGATTTGGAAGACCTAGTGTTGGTACCACCCAGTGTAAAACACAAACTGATGGGGCCAAAAAATGTACTACCGGGCAGATAGTATCTCGACCCTCAGCCACAAGTGACCATCAACAGCACATCTCCCTGTTGGTTTGGGGCACTCATATATGGCAGCACTCCATAAATGGCTAGTGGTCATCGCAACAATGACTCTTCACATCATCGTATTGGACCACAGGGTCACATCATTTGTTACTTGACCCTTTCTGTCCCACATATGCCACAAGGTGTTCTAATTCACACAGTTAATGGGACAGCAGTGTATTACATACAAAATCAAAGGCCACATACTTTCCACAAATGTCTGTTTCCACAACAGAATTGGCATTTGGCAATATGTCGTTAGGTTCACTTGCTGCCAGGGCATCTACCAGGAGTGAACAACTACTACGTTGATCTCAGAAGGAGCCATGAAAATAAACACAAGTTGTAGATCAACCCCAAAGGTGCTCAATCAGTGCTTCCAGTTTTGATGTACATTAACTGTATGTTGATGTACCCACATCCCCATCCCCTGGGCGAATACCTTATCAATCAGTTGGCCAAGAAAATTAGCCGAGGCATTCCCCCTACTACTTCTGTTACTTTGTAATCAGGAAAATGCATTTGCTCTTGTAGCCCCAACATTTGCAAGGCAGGCATGGGTCTTTCTACTTCTTGAAATGTCCATTCACCCGCACAAGAATTTACGACTGAACCCAGACTTGCTCATATAAAGCAATGAGTCTTGCCATTTGGCGCCTGAAATCCTAGAACTCTAATATTTATAACTTTCTCAGGAGTGTACTTAAATATCGAAGGAGGCATAAAAAGTGAAGGAGATTTATCCATTACTGCACCTCCTCCAAGATATAGCCATTGCAAGCTACTGTACAGATACTATATGTTATTGTGCACTTGCTAAGGTTAGGGCAGGCATATTCCTTAGTTAGATTATATTTGCTGACGTTAGGAACCTATTAAACAAATATGTGCTGTCAAACTATTTTCAAATTACCAGTCATTTAAGACCATCCATAAAGTCTTTGAAAGGGCAGTTCCTTCTAGGATACCTCATATGCCATTATGGAATCTTGCGTTTGCCTATATATGACTTATGGGACCACCATTTATGCTGCCCTTATAAAATAATATGATTGTCCTTATACGACTTATGGGCCCACAATGTGAGCCACTAAGTTAGTGACCTTTGTATTGAGCCTTTTATACAAGTACACAAAGACAGGTTCATCCTCAGGAATCATCCTTGTTTTTTGCAAAAAGTCATCTTCAATCAATTGATTTGCCTTCCTTCTCACAGGCACCGACAGTAGCAGAAAGCTTTACACACATTAGATATTTACAGAGTGTTAATGTAATGTAACAAAACTAAGTCCATTAGGAAAACAAAACCACCATTTGTGGCTTTTGCACCACCTCACTCACAACTCAGTTTCAAAATCAAGTATATCCAGATGGATGTAAACTGTATTTAAAATTGATATGCCAAAGCAAAGTACACATTAACAGCTGTGCCTAGAATACACACTCCTCTTAAAAAAAGGGCCACTTTAGCCTATTTAGGCAATATGTCATTAGCTGACAGTTGCAAAGAAAAGAAATATGCCTGTCTGTTCACTATTTTAATTACTATGCATTGTTCTGTGGTCATTCATTCGTGCCAAAAGTCACAAGTGGGATGAACTGTTCTTGAAGCATTTTTTCCACACTTCTTTCACTTGCAAGCCATCCCTTTAGAGAATGGGTGCTGCTTTTTAGTACACGCAAAGCTTGAGATCTAGAGCTACCCATACTGTATATGGAAAAAGTTACTTACCTGTAACAATTTTCAGCTTTTAGTGCTGTAGATGCATTTTTTATTTATTTTCAGTTACTATACACTATACGCCTTGAAAACGCAAATGGAATAAAAGCTTACAATAAGTCTAACCACTGGCAGTCGCTTGGGTAGCATCCCAACCCATCAGTCTTTTGCCTACCGTGCCATCTCAGTTTGTTTGGACCCAACCATATGTGAGTCAGTCCTGGCGCTACTCCAGTACAAGTGGTTCAGCTTGAACTACCAGCCAGGTCTTCCCTGAACTGGAACACAAGCATCCAAGATTGCTTTTGCCCTAATTGGGGCTTCTCAATCAGGTGGGGCTTGGTTCCAGTGGCACTCTGCTCAGGACACACATCTAAACATATCCTTGCCACTTATGGTGTTACATCAAACACACAAAAGGTGATGGGAGGAATGCGTGCTATAAGTCAAACCACTGGCAGTCGCTCGGGGTAGCATTACAACCCATCATTCTTTTGCCCGCCAGGCCACCTCAGTTTGAACCCAGCTATTGCTACAGTAACACTCCGCTTTGGAATTATTTTCCTGCCTCCTGTGCGTCCTCCTCTAAAATCTAATCCCGGACTTATACTGAACCACTGGCCGTCATTAATGGACATACGCTATTTATCTAGCTGAATCCTCAAGAGATCGCCCACATGAGATTGAGACATGGAAGGCTTTATAAATTGTACTTTTGATCGAGAGAAGGGTGTATCATGAAGGAACACCTTCCCCGACACACGGTGCGGCTGCACCGCTTTGAGGTTGTGTATTTAAACAAACCCACTCTCTACCATCCTAATGAAGACCTGCATGCAAGGTCTTAATTTATCTCATACAACAGTCTGGTCGAAATGTTGACAACTTTAACCCTCCAAGCCTGTACTGACTATATATATTCCTTTGAGGGGGTGTGTTTCTGATTCAGTCACCGTTCTTTTTGAACAAGGAAAAAATATCAGTGTATAAATCTCTCAGACTGGCTTCTTTGCTCTGGCTAACTTCAGTTTCTCATAGCCATGGACTTTGAATTATGATTACTGTGTGAACAGTTATTAAATCTTTGTACTTTCCTTTCTGATCACTGCGCACATGAGCACTTCTATAAACACTTTTCTTTTCACTCCATTTGGGGCAATCATTATGGAACAAAATCTTGGAGTATTGTATATACTATGAATGATTTTGATATATAAAATTCGGTTTGATTATTTAAAATAGCATTAAGTGTGATTTATTCATAATCTTGTGTTTTTCGTTCACCTGCATTGCAAATTAAATATTGCATTTCTCTTGGATTACATGCCATAGGACCACACTGTTTTATGTACCATATACTATCCAGGTCCTATCGCCGTCTTGGGTTACCCCAGTAATTTGTTACATTTGCACCTATAGGCTCTGCTCTAACCCATCATCGTTAGGGGGATACAGATTCTAAAGGAGAGGAATCTGCAATTTGAAGTATCCATTAGAACAACTTACTTACCTTCAGTAAAGGCTCTTTTTGAGGGATACTTCTATCCACAAATTCCTCTAATTTTGAATACTTCCAGGTGCTAGACTGGATAGAGAGATTTGTTCTCAGCAGTGCTCCTCTCGTGCTGGTAAGTGGTGCCATACAGCTCTGCTCTCACTTCATAACGTCCAACAGCGTTGGAGCGGAGCCACATATAAGTGGTACCACTGCGTGCGGATGTCAACTTAATGCTTTGCACTGCCCTTTTATTACAGATCTGGAACTACCCTCCCAACTTTGTCGTTTTTCCAATTACGCTAAAATGTATTCAGACAGTGTATTAGGGAAGAAACCTGCCCATGAAAACAGCCGCATTCAAGAAATGCAGCAACTCCGGGAAACAGATATCCATCACAGACCCACAAGACCTGTGCCTATGATGCTTGGGCTCCAGTCACGACTCAGTCACGTGATAAATGCACCCTCATGAACCTGAAGGCAATCAGAAATCAGGCAGCAAAACTTTACATCTCCAAGCCTAAGAAGAGGTTGCGTTTGAAAGAGGGGTTCCACTTCTGCTCCAAGTCATGGGGATGTTCTAGGTCACGAGGTCATCCCCGCAAAGTCCTTTTCCTGCTTGAAGGCTTTTGGTAAGTTAAAAATGCACCATTAGTGCAAGAAAGTCAAGCTATACTTGTCTTAGTCACGCCAATGAAAGTCTTGCAAGAAGTCGCAAGGGTAGTTCTCAAAGAGCCCGTCAGCTGAATCTCAGTCAGTCCCGGTTTTGGTCCCTTCACACTGTGAATTTCCTGGTCTGTAGTCAACCTCGCATCAACTTGTGACCATCAAGGAGGCAATGCTATAATGTTTTCAGATGCTAAAAGCTCCACATGGTGTGCCTACAGGCACCACGGAGCCACAGAGTCCCAAAAATTAACTTCCACCTGCAAACCCCACCCTGACTGTCTACTCGAGCCATGTTCCCAAACTCCATACCAAAGGCAGTTCAGACTTCTCCTCTGGCTCCAGGGTCCATGCCAGTTCCTTCTGTGTCAGCGTTGGTACAGATTCCAATCGCAACATCAGTGTCTGACCCAAACCAAGATTGGCCCACTTGAGGGATATGTCTAGCTATGAAAAATGAATGTTCAACCTGTAGTTGTACAACTAAACATTCAGACTCAATCTCTCCCTTGATGCCGGTATTGTCTTATACAGACTTCTAGCCGCAGATTCCTTACCTTAGAATATTCCCCAGGCATCAGATTGGATCCTGAAGTTTTTGAGCAGTACATCTGCCCAGTGGTAGGTGGTGTCATTCGGTTCTGTGTCAGTGGCATCCTCACCGGTAATAACGTGCACGATACCTATATAGGCACCACCCCGGTGAGCTAACGTCCGTTTTTTTCCTTACCACGCCAGATAGTGCTGATCCGTGAAGAGCTACCCCAAGTTGTTTTTTGACTGGCTTTTTTCTCTACTTTTGTCAAATCTTTTTTTTTGGAGAGATTTTTTTCTACTGGTAGGACAGAATGTCCCCAAGAAAGCCATCTGGTTTCAAACCATGTGGTGCCTGTCACAGGCATATGTCTGTGACAGACCAACACTTGGTTTGTTTGCTGTGCTTAAAGAGGGCCCACGACTCCAAGAGCTGCCGTGCTGTGCACCCCAAGACACTGAGGGAACGATCATCCAGCTCCTCTCTGCCCAACATCTGATGACCCCGCGACACTCAAGATCCGAGTCATGCGGAAGGTCGTGGAGCCGCACTCTGCGATTGTCATCCCACTTGAAGTTGTCAGGTAAGTCCTTTCGACTTCGCCGCATTTGTCAAAGTTTTCTGACAAGGCGTGGGAGCATCGGCACTCCAGGTCTCGCACTTTGGCAGAGCCTAAGTCAGGATCCAACCAGCGCTTCCCTGATTTTCCTTGAGCCGGAGCAACCCCTGCCTATCCTAAACAATTTTATGAAGTCATGCACCTCATATTTGAGTGGAGGCCCCTCTGTGGCACTTGCCCCACAGGTTTGGGAGCGAGGCCCATATGGAATCTCGCCAAAGTTTTTGCCGTCTGCTCCAGTCGGGCACAATGGGTTCCATGTTGGATCCAGAGCAGAGCTACTGGAACGACTGAGACTTTCCTTGGCGCCCGCTCCAGTGCTGACGCACCATTGCGGCAGAATCCCCATCATTATTCCCGTCTCTGACACGGAGCCAGACGGGCGTCATCTGACGCTGGAGACGACCATGACCATGATCCCCAGATTGGAGCCAATGCCTTTTGCCTTTGACAGGCCCGGAGGGAGACAATTTAGAGGGGTCTTAGGACTGTTATGGATACCAGCATCCCTTAGATGATAATGAGGAAAACTGGTATGAGGAACTGGCTGAGGCCAGTGAGTTAGACACCCCACCTGACACTGGCTTAGTCTCTCCTCCTACCTTGGCTACGGAGGAGAGAGCCTTTTGCTATGGCTGGTCATAGGGCGGCTGAAGTTTTGGACCTTCTGCTACCCTCAGTGACGGTCAAGATGAATTTTCTTGACAGAGATGCTTCATCCAGGAGTCGCCCCTTCCGAACCGTTACTCCCGTTTAATGAAGGCCTTACCGATGTCCTACTCGGGACGTAGTCCAAATTCTGCGCAGAGGCTCCTGTGCATAGGATAATTGCTCATCACCTTCACACCACTGGGGTCCCAATTTCCTTACCCAGCACCCCACCCCGGAGAGCTTGGTGGTCCAAACCTCCACCTCTAGAGTCAATCTTGGCGTGTTCCCTAGCACTCCACCAGATAGGGATGCAAGAGGTGGGAAACCTATAGCAAGAGAATATTCTCTAGATACTCTGTTTACCAGATAAGGTGTTATCCAAGGTGAGTACGTTGTTCATCACAGGCTAAAAGCCCTATTTTGCTCGGTCACCAGTGAGGTCCAGAGCACACCTAATATTCCTCATGACACTGATGATGATAATGACGAGGAGGGAGGACAATCTTCTCCCTCCTAATTGCACTGATAAAAGGCTGTGAAACGTAGGGAAGATACTTCACCAGAGGCAGATCTGGACTCACCACGTGGTCCACCAATGGGAGAAAATATCTCTTTTGCTGTAGTAATGCAAATCTTAGCCACAAAACGTTTAGCCTTTCAACCCGAAGGGGTTGGGTCAGATGTTGTTAGAAATGGGGGTCTCTGGTTGGCAGTGGATGGCCACTGTCCAAGCAGGGACCCTTCTTTCTCAGTCAGAGTGAAGGGCTGCACCCCTTTGGCAACCCCTGCTCCACCCTGTGGTAACGTAACACGAGCAGTTAGGCTAATCTCAGAGGCAGTGTGTTAAGCATCTATGACCATACACAGTAATACAGTGAGGAACACTACAAAGGGACACAACAGAGGTAGTTATCAAAAATAGTTATCTTTATATGTAGGCTTATCACAAGACCAAATAACGAGGACGCCACAATACTGTACAAAAATAATACTCTCTTGATGCTGCAAAAATAGTTCAAATGGGGAATGCAAAGTTCAGTTCAGGGCAGTGGTCTCTGCGACCCTTTTGCTCCCAGTTCCTGGATGTTGGTGTCAATAATCCCCAAATGCCGCTACGGCGTGATAGCGATGTTTTTCCTCAAGCTCTTTGTCGCGGCGGCTCGCAAACGGACCTTAGCGATGGTTTCGAGGCCTGCAAACGTGCGGGGCGATGATCAGGCCAGCGAGCACTCAGCGGCAACAGCGCAATGGATTTTTGAGCGCTCTTCGGCTGCGGCGGTTCGCAAACGGGCAATAGCGATGATTTCGAGGCCCGCAAACGTGCGGGGCGATGATTTGGTCAGCGAGCACTCAGCGGCAGCCGTGCAACGGATTTCTTGACGCTCCTCGGCTGTGGCGGCTCGCTAACAGGCTTTAGCGACGAAATGAAGTCTACTGGGCCTGAGACTTCAGTAAGGAGGCTAGTTCTCTCTCTAGCCCTTGGGTGATTGCAGGTTCAAGATTAAAAAGTTCTCTTACAGCTTCTTTTCCCTCTTCTTTCCAGTCCAATGATAACTACTGCAGGCCAATCCAGGGAACAGCACACAGCACAAGGACAGTCCTCTCCTGCAGTTTTCCTTCAGTTCCACGGACAGAGGTTGGTCTTGAGATCCAGGGGCAATACAAATTGTAGGGGTTTCAGCACAGATATTTATACCCCAAAAGTCTTTGTTCTCAGAAGCTACAAGTCACTGAACCCAGCCAGAACCAGTTTTGCCCAGCCCTGGAGCACTTTGTTTACCAGGCTGCATCCTTCCTTTCAGAAAGAGGGGGTCTGCCATCAGACGCACAGTGGGAGGTGGAGCCAGCATTCACCTTGCCAGGCACAGCCCTATTTAGGTCTAGGAGCTACCCCTCCCCATACTCCAATGCGGATCTCTCTATTCAACCCAGGTCTGACTCAGCCTGCCCTGTCCCTCCAAAACCAGACAGCCAATACACATATCAGCAGAGCACACTGGAAGGCTTAGGCAAGAAAATACCTACTTTCTAAAAGTGGTATTTTCAAACACAGAATATAAAAATAAACTTCACTAAAAGTTGTATTTTAATATTCTGAGCTCAGGCATACTAAATTCGTTTTTCTACCATGTTCTATGGGTCAGTTAGGACTATAGAATGTAATAGCCAAACCTCCCATTCTGGCCTATGGAGAACAGGTAGCCTTACAGTAGTGAAAAACGAAATTGGGTGTAATTCACTACCAGGACATGCTACACACATCAGAGCATGTCCTACCTTACACATACAATGCACCCTACCATAGCGGTGGCTTACATGATGCCAAGGGAAGGTTCAGGGGCTGGGAAGTGGGTGCACTTCACAGCCAAGATGGCAGATCTAGACTGCACACAGACACTGCAGTGGCAGGTCTGAGACACACTTTACAAGCTGCTTCTGTGGGTGGCGCAAACCAGCGCTGCAGGCCCACCAGCAGCATTTGGTTTACCAGCCCTGGGCACACACAGGCCACATTACTAGGGACTAACAGGTAGACCAAATAAGCCAATCAGGGATACATCAATTCATATGTCATCTTTACACAGGGAGCATCCGTGCTGCGGCACTGAATGGCAGTGGGGCAGCGCCCAGAGCATCTATCATCAGAAAAAACAGAGGAGGCACAGCGAAACAATGGAAGGGAGACTCACGCCAATGGTGCTAGGTCTAACAGATGTATATTAGCAATGAGAAGTAAGTAGAGGGTTTTTTGATAATATTAACTAATGTAGTTAACAAAGGTGCATTTCAAACACCTGGAACTGTATTTAAATTACAGTAAAGTGTAATTGCACCAGAAAAAGTTCTCCATGGGACAATACATTAAGCAGATAAAAATGTATTAAATGATTTTCAAAAGTGAATAGAGACCGGTGAAGGACACATAGAATGACATTGAACAAAGAACATTTAAACAGTTTGTCTACAACAAATACATCAATCAAATCATTGTTAAGACCTCCAGCAGAACACTCAGAGAGAATGCAAGCATGATTCTTATTTCTTTTCCTAATTGGTGATTAAAAAGTAAATGTGTCAGTACCATTGGCTAGATATTTCCCTGTCCTGGACATTTGTCAGGTGGCTTCTTATGTGTTCCTCCCTAGGTTCATGAAGCACTTTTGTCTGGACAGTCAGGTCTGCCCAGAGGAGAATTATGCCTGCTCAATCCTGCAACACGTGTCCCCCCCCCCCAGCTGAAATGTGGGGAGAACTACCCATCCCCTGGGAAGTTCTCATCACTAAGGCGGAAAAATCTGGACAGACCGTCAGCAGTGGCGTGCTCTGTACCAGGGCGGTGTTCCACCGTAAAGTCCATCCCCTGTAGGGAAATGGACCACCTCAACAACTTGGGATTCTCACCCCTCATTTGCATCAACCATCTGAGGGGCCTGTGGTCTGTCTGAACCCGGAAGTGAGTCCCAAACAGGTATGGTCTCAGCTTCTTCAGCACCCAGACCACAGCAAATGCTTCTCGCTCAATTGCACACCACCTCTGTTCCCGTGGCAGTAACCTCCTACTGATGAAGGCTACAGGTTGGTCTAGTCCCTCCTCATTGATCTGTGACAGAACAGCCCCCACCCCAATCCTCTGAAGCATCTGTCTGGACAATAAATTCTTTAGCAAAGTTGGGTGCCTGGAGTGCGGGCGCTGTACACATGGCAGTCTTGAGGGCATCAAAAGCTTCTTGACAGGTGTCAGTCCAGTTCACAATCTTTGGCTTCTTCTTGGAAGTCAGCTCAGTCAGGGGTGCAACAATGTTGCCATACCCCTTGACAAACCTCCGGTAGTACCCCGTGAGTCCTAAGAAGGCCCTCACCTGCGTCTGGGTCCTTGGGGGCTCCCATGCCAGGATGGTCTCAATCTTGGGCTGCAGGGGTGCCACCTGGCCACTCCCCACTTGGTGTCCTAGGTACACCACAGAACCCTGCCCAATCTGGCACTTACTGGCCTTGATTGTGAGGCCTGCTCTGCGCAGCGCCATCAACACTTCCCAGAGATGGCGCAAGTTATCCTCCCAGGAGGAACTGAACACTGCAATGTCGTCCAGGTCGGCGTCACTGAAATCCTCCAGCCTAGCCACCACCTGGTTGACCAACCTCTGAAGGGTGGCAGGGGCATTCTTCATCCCAAAGGGCATCACACGGAACTGGTTGTGCCCATCTGGTGTGGAGAATGCTGACCTCTCCTTTGCCCCATCAGTCAAGGCGATCTGCCAGTACCCAGACGTCAGATCAAACGTGCTGAGGTACCGGGCAGCCCCTGGCCGATCAATGAGCTCATCTGCTCTGGGGATGGGGTGCGCGTCGGTCCTTGTGACCGAATTGAGACCTCGGTAGTCCACACAGAACCTTAGTTCAGGGGCCTCACCAGGCGCAGCAGATTTTGGTACCAAGACCACTGGGCTGGACCAAGGGCTGCTAGAGGACTCACTCACCCCTAGGGCAAACATTTTGGAGACTTCCTCCTTAATGTAGGCCCTGACCCTGTCAGACACCCGGTAAGCTTTATGCTTGACAGGGGGGCTGTCCCCGGTGTCTATCTCATGGACGCACCAGTCAGTGACACCAGGCACTAGGGAAAACAAATCTGAGAATTGTCCCAACAGCTGGTGACAATCTCTCTGCTGCTCAGGGGTCAGTGTGGTGGAGAGGACAACACCCTCAACTGACCCATCCTTCTCTTCTGCACACAGGAGGTCAGGAAGAGGCTCACTCTCCTCCTCCATTCCAGCATCTGTGGCAAGCAACATGCCCACTTCAGACCTCGCAAAGTGGGGCTTCAGCCGGTTCATATGCAGGACCCGCAGGGGGTTCCTGGGCGACTGAAAATCCACCAAGAAGGTAACTTGACTTTTGCGCTCCACCACCTCAAATGGACAGATCCACTTATCTTGGAGCGCGCAGGGCTCCACTGGGGCCAGTACCCAAACCTTCTGACCAGGTTGAAACTCGACCAGAGTGGCATTCTGGTTGTGCCAATGTTTCATCTCCTCCTGGCTGGCTTCCAGATTTGCATCGGCAATCTTCTGAAACGCCGAGTCTGGTTCCTGAAGGCCATGATGTAGCTAAATACGTCTTGGGGAGGTTTCCTGGGAGATTGCTCCCAGCCTTCCCTGACCAGACTCAGAGGCCCTCTGACCAGGTGACCATAGAGTAGTTCAAAGGGACTGAACCCTAAGGGCTTCTGGGGCACCTCACGGTAGGCGAACAACAGGCATGGCAAGAGGATGTCCCACTTACGCCTCAGGGCTCCTCTAGGCCCATAATCATACCTTTCAAGGTCCGGTTGATTCTTTCAACCAGGCCATTTCCTTGGGGGTGGTAAGGAGTGGTGAACTTATAAGTTACCCCACACTCCTCCCACAGAGACTTCATGTAATGGGAGATGAAGTTGGTTCCTCTGTCAGACACCACTTCTCTGGGGAACCCCACACGGGAGAAGATCCCATCAGTGCATGTCCCACCACGGGCCTTCACTGTCCTGAGCGGGATGGCTTCAGGGTACCGGGTGGCATGGTCCACCAAGACCAGGATGTACCTGTTGCCCATGGCTGTCTTGGGGTCCAGAGGCCTCACAATGTCAATTCCCACTCGCTCGAATGGGGTACTCACAACTGGAAAGGGCTGGAGTGGGGCCTTGATCTTCCCCTCCACTCTTCCCACTTGCCTGGCAAGTCTCACAGGTCCTGCAATAAGTAGCTGTACTTTTGCGCATCTGGGGCCAATAGAAGTGGGTGACCAGCCTCTCAAAGGTCTTGGTCTGCCCCAGATGTCCTGCCAACGGAATGTCATGAGCCAATCCCAGTAGGAAGGCTCTGAAGCACTCTGGTACCACCAGCACACGGGCCGACCCTGGCTCAGCAGCCTTAGGCTCACTATACAGGAGACTGTTCTCCCAATAGATCAGATGCGAACCAGACATATCACCTGCTGCCTGGGCTGCAGCCTGACACCACATACCCTCAAGAGAAGGGCAGATTTTCTGCTGCTCACAAAAGTCCTCACTGTTGGATCCCCCCCTCCTGCTGCCAATGGGTCAGCTCAGGCAGGTGCCCCAGGTCGGTGCTTGGCTCCCCGATAGACTCCAGGGCATCCCCCTCAAAGTCTGCTCCTTCCTGGGCCGTGGGAACTAAGGGGGCTGGTTTCCCGTGCCCCCCGCTCCTTCTCTCTAAGGCAGGGATTTGGGCCATGCTTTCAGGCTCCAGACTTTTCTCAACACCCTTTTTGGCTGCCATGGACCGAGTGGTGGCACATGCCCATTCAGGCAGACCCAGCATTTCCAAGTGAGAACTCCTCTCCACCGTAGCCCACGGGGAGTTCTCCAAATCGTTGCCCAACAGACAGTCTACAGGCATGGCGGGCCTCACAGCTACCTGAAGAGTTCCTGAGACCCCCCCCCCCCCCACTCGAAGGGAACCTGAGCCACCTCACATTGGCTCTCTGAGTTGTCGGCTGACACTACTGGGCAGAATGCATGGGGAATAATCTGCTCTTGGGGTACACCAACCGGGAGCTGACAGCAGTTATACTGGCTCCTGTGTCCCTGAGCCTCCACTTTATGGCCTTTGATGGTCACCCACTGCCTGTTTTTCTTAGTGTTGTCAGGCAGTTCAGTTTTAGGGACCATCTCGCAGTCTCCTAGGGAGACAAGGGTTAACTGTACAGGTTCCCACCCCTCTTGGGCATCCATCTCTTCTCCTTCCAAGGCTACACTAGCCATCTGGCGGGGTGGCGCACGGGGGGGGCGGGTTGCGGCAGTAGCCCTCTGAGGACACTGGGGATCAAAGGACTGGTGGCCCACTTGGCCACAATGATAACAAGTAGGGGGCCCCCTGTGAACAGGCCTACCTGTCGGGGGCCTTGGCTTCCTTTCTTGGTGAGGCTGGGATACCACTGCTTGGTTCCCTCGGTCATTACTTTGGGGCCCTCGGTTGAACTCCCTTGGTTGACCCCTGTCCCCCCCCACTTCTCTGCGGTGGACCCTGCCTACCTCTGGCGAAGTCTCCCATTGGACCCTGGCGAACCCTGGTGCTGACCCAGCGGTCCGCCTCCTCCGCAAGCTTCCTAGGGTTAGTCAGCCTGCAATCAATGAGGTGCTGGCATAGCTCAGGAAAACAGTTATCAGATAGATGCTCCCATGCAATCAAATCATACAGTTGCTCAAAAGTTTCTACTTTGCTACCCTTTACCCAGCGTTCCATTGAGACACATAGTCCACCCATGTGGTACCTTCCAACTTCTTACAGGACCTAAACCTTTGTCTGTACATCTCAGGGGTCAGCCCATAGCAGGTCATCCTTTCTGGGGGCAGATCCAACTAGGTGTCTCTCCCCTCACTCACAAACCGTCCCCAAAACCCCGCTCCCCAATCCTTCTCAGGGACCCTGTGGGACACCATGGCTATTTCATAAGCGGCAAACCATTGCCCAATTTCCTCACTCTTGTGGAAATCTTTAATAACTTCTTTAGGAATGTATACTCTGCTCTCCGTCTGTACTACTGGTATGCTGCCACCAGAGGGACTGGAGGTCTCCCCACTCTTTGCCTTAATCTCCAGCTCTCTCATGCTCAAGCTTCATTTTCATCATCTCAAACTCTAGCTTCTTTTTCTCAAGGTCTCTCTCCCTCTGATCTTCTAGTTTCATCTTAGCCATCACCATATTATGGCGTCTCTCTCTTTCCCTGTCCTCCATCTCCTCTGGGGACAGACCCCTCGCCGACACACTCGTGCCCGGGCTGGAAAGCGCTTTACCACCTACTACATCAATCATTTCATCCACATTCTCTCCCTCCACCACAGGTTCTCCCATATTCCTAGGGGCATCCCTGGCTGCTAGCCAGGCCTTCAGTGCCTTGCGAAACTCTTCTTTCCTGGTGAAACCGGTGGTAGGGACTGTAAATTTCTCTCAAAACAATTTGAGCTCCTTGGAAGTGTAGGTATCTATCTTCTCCTCTTCCCAGGAGAACTCTTCTGGGTCAACGGCTCTGGGCTTGGCCATTGTATCAATAACTGGCACTCTTAATCAAAAATAGACTTAAAAAAAAAAAAAATCCTCAAATATGTATGTGGTACGTTATGGTCTGCACTCACTAGTAGTGTACACTATCATTACTGTATGCAGTCATAAACGCAAGTCCAGATCCCCACCGCTGACCACCAATGTTAGAAATGGGGCTCTCTGGTTGGCAGTGGATGGCCACTGTCCAAGCAGGGACCCTTCTTTTTAAGTCGGAGTGAAGGGCTGCACCCCTTTGACAACCCCTGCTCCACCCTGTGGTAACGTAGCACGAGCAGTTAGGCTAATCTCAGAGGCAGTGTGTTAAGCATCTATCACCATACACAGTAATACAGTGAGGAACACTACAAAGGGACACAACACAGGTAGTTATCAAAAATAGTTATCTTTATATATAGGCTTATCACAAGACCAAATAACGAGGACACCACAATACTGTACAAAAATAATACTTTCTTGATGCTGCAAAAATAGTTCAAATGGGGAATGCAAAGTTCATTTCAGGGCAGTGGTCTCTGCGACCCTTTTACTCACAGTTCCTGGATGTTGGTGTCAATAATCCACAAAATGCCGCTACGGCGTGATAGCGATGTTCTTCCTCACGCTCTTGGTCGCGGCAGCTCGCAAACGGACCTTAGCGATGGTTTCGAGGCTCGCAAACATGCGGGGCAATGATCAGGCCAGTGAGCACTCAGCGGCAACAGCGCAATGGATTTTTGAGCGCTCTTCAGCTGCGGCGGCTCGCAAACGGGCAATAGCGATGATTTTGAGGCCCGCAAACGTGCGGGACGATGATTTGGTCAGCGAGCACTCAGCGGCAGCCGTGCGACGGATTTCTTGACGCTCCTCGGCTGCGGCGGCTCGCTAACAGGCTTTAGCGACGAAATGAAGTCTACTGGGTCTGAGACTTCAGTCAGGAGCTAGTTCTCTCTCTAGCCGTTAGGTGAATGCAGGTTCAAGATTAAAAAGTTCTCTTACAGCTCCTTTTCCCTCTTCTTTCCAGTCCAATGACAACTACTGCAGGCCAATCCAGGGAACAGCACACAGCACAAGGACAGTCCTCTCCTGCAGTTTTCCTTTAGTTCCACGGACAGAGGTTGGTCTTGAGATCCAGGGGCAATACAAATTGTAGGGGTTTCAGCACAGATATTTATACCCCAAAAGTCTTTGTTCTCAGAAGCTACAAGTCACTGAACCCAGCCAGAACCAGTTCTGCCCAGCCCTGGAGCACTTTGTTTACCAGGCTGCATCCTTCCTTTCAGAAAGAGGGGGTCTGCCATCAGACGCACAGTGGGAAGTGGAGCCAGCATTCACCTTGCCAGGCACAGCCCTATTCAGGTCTAGGAGCTACCCCTCCCCATACTCCAATGCAGATCTCTCTATCCAACCCAGGTCTGACTCAGCCTGCCCTGTCCCTCCAAAACCAGCCAGCCAATACACATAACAACAGAGCACACTGGAAGGCTTAGGCAAGAAAATACCTACTTTCTAAAAGTGGTCTTTTCAAACACAGAATATAAAAATAAACTTCACTAAAAGATGTATTTTAATATTCTGAGCTCAGGCATACTAAATTCGGTGTTCTACCATGTTCTATGGGTCAGTTAGGACTATAGAATGTAATAGCCAAACCTCCCATTCTGGCCTATGGAGAACAGGTAGCCTTACAGTAGTGAAAAACGAAATTGGGTGTAATTCACTACCAGGACATGCTACACACATCAGAGCATGTCCTTCCTTACACATACAATGCACCCTACCATAGGGGTGGCTTACATGATGCCAACGGAATGTTCAGGGGCTGGGAAGTGGGTGCACTTCACAGCCAAGATGGCAGTTCTAGACTGCACACAGACACTGCAGTGGCAGGTCTGAGACACACTTTACAAGCTGCTTCTGTGGGTGGTGCAAACACGCGCTACACGCCCACCAGCAGCATTTGGTTTACCAGCCCTGGGCACACACAGGCCACATACTAGGGACTAACAGGTAGACCAAATAAGCCAATCAGGGATACATCAATTCATATGTCATCTTTACACAGGGAGCATCCGCGCTGCGGCACTGAATGGCAGTGGCGCAGCGCCCAGACCATCTATCACCAGAAAAAACAGAGGAGGCACAGCGAAAAAAGGGAAGGGAGACTCACGCTAATGGTGCCAGGTCTAACTGATGTATATTAGCAATGAGAAGTAAGTAGAGGGTTTTTTGATAATATTAACTAATGTAGTTAACAAAGGTGCATTTCAAACACCTGGAACTGTATTTAAATTACAGTAAAGTGTAATTGCACCAGAAAAAGTTGTCCATGGGACAATACATTAAGCAGATAAAAATGTATTAAATGATTTTCAAAAAGTGAATAGAGACCGGTGACGGACACATAGAATGACATTGAACAAAGAACATTTAAACAGTTTGTCTACAACAAATACATCAATCATATCATTGTTAAGACCTCCAACAGAACACTCCGAGAGAATGCAAGCATGATTCTTATTTCTTTTTCCTAATTGGTGATTAAAAAGTAGATGCGTCAGTACCATTGGCTAGATATGTCCCTGTTCTGGACATTTGTCAGGTGGCTTCTTAGGTGTCCCTCCATAGGTTCATGAAGCACTATTGTCTAGACAGTCAGGTCTGCCCAGAGGAGAATTATGCCTGCTCAATCCTGCAGGAATTTCTGAGTTGAGTCCACCCACAGACCCACCTTCAAATAGGTAGTGCTTTAGTATCTGTTAAAAAAAAATTAGGAATTTGAGCTAGAAGTCTCTATCCCAAAAACAAGTTACTTTTGGTAACAATTTTTGTGGTAGAGACTCTGTCTAGCCATAGATTGCTCACCGACCTGCCAATTCTTCCCATTCTGTAACTGGACTCCGTCTATTCATAAGATCACAAGTCTAGAAATCTACACACTTGTCATACCAATTTGCATTTGGGGTTCTGTGTCTGGTGGCGTGGACATTCTCGAAAGCAACTGACTTCAGCGCATGTGAGTAGCACCTATTTAATAACTCTGGGCGGACAACTACGCTACGCTTGCAAAGTTTGCATGGTTTGTGCTACTTCGCGCTACGTGAATTGCATGTAGCACAGTGCAAAGTCGCGTAGCGTAGTTGGCATTTTTAACTCGCTCGCGGTCCTCGTCAAGTTGGGGACCATAAGCGAGCACAATGACATCCCGGCGAATACTTTTTCCTCGTTCGCGATCAGCAACATCAAGTTGCCGATCGCGAGTGTGGAAAATAAACCTCCCGGCGAGATTCTCAACGCGGGAAGGTCAGGTTTCTCATTGCGAATGGTCTCGTATGCTTGCGACCGCTTGCGATGAGAAACTACCAGTCTGCGTTGAGAAAGCTGCAGCTCGAGTAAAAATCTACTCGAGCGGCAGAAAAATGACCGCTTGCACTGTGCAAGATGCCGTTTGCAATGATTGCACAGTGCGGACAAGCATCCGGCACTGTGCAATCATCGCGAACAGCGTACTACGCAGTTCGCGTAGTGCGAAGTGCACTTCGCGTAGCTACGCTTAGCGCTACTACGCGAACTATGCCCAGTGTTACTATTTAGGCTCTGCATGTCATTTCTGGAGCAGAAAGGCATCCGTGCAAAGCCGCATGGCGCCACCTAACGGCACGCAGAGGTACTACTGAAATGATTTCCGACCCAGTCTGACGCCCGGGGAATATTCCAAAAGTGAGGAACATACAGCTAAATAGTTGGCACCAGAAAGATCGTTAACAAAGGTAAAGTACTTGTTCTTGTAATATCCTCCAAATCTTTGTCTAACGAAAGGAAGTTTGCACAGTTTGGATCCTAGAAATCAATAAGCTGTTTTATTCAGCTATCTTTAGATTTTAAGTCACAGTTTAACTTTTTCTGGCTTAGGAGCCCTTTAAGGGTAAGCCGGTGAAAAAGCCAACTTTATCGGGCTGGATGTCTGTGTGCATCAAATGCTGTTAAAAGGTAGCGGGTAAGACTCCTCACGAAGAGCTTCTTTTTCATTTATTAAGAGGCTAAGTAGCTATTTGAGCCAGTGCCAGTCTTAGGAATTTTGGGGCCCCGGGCAGAAAGGTAATGTGTGAGGCCCCTCTAATTTGCATATAACGTGAAATCACAGATATTCACATCATAGGAAGTGCCATCAATTGTCTATGGTTAAGCTACTTTGCAAGAAGCAACTTTCTTTGTGCGAATATCACAGTAAAACAAAAACATAAATATTGATACAAATAAAATAGGCACATGTATTTTATATTTCAGGTAACTGGAAATACATTGTATTAGTCACACTGGATGGAAAGGTTTGGCCTAGGTCCTTCAAAACGTATAAGTTCAATCTAATGTTAACAATTTGTTTCCTGATTAGTGCATTAAGTATGTATATAAGCATGCAGTATTTATATACGCTAGGGAATGGCCCCCTTGAATCATGCAATGCTAGACCATGTCTGTGAGGCCCATGGAAAAGACAGCCTTTCCCTGAGCCTTTCCCACCATGGTCCAGCACTGCAAAGCACAGGGGAGGGCCCTTCCTTTTCTGGACCTTACAGCATCGGGCCATGGCTGGGATCCCTTGATGATAAGAATAAATCCCTAACTTATAAAAGTGATGAACATGCTCCACCCACCCGATCCCTAGACGACCACCCAGGTCTGAAGTCAACTTTCCATTATTACTTTGCGGGACACTTAGCGTACTTGTGCTTTCACCAAGAAGATGTATATATGGAGGTTACCAAAAATCACTGAGTTCATTTTGGGGTTTTCAGTATATTACACCCTGTTCTAAATCAGGCCCTTATTTTCTTTAACATATAAAGCATACTGGGAAAAGTATGTGTCTTGAAACAAACAATCTTGGTTCTCCTACTTGACCAAATTGTTTGATCTTGGGCAAATCATGTTCTTCCCGTACCTTTAACTCCTTATCTGCCATTATCTCATGGACTGACTGGCCATTATCTTAAAGATTTTAGGGTGAGTGTTGCATTTTCTGTGATGATTCATTCTCTCTGCTTACATTCCTCCATTTTAGAAACTCTAAAGGTAAACATTTTAATAAAGTAGCCTGTGTTGTTTGGTTACTTTGGTACAAGGCCTCCATCCCAGTTACCATGTTAGTAAATGCTGCCCCTCTGTACAGAAGAGCCAGTGCTAAAACATGTCACTGGGCTGGCTGCTCCAGGCTTAACAGCTAAACTATTTGTTTTATTACCCATATTGCTTAGACTGCTTGTCTGAATCAGTCTCTTGGCAAGCAAGAAAGGTTAGATGTTTAAAATCCTGCAGGAGCTCACTACAGTATGCTGTGCAAACATCTAAAGGGAAGAGCAGAGCACTCCAGAATACTGCCTTTCTACTTTGGAGGGCCACACTAGACTGGACAATAGCTGTGATGTCCAGCGGAGTGAAGGCCTCTCCTAACCTGCAGCGCTGGATCATGTCTGTGAGGCCTATGTGAGCAGGCTAGCGGTGTAGCAAGGGTGCCATGGGCCATGGTTAAGGCAAGAGAAATGGACCACTCCCCCTCACCCCCCCGGTCCACAAGATGGATGAACAATACATCTATAATTTTGGTACATATGGTTCAGAACACCCAGGCTCCAGTGCCATTGTACCTGCTGTACTACTGATAGCTAAGACCCTTGGAAGGGGCCACATCCCTTGGGCCTCGCAGCCAAAGTTCTGTTAAAGGCAGCCATAATTTAAATATATCTGGGACCTTGCTCCCCAGAGTTCCACTTTCACTGAACCTACTGCAGTATTATTAGCTAATCCCATGCAAGGGGTTTCATGGTCCTGTGATGCGAGGCCTTGCAGCGGAGGAACCTGGTTCAGAGAGGAGAGTAACCTTTGCCGTATCAGTGGTGCATTGAGCCCTGATGCGTACAAGGTAAATTGCTCCTCCCGATTCCCTTAGGCCACTGAATAGACTGTAAAATGCAGCCATAATTTGGGTGCACTGGCTCCAAAATCCCCAAGGCAACAGTGACGCTGCACTTGCTATGCTATCCATAGCTACGACCCTCAGAGCCATGGTCCAGCACTGGGATGCCTAGGGCAGAAGGCTCCTTCTCGGGGGTCTCTAAGAAATGGACCACAGCTATAAAGCCTAGGAGAGGATAGGCTTTTCCTGGTCCTCGCAAGTCTGGGTCATGGCTCTGAGGCGCATGGGAGAAGGGAGCAGTGGCACAGTATGGGCTCTGATGCAAGTAAATGATGCTGGACAGTAAAACACAGCAATAGGTTTGGTACACCTTCTCCTTGCCATCCATGAACCCTGGTGCCACAGCACCTGCTGCACTATTGATAGCTACATCCATGAGAAAGCCCCCCCCCTTGTTTCATAGCCATGGAGCAATGCCTCAAAGCTCATGTGCAGGCACCCCCTTCCCTGTGCATCCAACCATGGCTGAGAGGCCCAGGGAGAATCTGTCCTCAGCCTCACAGTGCTAAAACATGGCGGTGAGGCCTATGAAAGAGAGGCATAGAAATGGTGCCATGGCGCAAAGATAGTGTCCCTTCAACCTTCTCCACATCCTGCACAGTAAACTACTGCCATCATTCGGGTGCATTGGGCACATAATACCCTTGGGCCTTGTACTAGGTGTAGGTGAGAGAGTCCAAATCCAGATTTTTGGAACTTCAGTTTAAACCTCCGCCTCTGACACAGATCATCTTAAAATAATTTGGCTAGAGACTGAGTTTATTGATTGTGATTGGTATGCATACTATATTTGAGTTCTGGTCCCGTTTCTATGTCCTGGAGTAAGCCTTTACTACTCACTATGCAAATTTTGAGCTACAAGTTTAGAAAATGAACTCTGGTATTCAAATGGAATTTAAGCATTTAAACAACAGTAGTAAATATCAGTTTCTAGCAAGCATCCTATCCAGTAAATAAACACTGCCACAGGACCTTGTCCAGTGGGTATGTTTTAGCCACGGGCCTAGGATATTTGACATCTAATCTCAGCTTCTCCATTTCAACCAAATATGATGAAAATAAACGCTATGAGTAGAATAACAGTTCCCTGGGGAGGGCACCCCCTTTGCCTTGCTGTCAGAATCACTGACACTGCAGTTGTAGTTTAGTGGACTAACTGGAAATGTGGAACAAGGAGACACTTTTTTAAAAAAATCTCGGCCTCCCACTTGGACAAATTGTGTGCCCTTGATCAATCATTTTTCTGAATGTATTGCTCTATTTTTTTGCAAGATTGGGAGAATTTTTATTCCATTTAAAAACTGCTAGAACGTGTGCGATTAAAAAATGGACTAAATATTACCTGGGAAAGGAAGTACCCAGTCACATAGTATATTCACCTAAATGCAATACAGTGGTAAATGTATAGCCAGGGCCACTGAAATTATGTAATTGTACGGCCATGGTGTTTTTCCCATAATGATGGATTTACCGCATTTGCCACATAATCTAGCATTTGCTACATAATCTACAGATTTTAACCCCAAATAAATGTTTCTAGCTCAGACGGTTCAAAAGTTCCTAAAAGTGCAGCAACACGTGTTGCCATGCAGTGAAAAGCCCATTTCATAGGTTGACTGGTCACCTATTGGTTTCTTATTACTATGTTTGGGTGTTAAACTGATACTAATGAGGAGCAACCTATTCACCAACATTGTTAACAAGTGTAATATGAGAAAATAATGGAGCAATACTATCACAAAATGTACTGCATTACACCGCATAATTTAGTGGATGCTGCCGCATAATTTGGCCATCCTCTGCTGCATAAATACAGGGGCCCTGTGTATAGCGTATGCACCAAGCAGAAGTGTGTTGCAGTGTTGGCTCTACTAATTTATTCAACTGTTGTTCCTGGACAAATAATAATGTCCCTGTGCCTCGTTCAGTGATTTAACATTGTGACAGCACTTTGAAATAACCTTAGAGGGCATTCCCTCAGTACAGGTCCTGAGTATAGGTTTCATTCATTCATTCATTTAAGACTGTTCGCATCCCAGTAGTTGAAGGCTATATTGAAGCTGCTTTGTACTGCAGAGCCTCATGTCTGCCGTCCACAAGCATCTCTTTCACCCCTCATCAAGGGCTGAAAGAGAGTTGCTTGTCGTTTGAATGGGTTAAATGTGCTGGACAGTGGGTGTCCTGCGGTGCCTTTGTGTGGGCAGCGCAAGACCATGATTAGCCTGGGAGAAGCCCTTTGTTCACGAGCCTCGCACTTATGATGTAGCTCTGCGAGGCCCAGGGGATGAGGCGCCCCTTCCCTGTTCCTCGCAGTTATGGCACTGTGGGGGGAAGCCCAGGGAAGTGTCCCACTTCGCTTATCTGAAAGAAACACGTTAGTTAGATTCCTCACCTTAGAATATCCCCAGGCGTCAGACTGGATCCGGAAGATTTTTCGTCAGCAATACCCCTTGCGCGTCGCTAGGCGTCGTCTGCGGCTCCGCGTCCGTCGTCGGCGTCGTGCGCCGGGATGACGTCGTCGGAGTACTTAGACGCCGCCCTCGCGCGCTGACGTCAGTTCTTCTTTTTTCCGCGCCAGTAAGCGCAGATCCGGGAGAGCTACCCCTTTTAGTCTTTTTTGACTAAATCTTTTTGATCATTTTTGATCCTTGTCTGTCGACATCTGGTGCCGGTAGGATGCCTGGGTTCAAGGCTTGTGAAGATTGTCACCGACTGATGTCGGTGACCGATCACCACCGCCGGTGCCTCTACTGCTTAGGCCTCGACCACGACGCGGAGTCGTGCAACGACTGTCAGGCCTTGACTTCGAAGGCTAGGCGGGAGCGGTCCCGCAAGCTTCTCGAGCTTCGCCACTCGGCTCCGCGTCGTGCGCGATCCCGGTCCAGGAGGAGGTCCAAGGATCGCTCGCGGAGCCCGAGCCGACGCCACCATCGATCGTCGGGCTCCAAGTCGTCGGGTAAGTCCAAACACTCAAAGAAGTCCAAGAGGCGACATCGCTCTTCGGACTCCCCTCGCCGGTCGCGCGACTCGGCCGAGGGTCCAAGTGGTTCCACCCCCGCGGCTCCGGCGGAGCCGCAGGTGCCGCGTCCGCCCCATACCTTCCGGTCCCTGGGACTGACGCGGCGCCGGCGGAGATCAGTGCCTTCCTCTCGGCCATGAGGAGCCTGGCCCCGCCGTCGACGCCCGCTGGCGCGCCTTCGGGCCCCGCGGGCTCGACTGGGCGACCTCGCGTGCCGGCGGCTCCGGCCCCGGCGCCGTCGACGACTCCGGTCTCGACGCCGCAGGTCCCCGCGGGGCCCATGCCTGGGCCCCAGTCGACGCCGGTTGACCTTGTCACTCCTCCACCGGCGCCGACGCCTGAACCACCGACGCCGTCACCGGCGCCGCCGACGCCAACGCCTGTGACGCCGACGCCCCAGTTTAGCCCTCATCCGGACCCGACGCCGGCACGGCGTCCGCCGACGCCGCATCCGACGCCGCTAGAGACCTACCATCTCTACAGTCCGGTTCCGATCATTCCTCCTGTTTATCAGGAATCGGAAGAAGGGGGCGACTGGGAGGGGTTCGAGGACCCTCTGGCTGTTCAGTCACAGCTTTCTCAGGACTGGGCAGATGAACTGGGGGAGGCCAGCGGGCTGGACACCTCGCCAGACGCTGGATTCACTTCTCCTCCGACCGTGGCTTCGGAGGAGGGTGCAGCATTTTCTGTGGTGCTGCGCAAGGCGGCTGAGGCCCTTGGGCTCGAGTTGCCTGCCGTGGCTGTGAGGACCAACATCCTCACTGAGGTGCTTCAAACCTCAGCAAGCTCCACTGAGCCTCTGCTGCCGTTTAACGAGGCCCTCACTGACGTTCTGCAGGGCACCTGGTCCAAGCCCTCCACAGTTCCTCCTGTGGATAGGAACGTTGCCAGGCGCCACCGCCCTGCTCCGGGCGACCCCAGTTTCCTGTCCCAACACCCCACCCCCGAGAGTCTGGTTATCCAGGCCTCTACTTCCCAATCCTCCTTCCCGACCGCTCCGCCGGACCGGGATTCCAAGAGACTCGAGCAGTTTGGCAAGAAACCGTTCTCGTCCCTTAGTTTGGGCCTGCGGTCCTTAAATACCGCCTGTCTCTTGGACCGTTATTCCCACTCCCTGTGGGGTACGGTGGAGGACGTGCTGCCCCTGTGTCCGGAGGAGGTCCGGACGCGTCTTACCCAGGCTCTGGCCGATGGGAGGGATGCAGCACGGCACGCCATAAGATGTGGGCTTGACACCACGGACTCGCTAGGTCGGGCGATTTCCACCACGGTGGCGCTCCGCCGCCACGCCTGGATGCGGTCCACGTCATTTTCCGGGGATGTCCAGAACACCCTCATGGACATGCCCTTTGATGGCACTCGCCTGTTTGGTGAGAAGGCGGACAGTGCGCTGAACCGCTTTAAGGACTCCCGGGCTACGGCCAAGTCCTTGGGCCTCTCGGCTCCGCGGGCGCACACCTCCGCTTTTCGCCCCTTTCGTGGCCAAGGAAGGGGCGCCTCCTCACGTCCGCAAAGCCACCAGCCGCAGAACCAACCTGCGCGCGGTCGTGGACGTGGCTTCCGCCGTGGCGGAAATGGAGGCCGACGTGGTCAGCCCACATCCACCCCGGCAGCATCCGCCTCAAAGCCTTCCTAGTCCGAGCTTTCAGGCCCATACCACGCCAGTGGGCGGCAGAGTTCGCCATCACCTGCTCCACTGGCGGTCCATAACATCGGACAGGTGGGTGCTGCAAATCGTCCGAAGGGGCTACTCCCTCCCCTTCGAGACGACCCCTCCAGCCATGCCACCGCAGCACCACCGTATCTCGGGGGATCATTTGGATCTTCTCCGCGAGGAAGTTTCGGCTCTCTTGGCCAAGGGGGCCGTCGAGCGCGTTCCGAGTCCAGAAGTAGGTCGTGGTTGTTATTCCCACTACTTTCTGGTTCCCAAGAAGGGCAAGGGGGGCCTGCGCCCTATCTTGGACCTCCGGAACGTCAATGCCTTCCTCCGAAAGGAAAGGTTCAAGATGCTAACGTTGGCTCAGGTTTTGGCTGCCCTAGACCCTGGAGACTGGATGGTAGCGTTGGACTTGCAGGACGCATATTTCCATATCCCCGTCCTGCCGGCCCACCGGCGTTACCTGCGGTTCACGGTGGGCCAAGAGCACTTTCAGTTTACCGTGCTCCCCTTCGGCCTCACCAGTGCCCCTCGGGTGTTCACGAAAGTGATGGCGGTGGTCGCAGCTCATCTGCGCAGATCAGGGGTCCCAGTCTTCCCCTATCTCGACGACTGGTTGTTGAAGGCGGGCTCGCCCCAGGCAGTCGTCTCCCACCTCCAGACTACGGCGGATCTCCTGCATTTGCTGGGGTTTTCCATCAACGTGCCGAAGTCACACTTGAGTCCCTCTCAGAAGCTCCTCTTCATCGGAGCGGTTCTCGATTCGGCGCAGTTCCGGGTCCATCCACCGGAACAGCGGGTCCGGGATATACAGGCCCTGATTCCCATCTTTCGGCCTCTATCCCGGGTTTCGGTCAGGTTAGTGTTGCGGCTTCTGGGGCTGATGGCCTCCTGCATCCTACTAGTGCATCACGCCAGGCGGCGCATGCGGGCTCTGCAGTGGGACCTGAAGTTTCAGTGGGCCCAGCATCACGGCAACCTGTCCGACCATGTCTTGATCTCGGAGGGTACTGCACAGCAGTTGCAGTGGTGGCTCACGGACCGCGAGTGGGTCAAGGGCAAGAGCCTCTCCCTTCCCCAACCGGAGCATGTCGTAGTGACGGATGCGTCCCTCTTGGGATGGGGTGGCCATATGGGAGAGGCGGAGATCAGAGGCCTCTGGTCTCCGGCGGAGTCTCGTCTCCACATCAACCTGTTGGAGTTGAGAGCGATCCGGCTTGCACTGAAAGCCTTCCTTCCCTCTGTCAGGGGAAGTGTCGTGCAGGTGTTCACGGACAACACCACCGCCATGTGGTACTGCAACAAACAGGGCGGGGTGGGGTCGTGGACCCTTTGTCAGGAGGCTCTGCGCCTCTGGACATGGCTGGAACACCAGGGCGTCACCCTGGTGGTTCAACATCTGGCGGGCTCTCTGAACGCCAGAGCAGACGAACTCAGCCGCCGGTGCATGATGGATCACGAATGGCGTCTGAACTCCGAAGTGGTGCAAGGCCTCTTTCAGCAGTGGGGAGAGCCTTGGTTAGATCTATTCGCCACCGAAGAGAACGCGCAATGTCAGCAGTTCTGCGCGTTGGAATTTCCAAGGCGGCACTCGCTCGGCGACGCTTTTCGTCACGAGTGGAGTTGCGGTCTGTTGTACGCCTTTCCGCCTATACCACTTCTGCCCAGAGTGCTGAAGAAAATCAGGCACGACCGGGCCCAAGTCATCTTGGTGGCTCCGGATTGGGCACGAAGATACTGGTATCCCGAGCTACTCAGTCTGTTGACCGATCCCCCGATACGTCTGCCCCTTCGGGAGGATCTTCTGTCGCAGCAGCAGGGGACGGTCCTCCACCCGAACCTGTCCAGCCTCCACCTCCATGCGTGGAGATTGAGCGGCGGCAGTTGATGCCATTTGACTTGCCTCCTGAAGTCTGTGATATCATTCTGGCAGCCAGGCGTCCCTCCACAAAGTCGGTATACACCTGCCGGTGGAACAAATTTGTGGCATGGTGCACAGCAAAGGCTGTGGATCCCCTTTCCGCCCCTCTTTCTGAGGTTCTCCTCTTCCTTCTTTCTCTTGCCCGGCAGGGCTCTGCCCTGGGCACCCTGAAAGGTTATCTTGCAGCCATCTCCGCCTTCTTGCGGCTTCCTGATCAGCCTTCTCTTTTCAAGTCCCCTGTGGTTACACGCTTTCTCAAAGGCATTACACACACGTTTCCTCCTGTCCCTTTTGTAATGCCTCAGTGGGACTTGAATCTGGTTTTGACATTCCTGATGTGCGCTCCCTTTGAGCCTCTTCACAATTGCCCTCTTCGTCTTCTCACTCTAAAGACTGCTTTTCTGGTAGCCATCACCTCGGCTAGACGGGTGAGTGAGCTCCAGGCTTTATCTTCAAAGCCTCCTTTTCTATCTGTTCATCCGGACAAGGTTGTCCTTCGGCCTCGTCCCTCCTTTCTTCCTAAAGTGGTGACTCCATTTCACCTTGGGCAGTCTGTCACCTTGCCCACCTTCTTTCCGCCTCCGCATCCTTCCAAAGAGGAAGAGAGGCTCCACCGTCTGGACCCAAAACGTGCGCTCTCCTTTTATCTGGACCGCACAAAACAGTTCCGGGTGGACGACCAGCTTTTTGTTGGGTACGTGGGCGCTAAGAAGGGGAAAGCTGTGCACAAAAGAACCATCTCTCGGTGGGTCGTTTTGTGTATCAAAATCTGCTATTCCTTGGCTAAAAAGGACCCTCCTGTTGGGCTGCGCGCCCATTCTACTCGGGCCACGGCGGCTACTACTGCCTTGGGACGGGGAGTCCCTTTGCAAGACATCTGTCAGGCGGCGACGTGGGCTTCGCTACACACGTTTGCCAAGCATTATTGCCTTGACAGCCAAGTCCGGAGGGATGGCTTCTTTGGCCGTTCTGTCCTCCAGGACTTTCTGGTGTGATCTTGGTTCGCAGACCCACCACCGGGGATGGTATTGCTTGGGTATCTATTCTAAGGTGAGGAATCTAACTAACGTGTTTCTTTCAGATGAACAAGTTACTTACCTTCGGTAACGATGTATCTGTAAGAAACATTAGTTAGTTAGATTCCTCACCGACCCTCCCATCCTCCCCGTTCTGCGAACTGACATCTAGGGTTAAGGCTATCCCTTTCAGGGCCCTAGATTTTATTTTTGGCACCAGTGTCGGTCTTTGCATGGCTCTGCGTTCCTGGCGCGGAAGGCTATGTACAAGAACTGACGTCAGCGCGCGAGGGCGGCGTCTAAGTACTCCGACGTCATCCCGGCGCACGACGCCGACGACGGACGCGGAGCCGCAGACGACGCCTAGCGACGCGCAAGGGGTATTGCTGACGAAAAATCTTCCGGATCCAGTCTGACGCCTGGGGATATTCTAAGGTGAGGAATCTAACTAACTAATGTTTCTTACAGATACATCGTTACCGAAGGTAAGTAACTTGTTCATTACTACCAGAGTTGCACATGATTCGAGTCCTTGGGCCTCGCAGCGCTACAGCACAGTTGTGAGGCCAAAGGCAGGGGAGAGGTACGGGGCCCCATGTTGGTGCGCTGGGCACGGGGCCCTGGGCAGCCGCCCACGCTGCCCATGCCTAGCGCCGGTCCTGATTTCAGCCTTACTTAGGGATGTGACGGTGGGTTCAGGCTGTGAAGCAACAAGCTATACATTTACATTCTATTCCGATGATCAGGCTAGATCTGGCTCCCAATTTCGATGTGCAATTTCAAGAAGTTTTCTGGTGTGGGTACAGTGGGTTTCTCTCAGATTCCAACCCTCTTTTCCTCTTTGAGAGTTACTGAGGTACTTGTTCGGTGAAGGAATCTGCAGGACTTGATATCTATGAGATTGATAAATTACTTACTTCAATAACCTTCTGTTTATGGCATTTGTACCTGTAAATCGCATGCTTTGCACACTCTTGCCATCTAGTTTTGGGTTTGGAATTGTACAGTTTGTTTTACGAAGAAGATTTTTCAGTTTCAAGGTGACTCATGTTACCTTCCTCTGAAACTCATAATGCACCAGGACACGGACTCCACCTTACATTGTTTAACTCTTCCCTCAAACTTGGGCATGTTTTTGAGTGCCCTCTTCTGCTGCAGTTCTAGCTGGTTTTCAACACGCGGGGCATCATTGTTGAAAATGTTGTGTTCACTGCTTTGGGGCCGAATCGCCTGAAGAGTCTGATGTCAATCATATATTAGGATGACTCATTTGTTGTGTCGAGTATAGAGAATACACCTTTTACATTTTGCCATTTCTCGTCGTCAGACTAACTTTGGGTCTGTAACCTCTTCCTTCTGAGGCACCACAGTGAAAAAGAATGCTAGGTTTGGTATGACTTGCAGTCTCAGAAAACTATTTAGCACCAATAATATTGGATCACAGTAACCCAGTAGAGTCCTGGCACTGAATCGCTGTCTACCACTGAATCGCTGTCTACCTCAGTTGTACGAGAGGGGCGCATCCGTATGCCATGCAGGCGCAGACAGTAAAAAACCTGTCGAAATAAAAAATCAAAGGACAGGAGTGTCCTTGCTGTATATTGTAATCCCAAGACAAGACTCTGCAGCCCATCCTCTGCCTCAGAGAGTCCAAATATTACATAACGTCAAACTATTTCAAAATAAATACTCTCCAAGATGTCATTCATCTTCTCTAACATGGTGGTTACATGGCTTTTCACGATATTAAAGATGACTACTTCAACATCTCCATTCCTCCAGCTTACCACCTGTACCTAATGTTTGTGTTAGGTGGAGTTCATCACCAGATCAGAGTTCTTGCCTTTGGAGTCACAATGGCTCTGTGGGAATTTACCAAATGCATGGCAGTTGAGGCTGTACATATCTGGTGCCGTGACATTCCTGTCTTCCCATATCTGGACTGGACGACTGACTACTAAAGAAAAGCAATCAGGCACAGTCACGCTCAGCAAATGATTTCCCTTCAACATAAGTTAGGTTTCACCACTGTTAATACCAAAAAATCCCATCACTCCACCCCGCCCCCCCACCTCCACCCCCAGCAGACACATGTTTTGGGGGAAGGAAAAGCTTACCTCAACATCACTTAGATTTCACCACTGTTAATACCAAAAAGTCCCATTTCTTTCCCCAGCAGACACCCATGTTTCTGGGAACTACAGTGGTAGGAAAAGCTTACCTCTGCCCAGAAAGAGTAATGGTATTTCCAAATCTGCTTCCCCTTTACCCGACATCACATCCTCTAACCAGGGGCGGCTCTAGGCTCATGGTGGCCCTGTGCAGGGAGCGTAGGTAGGGGGCCCCGGCAGGGATTTGGTGGCCTCTGGCTTAGCCGGAGGCCGCCAAATCCCTGCCAGGGGCCGCCACGAATATGTATTGTATCCGATTCCTCGTGGCGGCCCCTGGGGTTTGGCGGCCCTGTGCAGGTGCACAGCTTGCACATGCCTAAGGCCGCCCCTGCTCTAACAGTGAAAATGATCATGAAATTGTCAGGAATTATGGCTTCTTCCATTTCTTTGGTGCAAATGCAATGCAAAGTGCAAGTTACATATGCTTGTACTTCAGGATTGTCAGTTGTCAGTGGTCACAGGCAACTGGGGGGGCAATAGGATCTTGTTGTTGGTAAAGTCCAAGTGACAACACAAACTACAGTGGTAGTACCCAAAAAACACATAGCTGGGTTGATCGGTTCTAGACCTGCTCACACATGTAATCATCAACAAGAATACTTCACTGTAGTTTGGGGTGCATACATGTCCAACTTCACAATTCAGGGACAATGGTCTCCACAACTGTGTCTCCTACACATCCTTGTCTTGGACCTCAAGGCCATCCAGTTAGTCCTCTGGGATTACAGCCACATAACTGCCACAAATTATTTCTCATTCACACAGACAACATAACTGCAGTGTTCTACATACAAAAACAAGGGACAACTCACCACAACTGTCTCGACTCGCATGACAAATCATGCCAGCAATCAACCTGTTTGCCACTCACTGCAATGCAAAATGCCAAAACCTTGCCACCAGAGATCTTCACCTAGTGTAACACAGCAATGCTGTATGGATCAGCTGGTAATGAATACTCGCTTATGTGCTTCCCTCACGCAGATTCCATATGTAATTAATCAGGAAAAATGCTGCTAGCTTTCATGACCTAGACTCATAGCTCTCACCTAGGCAAGACAATTGTGGTTTCCCTGCTTGCCTAGTTGTTCATTTATCTCTACAAGAAGCTCAAATATGCTTACGTAACACACTGTCCTGTTGGAGCGTCCAGATTCCAAGTCACTCAATCTTTAGATCTGGCACCTAAAGTACTAGAATTTGGTTATTAGCAGTTTCCAAACAATAATACACATTAATAATCCACATTTGTAAAGCGCAAACAATCACCCGTAAGGGTCTCTAGGCGCTGGGGGCCGTTGGGAAGATTAAGCAAGCTATTGCCCAGAGTCACATGGTGCTGGGCTAATCTGCCGCCAGCGCTGGGGATTGAACCGTGATCCCCAGATTCCGGAGTCAGTCGCCCTGGCCGCGGCGCCACACCTCTTCCCCAAGTGTATGCAAATCTTAATGGAAGCACAAAATCGTGCTATATGAGCCTTTTGTACTACTAATTAGAAAGGTTTTGTGCATTACTGTGATAGTACTTGTACACAATCCCTTTTCAGTTCTGGAGCTTTCAAATCCTGTTGGGCCTGACATACATCTTTTTCTCTTAAAAACATTGCTGTGTGCTGCATAACATCCCAAAAACAACAGAGTTCAAACCGTGTTTTGCCTGTAATTAACAGATGTCAGGCACCAGCACCCACGAGGACTGTCTCGGTGCCTTGGCACCAGACAGTGGTTCCGCAGCACGAAACATGATTTTGAAGTTGTACGACTGCTGTGCCAAAATGAATAAGAAAGCCATTCGTGAACGACAGGCCAAACTTGCTGTCGCTGAACTCAAGAAGATGAAAACACAGACTCTGTCAAAGTCACAAGCGCAAACATGCAATTGATGTTGCTCACTTGACCGCTCATCATCAGTCACTGGACTCAAGTAAGTCCAGGAAATCCCTTAAGAAACTTACAAAATCCTGGGTTCTCTTCGCCCCACCGCTCCCACTACTTGGAATAACGGAATGCCTCAGGCACCTTCAGGCCACAAAGTTGGTCTCCGCACTTGGAACCACCACTTCTATGGTCCAGGCCCAGTCCCATCCTCAATGGATGGCAAAGGCTCAACAGTTCCACAAGCTCTGCTTGGCCATGGACAATATTTTTGATGCCTCATCGGGTCCCTCTGGATCTGAGGTGGATGCCAGTTGGATTTTCATAGGTGGATCAATCCCGAGTACAAATAGCTCCATTTGCCAACATTTAGATCCGCTTCCATGACAGACTGCAACATTACCTTCTGTACCGACTCCACTGTCTTCAAGGCTGGTGCCATGTTTGACACTACCTACAGCGACGAATCCGACGCCACCGGGCAATATCCCGACCCTGGGCTCAATGTCACCTACCCTAGTTTAAAGAGCTTTATTGAAGAAGAGAAAATACAGGGGTACGAAGTACAACAAAACTTATATGAAGAATGGCGAAAAAACAGTTAACTTAATATATACTAGAGATTGATGAGAAAACGTAAAATATCAACCAATAATATAAGAATATCCCATAATAAAAAAAAGAATCTAGTAAGGTACCTAAGGCAAAATAGCATTTCAAATTTGTCAGAAGGGGGAGGAACTAGAGAGAGATAGATAGGAGAAAAGAAGGAAAGAAAAGGAAAAAGAAGAGAGGGAAGAGGAGAAGGAAAGACGAGAAAGGGGAAAGTAAAGAAAAGAAAGTTAAAAGGGACTAGGATAATATCCTTATCTGATGTCCTATTTGAAACTAGTACAATACAGTAATTACATTAGTTTCTAAATGTAAACTGAAAACTTACATTTGCAAATAGAGAACTTTATAGAAACTTCAGCAAAAAGATACTCATGGTGGTTGAAAAACAAAGGTGCTGTCCTTATTACGTAATACAGAAGAGGATAAATAATTGGTGAGCGGAGACCAGAAGGCCTCCTTTCGAATGAGTTGTTGAGAAGTATTGACGGAAGCTCTGTCTAGTCTGTGGTCATAACAAAGAAGATTCCATCAAACAGAATAGGAGACCTTAGTGGCGTCCTTCAAATTGCATGTGATTACCTGAAAACCAACAGCAATTAACAAGTCAACAAAAATGCCCACCTTGTGAGATAAACCAGTATGTAGAGTTGCTACCCAGGAATATAGAATAATTATCAAAGGGAAATGTAACGTGGCAAATAGAGGAGATGGATTCACAAACTTTAATCCAGAAGCGGGCGATGTTAGGGCAAAGAAAAAAGTGTATTAAGGAACCAGGGGTTTCTGATGGATACATCTGCCAGTGGATTCCTCACCTTGTGAATATCCCCTGCGCCAGCAGCATTGGGAAACTTTTTTAGCAGTCCACGCCGATGAGGTCGAAGACGACGTCACAGAGACACGGCTCCGCTCGCTACTCCGCTGACGTCACCGGATCCATAAGAAGACCTCGTCGGCGTGATGACGTCAGTTCCCTTTTTTCCGCGCCGTCGACACTAACGGTTTTCGGGACTCTCTCTGTAGCTGTGGTTTGATACTTTGTTTTCTGCTGGTATCTCTCTCCTCTTGTCTGCAGCTGAAGATGTCGACGAAGAAGTCCGTGTTTAAGCCTTGCCGGGAGTGCGGTAAGCACATGTCAATAACTTATCCGCATGAAGACTGTGTATGGTGCCTTTCATCGAACCACGGTGTCGAAGGATGTTCTTGCTGTCGCAAGATGAGCACAAAGGCTCTGAAGGAGAGAGAAGCCAAATTATTCATCGCCAGGATGAAAAAGGAGAAGAGAGGTCGGAGAAGATCAAGGTCGAGGTCGGCGTCGAAGTCGACTTAGGGACATGCTTCTAAGTCCAAGAAGCATAAGAAAAAGAAGAGGCATGGATCTCGACATCGCTCGGACAGGGATGCGGCTTCGAGATCGACCTCGCCCTCCCGACGTCGTAAGGACATTGTATCTCCTTCGTCTGTTTCTGTTCCTGATTCTCCTGTTGGCCTGTCATCGCCTGTGGCTTCACCGGGGCATTCTCCGGCTCTGGCACCGGCTCCATCTCTGGCACCGGCTCCATCTCTGACGCCGGCTCAATCTCCTGCTCCGGCTTTATCTCCGGTTCCGATTGAAGAGCTCCCAGCTCCGGATGAGCCTTCGGCTCCGCAGATTCCACCATCGGCGCTGATCGGCCCGAGTCCGGTGATGCCTCAGCCTGAGCCATATCCATCGTTTCCAGGCCCAGGTCAAGATCTGACGCATTATCTTAATGCTATGTATGGGGTCTTCTCCAGAGCCTTGTACCCCTCTGGTGCACCTTCGGGTCCCATGGGTCCTATGGCTTTCAGTTTGGGAGTTCCCCAAGCTTATCCTCAGGCTCCCTTCATGCAATTTTTTCCGACGACGCCGTCTTGGCATCTACCGGCACCGACGACATCGACGCCGCTTTCTTCTTCACCGGCGCCGACTCGGCCTCGTTCTACGCTGGCTGTCCCTTTGGATCCGTGCTTGACGCCGGCGCCGTCGGATTCGGTTACGGTGCCGCCGACTCCTGCTGTGAGGCTCAGATCTAGGAGGGAGGCCCAAAGGGTACTGGAGGAACAGAGGTACCAGATGAAGGAAGTGGAAGAAGGTGAGCTGATTGAGTCGGACGATCTATTTGAAGAATTGAAGGAGGCTAGTGGCCTGGATTTGTCGCCTGAATGGGAGATTACTCCTCCTGCTGATGCTCCTTCAAAGGATGTGCTCCCTACCACTCTGTTATTAAGAAGGCGGCTGAGCTTCTGGATCTGCAGTTGCCATCTGCAGAGTTTAAACCAAACATCCTTACAGAGGTTCTACACTCTCATTCCTCTGCATCGGAGCCTTTGCTCCCTTTTAATGACGCCATTATTGAGCCGGTAATGGAGGTATGGCGTAAGTCCTTCTCTGCTTCTGCAGTTTCTAAGGTTATTGCAAGGAGTTATAGGGCGGCTCTAGGGGACCCCGACTTTTTAACATCTCATCCTTCTCCGGAGAGTCTGGTGGTTCAGGCTGCATGTTCCAAAAGATCTACAGGTGCTTTTCCCCAAGTCCTGAGTGACAGGGATGCAAAGAGGTTAGACCAGTCAGCTAAGAAAGTCTTCTCTTCTGCCAGTATGGCTTTAAAATCGACTAATGCCACCTGTCTTTTGGGCTGATATAACCATGCTCTTATGGATTCAGCAAAACAACTGGCCCCAAAACTGTCAGAAGAAGATAGACTGAACTTTAATGAGGTACTGTCGGATACACAGGCGGCTGCACGTTAGGTAATCCAAAGTGGCTTGGATACAGCTGATTCTGTCACAAGGATTATGGGCTCTTCTGTTGCCACGAGGAGGAGTGTGTGGCTCAAGTCATCCGAGTTCTCCCCTGATGTGCAGGCAACGCTCCTGGACTTGCCTTTTGATGGCTCTGGTCTTTTTGGCAAAAAAGCGGATGCTGCGCTCGAAAGATTAAAGGAGAGTAAGGCCATAGCTAAATCTTTGGGCCTTCAAACTCAGCCTCTCGGTTCGTTCAGGAGGTACAGGGGCTTTGGAAGGTCATCCTTTCGTTCATACAGACAGCCCCAGCAGCAGCAGCAGCAGCAGCAGCAGCAACTGCAACAGCAGCAGAACACTCTGTATAAGAGCTACAGAGGCAGAGTCAGAGGACACACTCGAGGTCGACAGCTCTCCTCCTCCTCCTCCTCCTCCTCCTCCGCCTCTCCCACCACTGCAAAGCAGCCCTAGATCCACCATTCTGGATCATGCTGGTCCTGAGGGGGGCCGGCTTACCCATTTTCTACAAGATTTGGGAATCGGTTACTACAGACCTTTGGGTTCTAGATCTTGTGGAAAATGGGTACGCCCTTCCCTTTCGGGAATTCCCTCCAAATTACCCTCCTTGCCAAAGTGTTTGCTCGGAGGACCACCTTCTTCTCCTGCAGGAGGAAGTCTTGACATTACTAAAAAAAGGTGCGATAGAGGTGGTTCCAGAGCAGGAAAGGGGTCAGGGATGCTACTCCCGGTATTTCCTGATTCCGAAGAAGGACGGCAGGCTGCGTCCAATCCTGGACCTCAGGATCTTGAATCTTTTTCTGAAGCAAGAGAAGTTCAAGATGCTCACCCTTGCGCAGGTTCTTAATGCGCTGCATCAGGAGGACTGGATGGTGTCGATAGACTTGCAGGATGCGTATTTCCACATCCCCATCCTGAACTCACACAGGAAGTATCTCCAGTTTACGGTAGGGTCGCGACATTATCAGTTTGTGGTCCTCCCTTTTGGTCTTACTACTGCACCTCGAGTCTTCACAAAGGTGATGGCAGTGGTGGCAGCCCATCTCAGAAGGTCGGGGATTTCAGTTTTCCCCTATTTGGACGACTGGCTGATCAAAGCAGAATTCCCAGAGAGGGTGCTTCATCATCTGCAGGATACAACTCAGCTGTTGTACAGATTGGGTTTTTCGATAAATGTACCCGAATCCCACCTGGTGCCCTCTCAGCGCAATCTGTTCATAGGGGCGGTACTGGACACTACTGTGTGTCGGGCATTCCCACCTCCACAAAGGATTCTCGACATACAGGAAATGATTCCCTTGTTTTACAATGGAGCGGTCGTTCCAGTCCTGAAGGTCCTTCGTCCTGCATTCTGTTGGTCAACCATGCATGCTGGCACATGAGGGCACTCCAGTGGTGCCTCCGCAGGCAGTGGTATCAGCACAAGAGAGATCTCGGGGAGTCCGTGAGGATCTCCAGAGAAGCTGCAGCGGATCTGTCTTGGTGGAGTGTGGAGGGCAATCTGTCGCAAGGAAAGCCCTTCCATCTACCTCCATCGGTGGCCACGATAATAACGGATGCATCCACTTAAGGGTGGGGTGCGGATCTGGAGATCAAAGGTCTTTGGTCTCCAGAGGAAAGGTTGCTTCACATCAACCTTCTGGAATTACGGATGATACGTTTGGCGTTCAAGGCCTTCCTCCCTTCCCTTCGCGGTCAGTCGGTTCAAGTCCTGATGGACAACACTACCGCGATGTGGTATGTCAACAAGCAGGGAGGAGTGGGGTCGCATTGTCTCTGCAGAGAGGCTCTGCATCTCTGATCCTGGGCTCCGGATCAGCAGATTTGTCTGATGGCAAATCATTTGGCCTGGGTTCTGAACGTGCGTGCAGACAGTCTCAGTCGGCAGTTCTCCGCTGACCACGAGTTGAGGCTACATCCGGAGGTGGTTCGTCACGTCTTTCGGGCGTGGGGATCTCCTCGGGGGGACCTGTTTGCAACTCACAAGAACGCTCACTGCAGTCTCCAGTATCCGATGCAGGGAGCATTGGGGGACGCGTTTCAGTTGAGTTGGGGCACTCAACTCCTTTACGCGTTTCCCCCCATACCCTTGATTCCTCGAGTTCTGAGGAAGATTTACCAAGACCGGGCCCAAGTCATATTGATCGCCCCGGATTGGCCAAGAATGGTGTGGTATACAGATCTTCTCCTCCTCTCCTCGTGCCCTCCGCTCCGTCTCCCTCTGAGGGCAGACCTCCCCTCGCAGTCGCAGGGGCAGGTTCTACACCCCCACCTCCAGAGCTTACACCTTCATGCCTGGAGATTGAACGGGGCAACCTGAATTCTTTTTCTCTCCCGCCGGATGTGGTAGATGTAATTTTGTCTGCCAGACGTCATTCCACCGAATCTATCTATTCCTATAGGTGGTCTAAATTTGTTCTTTGGTGCGGAGGGAAGTCTATTGATCCTTTGAGGGCTTGTATATCTGACATTCTTCAGTTTGCCTTGTCTCTTGCTCAGCAAGGCTTTGGTATAGCCACTGTAAAGGGATATCATTCGGCCTTGTCGGCTTTCCTTTGCTTGCAGGATCAGTCGTCATTGTTCAAATTTCCAATTTTGTACGATTTCTGAAAGGCCTTACAAACAAGTTTCCTCCGACTCCTTTTATTGTGCCTCAATGGGACTTAAATCTTGTCTTAACTTACCTGATGGGTTCTCCCTTCGAGCTCTTACACAAGTGTCCCTTGAGACTGTTGTCTTTCAAAACGGTTTTTCTCATTGCGATTACCTCGGCAAGGAGGGTAAGTGAGCTTCAAGCTCTGAGTTCAAAACCCCCGTTCTTGACCATTCATGCTGAAAGAATGGTACTCAGGACCAGGGCTGCTTTTCTGCATAAGGTGGTAACTCCTTTTTATCTGGGGCAGTCCATTACCCTTCCTACCTTCTATCCTCCCCCTTCCAAGGAGAAGGAGAGACTTCATCGCTTGGACCCTAAGAGGGCGGTGAGCTTCTACCTTGATAGGACTAAAGACTTTTGAGTGGATGACCAGCTCTTCGTGGGCTTTGTTGGCTGCAGGAAATGCAGAGCGGTGCACAAGCGCACCCTTTTCAGATGGATTGTCTTGTGCATCAAGATATGTTACTCTTTGGCCGGTAAGGAACCTCCAGAGGGTTTAAGGGCTCATTCTACTAGAGCTAAGTCTTCTACGTCTGCCTTGTCTAGAGGTATTCCTGTGGAGGATATTTGTAGGGCGGCAACTTGGGCCTCCCTTCACACTTTTGCAAAGCATTACTGCTTGGATTCCGAGGTGAGGAGAAACGGACATTTTGCTCGTTCCGTCCTTAAGGATTTTTTGGTATAGAAGGGTGGACACCCTCCTCCGGGAGTGGGACTGCTGTGGGAATCTTTTCACAAGGTGAGGAATCCACTGGCAGATGTATCCATCAGAAGAACAAGTTACATACCTTCGGTAACACTTTTTCTGGTGGATACAGTATCTGCCTGTGGATTCCTCACTGACCCACCCACCTCCCTGTTGTCCACCCCTGTATACCTACAATTCAAATAATGGTGTTTCAAAATGTATTTGTTACTGGTAAAGGCAGTGTGTTATTTCTTTTGCCTTCCTATTTAATTTCTGGTTTCTTTACTTGGGGCCTATAAGACATCATTATGGGCAATAAATGTTATGTTAATTTGGTACTAAATGAGAATACATTTGGCATGCGGATATCTTGCCTGCCATTTGGACATCTTACACTCTTTTGGGTGACTCATTCATGTCCTTGGAGGGGTCTGTGTCATCTTTACTTTACACCACATTTCTGGGACTTGGGAGTGTTGAAGGTGTTTCCACTGTAATTGAGCTGTATTGTTAGAATGCTATACACCTAGAGTGGAGTACTTATATGTATTATATGGCTTTTGATTTGCAGCCCTGAAGAAGTTGTGAGTCTGATATGACTTTACGAATCACGTGTCGGCTGCGCTTTTATTGAACTGCTGTCCTGACGAATAAACAGTTGATGAAATATTTGGAGTGTCTTATCAACTGATGATTCTTTTTTTTGGAACTTTTTCAACATGGATATTTGAGTGCTCGGAGGTTTTTGAGTGAATTCTAAACTGTCAGGATTATATATTCTCCAAGCTTCTTGAGAGGATGGTTTTAGCAAAGGTCTTTTGCATTTTGTTAGGGATGTACCTGGAGGAGGATTTCCTATCTATGAAGGGATCCATGACCTGATTACAGTCGCCACCCACTATGAGATTAGGGTTAGAGCATGAGTGAATTGTGTGTGACATGGAGTGCCAGAAGTCTGAGTCGATTCCAGTGGGACCGTAAATGTTAAGCAAGGAGATCCGTTAATAATGGTGTGAAGGAGGATCCAACATCCATTATCATCTTTCTCCTCTTTTAGTACTGTGAGGGACGTGGATTTATGAAAAAGTACCACCACTCCATTTTTTCTGTCTTTAGATGGGGAGCTATAGACATGGCCTACCCATTGTTTTTTGAGGGAATTAACATCATTATCGTTAAGATGTGTTTCTTGTAACATTGCAATTTTACACTGTAACTTGGAAAGATGGGTAAGTACCCGCTGTTTTTTAACAGGATTGCGTAGACCTTTTGCATTCCATGAAATAATCCGTATATTAACAATCATTGAAGAGGATGAGGACGTTAAACAGTACCATGAGCATTACGAATTTCATAACAATTAAACATTCAATATACCAACAACCAAAATAGGTAGGGTTAATGCATTGAAGGAAAGAAAAAAGGACATGAGAAAAAATTAAAAATCAAGATAGCAAAATGGAATAAAAGGATAAGGGATAATGGAAATACAAATGAGAAATAAGAAACGTTTACGGGGGGAGAAAGAAAAGAAAGAACCAAGAGAAGAGAAAAAAGAAGATAAGTGATAGTCGAAAGACTTCAGTCAAGAAAAACCGAATACATAGCCAAAGAAAAAACGAAAAGACCATATGGAGGCGGGGAGCAGCAAAAAGAGACAGACGGCCAATCCTGCTAAGACTTCCGGAAGCGACCGGAACCCAATGCATACTTAAAGTAACGAAAACTTAATAGGGAATAGCAGGGGAAAGGAAAAAAAGAAAATTGAATCTTAGGAGCATGGAACAGAAGAAGCATACAATAAACCTAGAAAGACACTGTGACGACTGAACCAAATAACTGACTAAGGGGCTGGCACTTACCAAACCTCGGGATATACTGGAAACAAAAGGAGAGTGGCGGGAGTTTATAGACAAAAAGACATCAGGTAGGACTTTGATAAGAGGAGGACATCTGTAAAGAAACAAAAAAAATTGAACAATATTGAAAGATGGCTAACATAAAAGATAAACATAAACAGAGACCCACAAAAGAAATAACAAGACTATATTAACCACAAACATGTCTTCCAAACACTAAAATGCAAGAAGAATAACCACACAAGAAAAAAAGACTTTGACAAGACATTCTTCAGGAGCCTCCAGAGTCCATCGCCTCTCCCGGATGACGAGAGATAAATTGACGCGAATCTTCGGGACGATCAAAGGAATAGGAACGATCCTTGTAGGTAACCTTGAAGAAGTAGGGATGTACTAGGCCATATCTAGCGTTCATTGATCGAAGAGCCGGGCGAAGAGACAAAAATTCTTTACGACGAGCAGCGGTTGCCCGCGCCACATCCTGAAAGAAAAAAACGTTTTGGTTGGACCACAGCATCTGCTTTCTGGGTTTCGCCACAGAGAGGACTGTTAGAAGCTTAGCGTACTCCAAGAATAAAACAATTATTCCCCGAGGGCGAGACACCGCTGAAGAAGAGGATTGACCTCGGGAGGTGGAGCCAATGCGATGAGCACGCTGCAGGTTAAGACAAGTGCCATCCTTGAGACCAACAATTCTGGGAATGTGCAGTTTCAAAAAAGCAAGAATACCATAAATTCTAAGGTTATTTCGCCTGTTGCAATTTTCCAAATCCTTCGTTTGAGTTGTAAGGAGAGCTGTTTCCTTGGACATGGCTGCGACTTGAGGGATTACGTCCTGAATGTCGCTGATTCTCTGCTCTACCTCAGACACACTCACCTCTAGAGTAGACTACCTTTCCTCTAACCTTTGTGTAGTAGCATTAGTGTCGATCACGAAAGGCTTGATAAGTTTGAATTCTTCCATAAGGTCTTCCATGGTAAAGGGTAGAGGAGATTTAGTGGGAGAGTTGGGTTCTTTCTTGTGACGCTTAGGTGCAGCAACAGCTTTTGAGTCCTTGCGAATGGTAGACATATTTGCTGTAGTTTCTTTCTGACCAAGGGAGGAGGATTGCGCCATATAGTTGAGGAATAAATATAGCCCAAAAAAAAAATGAAAAAAAAGAATGTCCAGTGACAGTGAGGGTATGGCTGGGTATCTCTAGTATCTTACAGCAGTTGAGTATATGGGGTGAGAACAGGCACCTCTGTCAATACTTTGCACCAGTTAGTAGAGACGTAGCATCAAAGAATTGCACACCGCACAACCTCAAAATTAAGGGACAGCCGCATCACCTCACAGGACTTATGGAGCCAGTTGAGTGACCGCCTATAAAGAAAAGTCTGGTAACAATAATGCCGGTCAGTAGTTTGTGAAAATAGCAGGAGGAAACATCAGCAGTTAGTTAATATAATGTTGGTCCCAGGGAAACAAAAAGGTAGCAGGAAGCTGCTCTATCATCAGGGCAGTCCAGAATGAGAGAGTCACCTCACCGGAATGAGTAAAGAGGAAGGTTGCATGTGTGAGGTTCCACAATTTATATAGAAGTGTCTCCAAAACAGAATAGAAAGGAAATGTTCCTGAATGGCTTCAAAAAAGCATTCTAAATATCTCCTCAGAATATCCCATAGGCGGCATAAATTAGGCAGAACCTTTCGAAAAGGGGCTTCATAAGGTCGTCACAAGCGCACCATGAGGGCTGCATAGAAGGCGTTTGGAGAGTGAGAAAAAAAATGCTTCCTGAAATCCGCTCCGCATCTGTAGCGGCGCGGGGAATCTAAAATGCGAGGATAACAGATGAGGCAGCAACCCGCCGTAGATAAAATGG
This sequence comes from Triturus cristatus, assembly GCF_964204655.1. Taxonomy (NCBI): domain Eukaryota; kingdom Metazoa; phylum Chordata; class Amphibia; order Caudata; family Salamandridae; genus Triturus; species Triturus cristatus. Next base: position 672,576,004 of record NC_140585.1, read on the forward strand.
CAGGCGCTGCCGGCAGATATGAGGGAGCTTGAACGCAGAGGGAACAAGGCATTGTGCAGCGCAGAATTGAGAAAAAAACAGCTAACTGTGCCCCCGCGTCCGCTCTCCTACAGCAGCCAGTGCATGTCGAGTAGAAAAGTCGGCAACGGTTCCAAATAACGGGACTGTTCCGCTCGCGTAATGGAGCCTCAGCAAGGAGCGGCCATCTTGTCAGCGGCTCAAACCACGCCCCTCCCGGAAGACCATTCTGACCTGAACTATACACCATAGGCTGACTACAATCAGGGTGATGCTAATCATGATGATGGAGAAATTTTTGAAGACCTACAGGATGCCAGTAGTCAAGATACCTCTAGACATTTGTTTATCCTCACCTTACCTGGCTATGGCAACAGAGGACTCTGCCTCATTCTCTACAATGAATGGAGGTAAGACACCATCCTGCCAACTGTAGAGGTCAAAAGTAATGTGCTCACTGAAGTCCTCATCCCGCACAAGCTAGTCAGAAACATATTCTACCCTTCAAAAAGACATTGTCTGAAATGCTGGTAGACACCTGAGCAAAGCCATAATCTTGTCCACTGTTCAGTAGGCAAGTGTCAAGGCAGCACAGGCTTGTCCCGGGTTCCCTGATGTTTTACTATGACATCCAGCTACGGAGAGTTTAATAGTGCAGACATTCAACAGCCGACTAAACCCAAGTGCCTTCCCAACAACTCCCCATTTGCAAAACGCTTTTTTTTGGCTTCCAGCCTCGTTCTAAGATCAGTGAGCACATCTCGTCTCCTGGACAGGTATTTATACGCACTGTATGACAAACTGGCTGAGGTTTTGCTAGCTGTCAAATTCCATCTAAATGTCGAAAGTGACTGAAAGACCTGCAGTGAGTGCTTCTGGAGCGCAGTAGGACCAGTGTCATACCCTTCTGTCTACCACACCCAGAATTAACGGTTGTGACCGAAACATCGTTACTTGGTTGGGGAGGGCATCTGGGAGAGGGGGAGTTCAGAGGACTCTGGTCATCAGCAGAAGCTTGCCTCCACTCCATCTTGTTTGCGCTGCAAGCGATTCACTTGGCACTGAAGGCGTCCCACCCAACCATCAAGAAAGAACAGGTACAGGCACTCACAAACACGTTAACGTAATGTGCTACTCTAACAAACAGGGTGGCATGGGGTTATGGATCCTGTGCCAGGAGCACTCTACTTCTCTGGAAGTAGCTGCTCTCTCAGGGCATGTTCCTGATTGAACAACACCTGGCAGGACCTTTGAACGTCAGGGCAGATGAACTAGGTCGCCATTGTCTAGCAGATCATGAATAGCAGTTACACTGGGAGGTGGCACAAGGCATCTTCCAGCAATGCGGAGAACCCTGGCTTGATCTGTTCGCCACTGCAGAGAATGCTCAATGTCAAAGCCCTTGCTCATTGGAGTTCTCCAAGTAGTCCTCTCCAGGAGACTCCTTTCACTGACACTAGGGCTCTGGACTCCTGTAAGCCTTTCCACCCCTCCCTCTCTAACCATAATACTCAAAAAGATCAGGAGAGACTGAACCCAAGTCATCCTAGTGACCAAAATCTACGCATGGAGATTGTGGTAGCGAGAGTGTCCGGCCATGAGCATTAGACCTCCAATTCAGCTGCCCTTTCGGAAAAAACGCCTTTTGTAGCAACAGGGTGAGGTCCTGCGCCCGAGCTAGAACAACCTACACCTCTATGTTTGAGGGTTAAACAGCGACAGTTGATAGCCTTATATCTTCCTCTTGAAGTGATTGGTGTTATTCTAGAAGCCAGGCTTTTATCTACTAAAACTGTATATGTAGGACGCTGGGCGAAGTTTGATGCATGGTGTTCCTCCCGTCATGTTCTAGCCTGTCTTTTCATCTGATATTCTTTTGTTGGTCTTTCACTGGCCCAGAAAGGCCTTGCGTTGACCACAGTTAAAGGTTATTTATCAGCCCTTTCTATGCTTAGCAAATCTATCTTCTTTATTCAAATTACCAGTTGTGATGCACTTTTTAAAGGGGTTGACACACCTCCCTCCTCCAAAACCATTTCTGATACTGCAGTGAGACCTTCATTTGGTTCTCATCTATCTCATATTCACTTCTTTCGAGCCAATGCGCAGTTGTCCTCTTCACCTGTTAAACATCAAGGCAGATTTAATCTTTACCATAAGACAAGCCAGGCAAGTGAGTGATCTACAGGCATTGTCTGTGATACCACTGTACACAGCAGTCAAACTAGTCCTCCGGACAAAAGCAGCATTCCTGCCCAAGGCAGTCACATCCTTTCCCATAAGGCAATCCATCACCTTGCAGGCTTCCCATGCCCCATCTCATCTCTCCAAAGAGGAAGAACAGCTCCACTGTCTTGACACAAAAAAAAGCCCTTATCGTCTATGCTCATTGTGTACTTGAATACCAACAGGATTTATAACTTTTCTTTTGCTTCTCTGGAGCCAAGTTAATTTACAAACTTCAACTGTACAGTGTTGCATTTTGATTTATTTGATCTCCACGTCTGTTGCTGTGGACAGAGTTCAGAAACAAATTGATATCAAAGTATGGAGATGTCACATATATAGTGGTCCCAGTGCCATATCTGAGGCAGGACAGATTTGTAGTAAAGCTGCAGGATGCCACCTACTGACATGTGACGGAATTGCTGCAAAACATTGCAGATTCAGTCATGAGCCTGGTGGCTATTCACAAGGTGAGGAGTCTGCAGTTAGATAGAGTCTCTCCCAGAAAAGGCATTTCTGAAGGTAAGCAATATGTTCTTTATGACGAACTGGCTGCTAGCAGCCTAGACACCGCTGGCCTCCACTATCTCCTACCTGCTGTGGGGACTGAGGTTTCTGCCTCCTTAACTACTGTGATCAGGAGAGCAGCTAAAGGCTTGGATTTGGGGGGCGCTAGGTGGCGCCGGACCGTCATGGCCGCACTTCAGTGAGGCTCTCGCCGGCCGGGCGAAACCACATCCTGCAATACCATCCTCCGGGCCGATAATCCATACTGTAACGCCACTAATGGGCAGCGTAGCTAAGCGGGACCTCCTGGAGCGAGTTTGAAGGGCATCGGTGACCGGGTGACGGAAATATTGACTGCGGCCGCCGGAGGGCGCGGAGCGACATTCTGGGCGGAGCTGACGAGCGGCGGCCTCTGCCTGCGCGAGCCTGGGGATCCGCGAGGCCCTGTGGGCCCTGATCAGAACACTGACCGTGGCTGACGTCGCTGGCCCCCTGCGGACTGTCTGGGACTGGACTGGTCGTCCCCCCCCCCTTCGCGCTGACTCTGCCGGTGGCTCCTTGAGGCGGTGGACGTGCTGGATCCCCGAGGTGAGATCGCGCTGCCTCGGCGCCTTCAGCGGTGGGCCCGCCTTACACTCGCCTGCCCGGCTGACGCGCCTGGGAGCTGCTGCGCGCTCCCTTGGATCTGCCTTCTGTGGGGTAGCTGAGAGCAGGGATCTCCCGTGTTGCCTTGGGGAGCGGACTGGGGTCGGCGGCCATTGCCCTTGATTTAGTGCTGAGAGACGCCGGTGGAGTGACCCGGGGGCCCCGCTCGGCCTGGACCCTGAGACCCCTGGTGCGAGGAGTCGCGGCTCTGGTGCTGAGAAGGCCGTGGAGGGGCGGCAAGCTCTTGTGTGGGGCTGAGCGACGCGTGTGGAGGCCTTGTTGACCTGTGTGCCCCTGGTGGTCTGCGGGGGGCTGGACGACTGGGGGGCCCCGTCACGGCTGGACACTTGGAGCGAGCCCTGGGACAGACCGTAGACGCTGCTGTGCGGGCTCGATACTGGGCGACTTGGGCCCTCGCCGGCGGCTGCCATGGGCAAGTCAGATGCGAAACAGTCGACGCTCCAATTTAACCCCTCTAAGAAGAAAACGCGGGCGCCGCCGGGGGATGGCGGAGAGCGGGACCCCGGTGAGGAGGAGGAGGAGGAGGTGGAATGGAAGACGATCCTTCTAAGCATGCAGAAGAGCCTCACCTCAATCGACGCCAAAATAGACAATATGAACACGCGACTGGAGGCGGTGGTGCACCGGCTGGATCAGCATGGGGAGCGTCAGAAGGAGGCAGAGGGGCGCATTTCGGAGCTGGAGGATGGCGCTGTGACTGGCGCGGCCAAGCTGTCGCAGATGGACCGGCTGCTTAAGGTCATCGCTGACAAAAATGAAGATCTAGAGGCGCGTTCCCGACGGAACAACGTTCGCCTGGTCGGCCTAGCGGAGTCCAGCGGGGGGGGGGCCGCATGGAGGATTTCATCGAGCGTCTGCTCATTGACAAATTTGGCCGAGACTCCTTCTCTCCGCAGCTTGTGGTGGAGCGCGCCCATCGCTCCTTGGGGCCGCGGCCGGTCCCTGGGGCCCCGCCGCGCCCAGTCATCATCAAATTCCTCAACTATAGGGATCGTGATGTTCTGCTGCGACTCGCCAGGGAGAAGCAACCGATCCTGCATGAGAATGTCACCATTTCCTTTTACCCGGACTTTACCCAGGCGGTGCAAGATGCTCGCCGCAAGTTTGCCGGAGTAAAGAAGAAGTTGCAACAACGAGACATACCATATGCCATGCAGTACCCTGCCAAACTCAAGATCACTCTTCATGGCAAGCCCCTGTTTTTCGGTAACCCACAGCAGGTGGAGGACTTCCTGCGGGAGCAGCCCTCTGCGGCATCACAGCGTCGTAGCCCTGGGGCGCAGTCGGGCCCTGGCTCTCCGCTGGATGCGCCGGAAGGATGAGTACTGCTGCCCTGGTTACTTCTGTGTCTCTTTCCCCCTACGACTGTCTCTTCCCCGAGGTGGGCATTGCCTTGCCCCTCATTGCTCCTGCTCCTCTTTACTTGCTGGATTGGGTATCGGGCCGTTGCCATGGCGTGACTGTATGTATGGGGGGATCACCTCTGTCCTGGAGGGGACTGCCTTTGCCTTTTGACCTCGTCCTCCGTGACAGGGGAGCTGGCAGATACTACTTTCTGGGACCCTGCTTGGGCCGTTGTCCACTGCTTATGCCGTTTTGGACCGGACATGGATGACCTGTTTCGCCCTGGCACTCCCCCCCCTGTCCCACGTAGACTCCTCACCCGCAGGGGTGCTGGTGCGGTGGGTGCAAAGAGGGGATTGGGGAGGGTGGGTCTGGCACCCTAGTGGCTCCTGTTGAGGGTATACCCCACTTCTATTGTTATGTTCGTTGAAAGGGAGGGGAGGGAGTCTAGATTCCGGCAGGATTGGGCTGCTGCGGTGGGTGGGGGTGGGATGGGGGCTGGGGGTTGTTTCAGGGGATTGATGTTTGGGGCAGGTTCCCTCCGGCGCGTTGGGAGAGCCGGACGGGCTGGGTGGGGGGGGATTTGTATCCGTGACAACACACTTAAATACTGGCACATGCACTGTCCGCTATTTAGGCTACAGCTCAGCTGCTCTGGGAATTGGGGCCTGCGGGTGGGTGTTTGGCATTTTCCCGATACTGGGCGGGCTGACCTGCGGGGCGTGGGGGACAGTCCGCGGGGTCTATCTGGGATTAATAAATGGGGTCCCCACGAGTAACGTTACTGGGGGAGCGGGGGGTGCAGCAGGATCCGCACAGTAAGATTAATATCTTGACATGGAATATCAGGGGGCTGGGAGACCCGTGCAAGCGCCGCCAGGTCCTAGGTTATCTGGACCGCCACTGCATACACATAGCGTTATTGCAGGAAACCCACACGGACCCCCATAGGGCGCCTACATTCACGTCACGGTGGGCCGCATACAGTCTCTTTTCCTCCTACTCCACGTACTCTAGGGGAGTGGCCATCCTTGTCAAAAAACACACCCCGTTTGTACACCTGGGGGATAGACTTGATTCCGAGGGCCGCTTCTGTGTGGTGTGGGGACGGATGGGCAATGCTACTCTTACACTTGTCTCCTCTTACGGGCCTAACGTGGATGGTCCTGCACACTTCATTGCCTTATGGGAAGTCATCTTGGAGATAGGTTCCACACACCTGATTTGGGGAGGTGACTTTAATGTCACACTTGATCCTGCCCTGGGCCGTTCTAATGCGGGCGTGGCGCATCATCCTCGCTCCCAGGCTTACATTCTGGACCTCACGGCGCATCACTCGTTGCTCGATGCATGGCGCTACATGCACCCGGGTGCTAGGGAGGGCACGCACTGGTCGATGTTGCACTCCACTTGGGCTCGGTTGGATCACCTGCTCCTGTCGAGGACACTGGGGACCTCTCTCTTGAGGGCGGGACACTTACCTCGCACTTACTCCGATCACGCGCCTGTGCTCCTTACCCTGGCCCGGTCCGGCCTGGTAGGGGATCCGCTTCCGTGGCGCATGCAGCCTCACATCCTATTGGATGAACTGTTCAAATTTGAGATGGGCCAGGAGATCACAGAGTTCATCGACCGTAATCGGGGGACGGTGGATAGCGTGGCGACAGTATGGGAGGCCTTTAAGGCCACCATGCGGGGTGTGTGTATTTCTAAGGGCTCGGGCGTGCTGCGCTCGCTTCGCGCGGAGCTGACAGCTTTGGAACGAGCTTTGCAGACGCTGGAAACTAACCCTGCCTTCATGCGGGATCCCGCGATCCAATTAGACTACCGCACTAAGCTGACTGAGTTCAAGATTGCGGCTGAGAGGGAAGTGCGTTTCCGCGGTAAGCATTTTAAAGCGCGCGCGTATGGAGAGGGGGAGCGCCCTGGCAGGTTCTTGGCGGGGGCGGTCCGCTCCCACCGCGGCACTAATCACTAATATTGGAGGTCAAGGCCCCGGATGGCACTCTGCAGCGCGACACACCCTCCATACTGTCTACCTTCGTGTCTCATTATTCCGCCTTGTATACATCTCAACGGGTAGCGCCCCTGGAGATGACCGAATACCTGTCTGAGCTTACCCTCGGATGGTTGTCGAATGCCCAGCGTGAGCTACTGGCGGCTCCTATAGGCCTGGATGAGATCAAAGAAGCCATCATGCAGACTGCGTCGGGAAAATCCCCAGGCCTGGCCGGCTTCCCAATCGAGTACTATAAAACCTTCATCGACCCGCTCGCGGCGGTTCTGCGGGAGGTGTTTGAAGAAGCTAACAAGACTGGCTCCCTCCCGCCCAGCATGTCGGAGACGCTCATCGTCTCTCTCCTTAAACCGGGAAAGCCCCCGGATAGCTGTGACTCGTACAGACCTCTCTCTCTCATTAACAGTGATGTGAAGATCCTGGCCAAAGTGCTAGCGAACCGGGTCAACCTTCTGATCGGGGGGTTGATACTGCCAGACCAGGCGGGTTTCATTCCGGGCCGCTCCACCTCCCACAATTTGCGGACGCTTTTCTCGGTATTGAACAACGCGGACTCCTCTCTAGCCCTGGTGGCGGTTTTTCTGGACGCCACCAAGGCGATCGATTCGGTCGAATGGGATTACCTCCACTTGATCCTCCAAAACATGGGTATGCCTGTGGCGTTTTCTAGATGGATCCAGATACTATACTGTAGCCCCAAAGTGAGGATTCTTATTAATGGCCGAGTCTCAGCTCCATTCCTGGTGACTAGGGGTACTCGACAGGGATGCCCGCTGTCGCCTCTTCTTTTTGCGCTGGCGATGGAGCCCCTGGCGTCCCGTCTCCGGCAGAACTATCTCGCGGCCTCCCTGCGATGCCAGCAGCGGCAAGTCCTACTGTCACTCTATGCAGATGATCTCACACTCTACGTTAAGCATCCGCGGGAGAATCTGAACCCCATCCTTAGAGAGTTTGTTCGCTTTGCGCTCTACTCGGGAATTCACATTAATTGGGGTAAATCCATGGTCTTCCCCCTCACGAATGGTATAGAGAAAATTCCACTTGATTATCCGTTGGAGTGGTGCGACGAGAGCGTGAAATACCTGGGAGTATGGGTCTCCAGGGACCGGCAGGAGGTGCTACGTATGAACTATGGCAGGGCGCTCGAGGCCATACGCTTGCATGTAGCCCGGTGGCTGACCCTACCACTGACCATGGCTGGCCGAGTTTCCCTTATAAAGATGGTCATACTCCCCAAGCTGCTCTACCTCTTCCTCAATATTCCGTTTCACCCGGGAGGCTACTTTTTCCGGGAATTAAGATCGGAGCTTATCCGATTGGTGTGGGGGGGGAAGAGACCTCGGCTCAGGTGGTCGGTCCTTACTCGGCCATATGGACAGGGCGGCTTCGATATACCGGACTTTACACTTTACTATCACTGCGCTCAGGCGCACTATGCGTACTATTGGTATCGACCTTCGCCCTTCATGCCGCAGACGGCGGTGGAGCACTGGTTGGCAGATCCGGTGCCGCTTGAGGGGGCAGTTCTCGCAGCGGTGCCATCGTCCCGTGCGGATCGCAACCCTGTGCAGGCCACGGCGCATGCTTGGGGTGCGATCGCGGACCGTCTGGGGTCGTCGTTTCTCTACTCCCCATTGATACCCCTGGTGTATCATCCGGCTCTTCCGCTCTTAGGAGAAGAAATGTTCCGGAGAATAAAACTGAAGATGGGGTTTGCGAACTGGGGTGACCTCTTTCATGCAGGTAGATTTCGCGATCTCCCGCTCCTCTACGGGGACGTTGTCCCTACCCCCCTGGAAACTTTTGCCTTCATTCGCCTCCGTAGTGGGCTACAGAAATTGTTGCCGGCATATCCGGATGAACCTCCAGTTCTGGAACCGTTTCATAAAATGCTTTCTTCCCCTTCGCCTTCACATATGGTCTCTGCACTGTATCGGGGGATATATGACCGGGATGGGGGGCTGGTGCTGTGGTCCCGTGCGGGCTGGGAGGCCGAGATTGGCACTGAGCTCACGGACGACCAGTGGGGGTTCTGCTGTTTGCAGACTGAAATGATCTCGTCTAGTAGTAGGTTCCGCATCATCCACTACAAGTTTCTCCATCGCCTCTACTGTACTCCGGCCCAGATGCATAGATTCCATCTATGCGATGACTATCGCTGCGACAGGTGTCATTCTCCTGGAGCGGACTTCTTACATCTGGCCTGGACTTGCCCCAGCATAGATGAATATTGGGATCAGGTGTACGAGGCCCTGGGGGAGATGCTGGGATCCCCGCTGCCGCCCTCTCCCTTACAGGCTCTTTTGGGGTACACTCGGGATGTGCCGAAGCCGGATCGCCGTTTCGTTACCTGCGCGTTGCTGCTTGCCAAGCGCCGCATAGCGTGCCGATGGGGGCGGGGGAGGCGGCCCAAATTTAAGGAATGGCTGCGGGATATGGTTACTTGTCAGGAGAATGTTCTGTTGTATTCAGAGTTGCTCCCACCCAAGTCCCATCCCCCCGACATCTGGGGGCCTCTGTCACAGTACCTAGAGGCGCACTGCGCCCAGCGATCGCCGTCTGTTCCCGTGGGGGCGGACTCGCCGGCGGGTGGCTCTGGCTAGGGGAGATGCATGTAGTGCAGGTTCCTCTGGGGAGGGTCGTCCAATCTGTGGAAGGGAGGGGTGGACGCTGCTGGCTCTGGGGGTCCCCCTGATGGCTGCCTTGCGATTTTGCTCCCCCACGACGTGCCGCTACACTGCCGCTATGACCCGTATGGGTACTCCGCTGGTGGGGATGGGGCGGCACGACTATGTGCCTGCGGAGGCGCTCTGTATGATGGGGGCGGATATACAGGTACTCGCCGAGGGGTAGTGGCTTTCTGCAGGCCAGGATGGGAAATTGGGGGAGGCTCTGGAGAGGAAGGCGATGGGCTGCCGCTTGTAATGTGTTTGGAATGTAAAATGTGCTATGATTTGTTAATGCTGCCTTTTCCATTTGTCTATATTGCCAGTATCCGGATAAGTGTGTAATGCTGATGCACTGTATGACATGAAACGTTAAATAAAGAGTTATAAAAAAAAAAGGCTTGGATTTGACTCCCCCCCCCACGATTGAAATCAAGACTAATGTTCTTATGAAGGTGCTACATCAAGGACAAACCACCCAATAGCATCTCCTGCCATTCAGCGTGGCATTGACAAACACACTGCTGGGCATTTGGTCAAATCCAGGATTTTGCCCGCCAGTCAACAGGAAGATTGCAAGGCGTCACATTCCTGTGATGGGGGACTATGCCTTTCTCCTGCAGCACCCTCCTCCCCTGAACTTAGTGGTGCAAGTCTCCATCAGTTGAATAAACCCCAATGCATTTCTGACCACTCCACCAGATAGAGAGTCGAAACGTATAAATACCTTTGCAAAAAGAATATTCTCTTCAGCCAGCCTTTCTTAGCTGCCAAGTTTCCCAGGTCCATGTGTGATGTGCTGCCCCAGTCCAGGTGATTGTCTTTGAATTCTGAGACTTGTAGTCCTGCTTTATAAAGGAATAAGCAAGGCTACAAGTCTCAGAGTTCATAGAACAAAACCTGGAATGGAGAAGCTCATCACACATTGACCTGGGCAACTTGGCAGACTTGGCCTTGCACTAAGATCAGTCAACACTAGCAGTATCTCATAGGGACTGCCCGTATGCACTGTGGAACATGATGGCAGATATCTTGCCATTCTTCCCAGAAGATCTTCAGCCAAACCTACTCCGTCTTATTCAAAATGGCAAAGACACTACAAACTCGCAACAGCGTGGTGCTTAGGCCTCACAATTCTATTTGCTCCACAGAATTCTCCAACGACATCCAATAGTCTCTGATGGACATGCCCTTGAATGGGACCCATGTTTTCAGGGACCAGATGGATTCAGCCCTTGAACGTTGTAAGGACAGCATGGCAATGACTCGCTTTCTTGGACATGCTCCGCCAGTGTGCCAGTTCCACCATTAATTTTGCCCCCTTTGAGGCTTTGGAAGAGGATACTAACAGAGACCGCGCCAGAAAGTTTTTAAAAAAACAACAGACCCTTCGCGGTAAAGGCAGGGGATCAGCCCTCCAGGGTTTAGTCCCCCCAAGGGCAACATTCTACCCAAAACCTAGTGTCCCTTCCCGCAGCTGCCCCAATACTGTTTAAGCCGTCCTTGACTGCACATGGATGCCCTGTGGGAGGTCGCATCATCTTTCACTTTCCTGGGTGAGGAGCATCACATCCGACCAGTGAGTGCTCCAGATTGTGGAACACAGTTAATCCCTACCCTTCCTTTCACAGACTTTGGATATGCCACCCATACCCTAACCCCTCCCGGAGTACCACTTGTCCCTATTCCAAAAAGTTGTCCATATTCCAAAAAGTTCTAGCTCTCTTGGCCAAGGGAGCCATAGAGCCATAGAGAGGGTGCCTGCATGAGAGATCGGGACTGGTTGTTACTTCTGTTATTTCCTAGTGCTGAAAAAAGACTGAGGCCTTCGCCACAGTCTACATCTTTGCCCTCTGAACTTCTTCCCCTGAAGGAAAAGGCTCACACTGGCACATGTTTTGACTGCCCTGATTACAGGAGAGTGGAAGGTGTAGTTGGATTTGCAAAATACCTTTTTCTACATTTTATCCTGCAATGCCGTTACCTGCGGTTTCAGGTAGGCTAAGAGCACTTTCCATTCTCGGTGCTCCACTTTGGCCTTCCTTGTGCACCTCGGGTGTATGCAAACGTGATTTTGGTGGTCAGAGCTCATCTGTGGAGGTGGGGAATACGAGTCTTCTCATACCTTGATGACTGAATACTGAAAGCAGATTTGTCTCAAATAGTTCTGAACTACTCAATACGATGGCTGACCTGTTGACATCGTTGAGCTTTTCCCTCAACATGTAAAAGTAATTCCGGACTCATTCAAAACTGCTCCCCAATGTCTGAACCATCCTGATCATTGTGCTCTTCTGAGCATGCCCATCACCTCAGTGAGTGCTGGACATTCGGGGTATAATTCTGAAGTTTCAACCATTGACATGGATCTCAGTGAGAGCCACTCTGAGGCTCCTTGGCCGCTTTAGCTCTTGCATCCTGCTGGACCACACCGGTGCATGGGGGCTTTGTAGCGGGATCTGGAGTCTCACATGGCTCAGTATCAAATTAATCTTTTGGACATCCAGGTGTCAGATGAGACTACAAAGAAATCTACTGTGTTGGCTGTTCAACTTCATTTGGACCAGCGTCAGACCCTTCTCACTACCTCACCGAGACGTAACAGTCATGACCAATGCATTGCTGCTGGGTTGGGGAGGTCATCTGAGAGAGGTGTAGATCAGAGGACTCTTGTTTTTGGCAGAGACCCATTTCCACATCAATTTGTTAGAGTTACAGATGATTCACTTGGTACTGAAGGTGTTCCTTCTGATCATCTGGGGGAACAAACACAGGTTCTCACAAACAACACAATCGCCATGTGGTACTACAACAAACAAGGCGGTATGGGGTGGTGGTTCTGTGCCAGGGTGTCATCACTGGACATCTTTCAATAATGGGGGAAATCTTGCTCTATCTATTTCGCCACCACTGAGAACATGCAGTGTCCAAGCTTTTCCATGTTGGAGTTCCCATGGTGGTTCTCCCTCGGAGACACATTTCACCTGGACTGGGGCTCAGGACTCCTGTATGGCTTTCTGGCCCTATCTCTCTTACCCAGAATTTGAAAAAGATCAAGAGAGAGTGGGCCCGAGTCCTAGTAGATCCGGACTGGGCGAGGAGAATGGTGTTTCCAGAATTCTGGCCATGCGCGATGTCCTCCGACTTGGCTGTCTCTTCGGGAGGCACTCCTGTCGCAGCAGCAGGGCAATTGCTTGCACAACTTACACCGCCATGAGTGGAGATTTAACTGCAACAGTTGACATCCTTTGATCCTACTCCCAAAGTAGACGGAGTCATCCTGGCAGTCAGGCGTACCTCCACTAAGACTGTACATGTGGGATGCTGGAAGAAGTTTGCTGTCTGGTGTTCCTCCCATGAAATTCAGCCTTTACAGGTATAGTTGACTGGCATTTTATTGTTGTGGATCTCTCTAACCCAGCAAGATCCTTTTGGCCTTTCTATAGTTAACTGATCAACCATCCTTTTTCAAATCACCTGTTTTGAAGCATTTTTTTGTTTTTTTAAAGGGTAATGGTTGTCACCTACTGGATGTGCACTCTGATGTACATCTGCTCTCTATGCATGCTAACCATAAAAAAGAGTTACTCATTTCAATCACCTTTGCACTGTGAGTGAGTGAGTGAACTCCAGGCCTTGTCTTTTTTCTGGGAAATACTAGTCCTTTGGGCAAAACCAGCTTTCTCGCCAAAGGTAGTGACACTCTTCTACATAAAGCAATTTATCATCTTGCAGTCTTTCTGTGCTCTACCTCATCCCTGCAACGACGAGGAGCAACTCCGCCATCTTGCTCCCAAGAGTACCCTAAATTCTTACATCGATCGGACCAGTGACCATTCAGTGGACAATCAACTTTTTGTGCGCTTCTCTGGACCAAATATGGAAATGCGGTACAAAAGAGAACTTTCTCCTGATGGATTGTCTTATGCATAAATATTTGCTGTGTGCTAGCCAAGTAGCAGCCCTCAGAAGGTATGCATGCTCATTCACCAGAGCAAAGACTGATACTACTGTGCTAGCATGCAGTGGGTCACTCAGTCTTGAACATCTGCCAGGCTTCTTTGTGTGCGTCCCTTCACATGTTCAAGAAGCACTATTGGTAGTTAGGCCCAACGAGACAGACACTCCTCCCATCTGTCCTACAGGACTTTCTGTTCTGTGTCATTCCACAGGCACACCACCTGGGGGTAAGGGGTACTGCTTTGAAATCCAATCACAAGGTGAGGAATTTGCAGTTAGAAGTCTCAGTTAGAAGAACAAGTTACTTACCTTTGTTAACTCCTTTTCTGGTAGAGACTATCTGACTGCTGATTCCTCCCAAACCCACCACCCTCCTTGTTCTGTGGAAAGGACTCATACAGTCCACTAATATGGTTTCATTCCAGAGATCCACACACGTGGAGGTGACACGGTTATAGTAGCTCTGACATCATATCCCAGGCATGACAGTTCTGACATGGAGTTGCACGATACAACCTACCAGCGTGCGAGGGAGTTGCAATGAAAGTCTTCTGGATACAGTCCAGAGCCTGGAGGAGTCTTCAGCATGCCAGAGTCTCTGCCAGGAATGGCGTTAATGAAGGTATCTAACTAGTTCATTTAACCAGTTATGCAAGGTGAACTGTACAAAGATTTTTGTGTTCCAAAAATATCTAATCATAAACTTTTTATCTCCACAGAGCTAATGAAAGGCTAGCAGAAGCCAACGCCAAGCTACTTAATGAACGACAAAGGAGCAAGTCATTACTTGCAAACAGTTTTGTAAATGGAAGCCTTCCTGCAAACCCCTTCATGGATACAAATCCGTTTGGTACTAATTTAACATTAAATAGAAGCATTGGTCTCCCTGGCAACTTCTATGGTCCTGGGGTAAATGGATTATCTTCAAACAGAGTGGAGGCATATCTTGCAAAGGTCAGGAATGCTGTGTACAGGCAACATTTTTTTGTATTTAATGTCTATTGTAAATGAGAGTGTAAGAAACACAGTTATATTTTAATGCTTGTGGAAGAGCCAGACTCTGGCCCTATTACATGAATTCTAGGAATACAGGTTCTTCCTTATAAGTTATAATCTGGGAAATGATACAAGTTGAAGTTTCAGTCTAATGAATTTGATGCCTAAATCAGATCCTCATACTGGAGCTCAAAGAAGTAAAAATCAGAAAAAGACCTCTTCCATTCTTGGTTCCGGTCAGCTAAAGCCAAGCAATGCTGTCATTCGTAATTGCGCGTCAGATGTTGTAAAATATGTGTACATTAAGGGTTACTACGTTTTCATTGTTCTCATGTAATTTTTACTTTAATGATTGGTATAATAGTCAAACTACAGAACATCTTGTAGATTAACAAGAGGAATCTTTATTATTTCAGCAGGATAGGAGCAACTGTAACAACTGAAATGTGCTGATGTTACAAAATAGAATTAGCATCTAATGGGACGATTGGTGGTTCAAGCACAAAAGCATTGCCCACCTCGGTCTTGTTACTAGAAAAGACGACTCTTGGCTAAGTGAGTGACTTCATAAATATAAGGAGAGTCCCGCCTGTTGTTAACCATGTTACAAGAGTCAAGTCCTCCTCAGGCTCTCTTGAAGGTGGGCTCAACATTGCCACTATCCAGAAAATTGTCATTGAACCTTATGCTGTGCAGTGTCATCTTTCCTGCTGGTTGGGGCTAATGCTGTAGAATCACTAGGTTGTGCTGTAGATTTGCACATTAGATGTTGTCGTATTAGATTGGTCATTACTTTTTCACTTAAAAGTGCAATCTAGCTTCCCTTTTATGGAATTTCTCCAGTAAATTGACCAGAGAGCTTCAATTTGATCAGATTTAAAGCATAACAAGCACACTTGCTGTACTATCAGTCAGTCAATGATACCTCTATTCAATACTTTTCAGTAACATAAAAGTATACTACAAAATAGATTAAAAAAACTAGACATATTAAAAATAGCTCTGCATATGTACAATTTAGTTTTAAACAATGAAAAAAATGAACGATTTAAAGAGAGACCCATTTCATCTATTCCAATGACTAATTTAAAGTACAACAGTCACCCTATGAGGTACTTTGGTTACGGTAATACCCCCCGCAGTCTTTTCCTTATTTTCAGTGCCTTGCATAAGTAAGAAGAAATTACGAAGCAGACATATGGGGTATGTAATTGTTGTAAAAATAAAACAGCTGGTCTGCACTGTATACAGTTATTTAAAATACAGGTAAAATATATGTCTTCCTAGGGATTTTATCAAATTTACCCAAAAGTATGATGTGTAAATTTGTTGTGGGTGACACACTGTCGCACTGGCACAACACTAACTCTGACAAGGAGTAACAATTATTTGAAAATCCTACCATCAGCGGCAGCATATTCTCTCGAAATCGGGTCAAGATGAACCTTTGCTGGTCATTGCGTACCAGGGTCAGATATGGTTTCAAGCTCTCTTGGGGGGCCGTTCTATTACAGTCGACTACAGATGGTTTTACTCCCTCGCCTTCCCATGTCATTGTTCTGAATGCAATGTTTCAACTTTTCTTTATCTAATAGTTTACAGGACTTAGGGTTAGTAGTAAAGGTTTCGGTAGGCCAATCTCCTCGCATAGAGATTTAACATATCTCAATCAGGGGATTTCCATCGCATAGTCTAAGGTCATTACATCACTGAAAATTAATGTATTCAATCCTGTTTCTTCACGCGACCAAATTGTATGCTAATGCAATATCAGGGCCATTTTTAATCTGTCCGAGATTTACGGCGTTCCCAGTTCAGCGTGGGTTACGTAGTTCAATTAACTTGAGGGGATGGAAAGGGTACTTTAAGAAATGAATCCTCAACTCTTTGGATGCTCCGGATATTAAGCATTGCTCAGACCCCTGCACCATATGAAGCCACTGCCACTGTTTTACTTGCATAGATGGTGAGGAGTTCCCTTATTGTCTTGAAACCCAATTTCTGTAAAAGAGGATATCCCATTGATGGATTTCTCCATTTGCCCACATTGTTAGTTACCATCAGGGGACCACGATTTCTTGTTATCAAAGAGTATCCATAAATAGCAGAAGGTGGGTAATTCACTCAAATTATGCCCTTCTGCATGGAAAACCGGTTTTATCCTGGTTTTGGAGCCATTTACTTTCAGATCCAGGTCCATCATAAGAGTGATCTAATTGTCTATAAGGCCCTGTAACCCCCTCCCAGTTCGAGCAATTAATAGAGCTTCGTCTGCATAAAGTAGAATTGGAAGGGGGCACTTACCCAGCATCACTGTGTCCCTGATGGATAAACTTAGGGCTGACTAAAGCCCGATTTGTGTAGAGCGAGACTAGGAAAGGGGCTTAAACGCAACCCTGCCTGACCCCTCCTTTGATGTTAAAACTCGCAGAACATTCACCCTCCCTTCCAAAGCGCACACAGATGTTTATGTCCATGTACTGTTGCGTTATATAGTTGGTGATTGCTGCCTCAATCCTCAGATCTTCCATGATTTTCGACAGCCTTTTGACTGCAAGACACAGTTAAAAGCTGCAGACAAATCCATGAAGGAGTGATACAGTGCCCCCTTTTTTGCCAATGTGTACTTATCTATTATGGTACTTAGGTTCAGTCATTGATAGACTGTACTCAAGCCCTTTTTGAAACCAAATTGAATATCCATCATTATGTTATTTACTACTACCCAGTCTTCCTGACTAATGAACAGAATGCACCCCTTAACCTTTGCGTGGCATCCAACAGTGATATGGGCAGATAATTTTGGGGTAGGGACTTGTCGAATTTTTTTATGGATTGGGATGATGACCACCCCCCCCCCCTTCCATGAAGGGGGGGCGGACCGACTGCAATGGTAGCATTGTAAACATTTGTGAGCAGGGGAGCCCACAGTTCTTGCTGATCCCTGTACATGTCTAAAGGGGTCCAGTCTGGACCGGAGGCCTTCCCTTTGCTGCTCTCATCTAGGGCTCTTACGACCTCAGCCAGGGTCACGGGATGGAGAGGATACTGTGAGGTAGCTCTAACATATGTCGTTAGGTTTTTAGGGCTTCTGTATGCCACTTGGTCTACTCTAATCAGTGGGTGGTCTTTATATATGGCCGAGAAATGATTTACCCAGGCCTCCTCTGCAATATGAACATTGGTTGACTGCTCATGATGGGGCCCCTTAAAGTAGTTATTGTTTATTGCCTTCCCGAAGAATTTACTATCCTTTAGGGCGCTAGCCCGTACCAGTTCTTTCCATGACATTTATATGGTACATTTCTTTCTCCAGGCAATGGTCGGTTTGAAGAGCACACAAGCCAGCCTAATTGATTGCGAATCCTTCGCTTTCTGCTTTAGTGGTAAATGAAGCTGCTTTCTTGCTAATGTGCACTCAGATTCAAACCAGCCTCTCTCATGGGCTTGCGTTGGTTGTGACCTGTGGCTCAGTGCTTGTTTGACACAAAGTGTAATAGCGGTGAAGGAATTGATAGTGTATTCTGGATCAGCCTTAGGGGTCTAGACATCGTACAATCTCTGGCATAGTATGCCGAATAATATATGGGAGAACGACAGAGTGGTCTACTTTCTCCCATTCGATAGAGAACCTATTTGTCGACCCCAGGATTGGGTCAAAACTTACCATTTGTTCTACCTTTCGTTTTCATGGGTATGGTCACCCATATCTCGAACATCGAGTGGTCACTATAGCCTGTAAAAGTAGCTTCAAAGCCTCTGATGTCTGGGTCTATAGTAGACTCCAAATCACTTCTGGAGAAATTAGGTGCTAAGCATTTGTTCTCATTTGACACTCTGTTTTGGATCCTCAAGCTTAATTTCACCATTAGACTATTCAAGGTTAGTCCATATGTGTCATGTTTGAAGTGGGTGAAGGCCACACCCTGCATATATATGATACCGCAGATTGGTTTAGCTACATATGGACAGTGATGTATATTAGAATCTCCTACCCATATAATGCTCACAGGATTGTGATGCAAATCCAAAAGTCTCTGCATGACGAGTTCCAGGTCTGTTACTACTTGGGTTCTTGAGCTATCAAAGCAGTTGTTATAAAAATTAATTAAGAGAATATCCCGTGCCTCGCCCACTTTGAATAATAATAATTGGAAATTGAGGGATTCATTAAAAAAATCCCAGAATTTTCCATGTAGTAGTGTTTCGGATATAGGTCGCAAGTACCCCTTTTGCCATACTACTGTCAGAAGGTTCAGCCAGGGTAAAGAAGCCTAGGCATCCGTCAATATGATGGGCCAATGTCTCCCATGTTTCTTACAGGCAATCATGTATAATGATCTTACTTTTGAGCCCTGAGACATTCCATGATCTAAGCCCCACCTGAGGTCTATGGGTACATGCATGCCGTTACTTTGACCTACGACTTCCTTCGCCCTAGGGTGCACAGCCATCTTGGGGTTACTCTTCGCGGTCCTTAAATGTTCCTTAACAGGTATTAACTCTGGCATTTCACTCCCAGCCTTTAAAGAGGTTTCAGTGGGTTTACCTAGGTCAGGGTTGAGTCAATCATGGTCGTTTAACTCAGAGAGGCATTCAAACCTATTGCCCGCTCTCCAGGGCTCTCTTGAAATTCTAGGGGCCTCTAACTGTGGTCCCAGCTGGATTTCCCTCCTGCTTTTGGCCAATATCCAAGAGTTCAGTGAGTCTATGACAGCCTCTGCAGGCCTGTTTAAAAATCCGAGCGGGACCGCAGAAAGGTTGTTAGTCTCCAGAACAGTTGACCTACATACATGGAGAACCCTCCCAGCTATGGTGGGAGAGCGAAAGTTGAGAATTATGCAATTGCCTGCGATGGTTTTCTTTCGTCTATCCACCCAGCTCACTCTCCTGACCATTATTATGCGATTATAAACTTCACTAATCCCTATTCGATCAGATCCTTCCCCCTATTCAGTGTGCACATTTGTTTTTTAGTTCACTACAGGATTTCTCCCTTTCCTTGGGCACTGGGGAGGACACCTACAAGGGCAACCAAATATGGTGCACAGTCAGGTGGCAGGTCCATAGTCCTTAGGGAAAATGGGCTAATTACCTAATCTTGGTGTTGTTTTGGGGCTAGTGCATAATTATTCAGTTTATTTGTATTAATCATCATCTCGTGATTTTCGGGCCAGTAATAGCTCTGGTGTCGTTGCTCTCTGGGCCCTTCTCTAGTTCACCCCCTCTTTTCATTTCTGGTGCTGTTTGATTTCAGTCCATCTTGTTGCATCTAAAGCTCTTCCTGAGCTGATCCAATACACCAATATGGGACTGAACTAGAGTATCCACCACGGTCAGTCGGTTGGTCAGTGATAGGATCTTAGTGGTCATTCTCTGTTCCATAGCTACCAGTATATCCTTAATGTCTTTGAGATTTATTATCGCAGAATCATGTCCCCCATGCACATTTTCACTGGGGGTATTCTTTTTTATCCTTGCCCTCAGCCTGTTTCTTTCTTACCTTGATGCCCATTTTCGGTGGAGGTAGCTTGGAGTGGTCCACTCGTATGACTTTTTGTTTTGGTTTCATCTTTGGAGGTGATATGCTTATGTCTAGGGATGCGACTTTAGTATGGACAGGGTGCGAGGCATCCCCTGTGATAGGACTTGGCTCGCATTCAAGTGCGGTTAAGACCATAGGGGCAGACCATTTTTGGGGTAGCTTTAAGAGTTGCCGCGAGTTTAGCCACATTGTCTTTTATTTTGTTGTTCAAAACCCCCATAGCACCTGTTTCTCTAATGGGCCAGTCGTGACCCCCTCTGTCACATTGAATTTCCGTTTCCCCATGATCAAATCAGTTTACCTGTGCTTACCTCTTTAATCCAGTGAGGTGGAGTAAGTGCAGATGAACTCCAACGTTGCCTTGATGTAACCAGACGAAACCACAGGGTGGCCCAGCCCGGCCTCTTCAGGTCAAGGGTGGGCATGGACAGGCCCGCCCTTGGCCCAAGCTTTCACCAGGTGCGTCCCACTTTGCGGCAGAGAGCGCAGCACTTTGTTGCACCCTGTTGACAGTGCTCCTCCCCCTGCAGTGGAGACAGTCCTGGCGTGTGGATTCTGGGAGCTGGAGTACCTCTGCTGTATGATCTATGGAAGGGGCATCCACTAGAACAGGAGTTGCAAGCAATATTGGCCCCTATAGTTCATGCTATTTACATTATAACTCATTAGATTTTCCTGTTGGAATCTATAGTATCTGGGCAGATAACATTAAAACACTATTTGAAGTCACTGATTGTGGTGGGTTTAGGACTTTGTCAGTGAAGGATGCTTTTTCTATGGAGCCTTGTGGGCACCAAGCAGCCTACAGAGAATGAGGGTGATACCCAACAATTCCTTCCTGTTACTGGAGACATGGCACATGGGTGCCAAGTGCCCTGAGATTTAGGAGGCTCTGCTTAGAATTCTGGGAAGTGTATATATCCTACCTATGTCTTATTCTGCGTCTGTAACTGTGATGATGTTTGCTGCAGTTCGGTATTTGCTAACCCCACCTAGGGGACTCTAGCTTACAAGTCTGAAGTTAGAAGTCTCCTTAACTCCTTTAGGTTCACTGATTGCTAGATGGAGTGATAGTCATTAGGAGAGGAAAGCTTGTAAAATTCACTGCAGACAAGCCTGACATGAACATGTAGTGCCCTGTCTGCAGTCATCTAGTGAAATTTGATCACCAACCTAACCAACATATTTGCAGACAACAGTTATCTGAAAGAAGCACATTAGTGATAGATTCCTTATCTTAGAATTACCCCCAGGCGTCAGACTGGATTCAGAACGTTTTTGTCAGCAGTACCCCTGCGCGTCGGAAGGAGGTGGCATCGTGCGGCTCCGCGTCTGTCGTTGGCATCGTGGTCGTCGAGATGATGTCGCGGCAGCTACTTAGACGCCGCGGTCGCGTGCTGACTTCAGTTCTTTCTTCTTCCGCGCCAGCAAGCGCAGTTCCGGAGAGAGCGGTACCCCCCTGTCATTTTTTGGCTGAGTTTTTTTGAGGCTTTTTGTCTCTATTTTTAGAGTTGCTAGATTCCTGGTGCAGTAGGGATGCCCGGCTTCAACACCTTCGGGGACTGTCATCGTATAATGTCAGTGACGGACCCACACCGCGTGTGTCTTTACTACCCGGAGCGCGACCACGACCCCAAGTCGTGCTCCGACTGCCAGGCCATGGCGCCGAAGACTTTGTGGGAACTGCCCCGAAAGATGGTACAAGTCCCCAGTCGGCTCCACGCTGCTCAAGGTCCCATGGGGAGTCGAGGGACCAGTCGTGGAACGCTCCACTGTTCATCGCTATCTAAGTCTTTGCACTCGGGGTCAGGTAAGACGAAGCGTTCCAAGAAGTCAAAGAAGCACCATCGCTCTCCGACTTCCTCATCTGTTGCACGATGCGGCTGAGGGTGCGGGTGGTGCCTCTCCCGCAGCTCCGGCGGAGCCTACGCAGTTGCCGCCGGCCTACCCGCCCTTCCCGGGTCTGTCGGCGACTCCGGCTCAGCTGCAGGAATTTCTGTCAGCCATGGCTCGCCTCTTTGGGCCGTCTGGCCCCGCCGGTGCGCCTCCGGGCCCCGCGGGCCCGACTGGGGGTTCTAGCCCTTTACTGCCGGTGGCTCCTGCATCGCCGTTATTCCCACTCTGTGTGGGATATGGTGGAGCGTGTGCTGCCTCAATGTCCGGAGGAGGCCCGGACAGTGCTCTCTCAAGCTATTGATTAAGGGGAGGGATGCAGCCAAGTTCGCTATTCGTTGTGGCCTTGACACCGCCGACTCGCTGGGCAGGGGGATTTCCACGACGATGGTGCTCCGTCGCCACGCCTGGCTGAGGACAACTGGTTTTTCTGGGGATGTCCAGAACAGTTTGATGGACATGCTCTTTGATGGCTATCGCCTTCTCGGCAACAAAGCAGAGAGTGCATTGGAGCGCTTTAAGGACTCGCTGGCTACGGCCAAGTCCCTGGGCCTTTCCGCCACGCGCCCTCCTCCGCCTTCTACTTATCGCTCCTTTCGTGGCCACGGAAGGGGCGCCCCAACACGTTAGTTTCAGAGCCACAGGCCTGCGCAGCAACAGTCTCAGCATGGACGTGGGACCGGCCGAACCGGGTCCGGGCACCAGCAGGCGGGTCAGTCCACCTCCACCCAAGCCCCCACTGCCTCCAAACCTTCCTAGTCCGGTTTTTCAGGCCCATCAAATGCCAGTGGGCGGCAGGATTCGCCATCACCTGCCCCACTGGTGCACCATCACTTCGGACAGGTGGGTTTTACAAATAGTCCGAAGGGGCTACTCCTTCCCCTTCGAGACTACTCCTTCCCCTTCGAGACTACTCCTCCAGCCATGCCACCCCAGTACCACCGCATGTCAGGGGATCACTTGTCACTTCTTCAACAGGAAGTCGCGGCCCTCTTGGCCAAGGGGGCCACCAAGCATGTTCCTGCGCCAGAAGTAGGACGTGGTTGTTACTCCGACTACTTTCTGGTTCCCAAGAAGGACAAGGGCCTGCGTCCTATCTTGGACGTCAGGGATGTCAATCGCTTCCTCCGGAAGGAGAAGTTCAAGATGTTTACTCTGGCTCAGATCTTGTCTGCCCTCGACCATGGAGACTGGATGGTAGGGTTGGACCTACAGGACGCATATTTACACATTCCTGTCCTGCCGGCCCACCGGCGTTAACTGCGGTTTACGGTAGACCACGAGCACTTTCAGTTTACTGTGCTCCCCTTTGGCCTTACCAGCGCCCCTCGGGTGTTCACGAAAGTGATGGGGGTGGTCACAGATCATCTGCGCAGATCAGGGGTTCCAGTGTTCCCCTGTTTCGCTGACTGGCTGTTGAAGGCGGACTCACCCCGGACAGTCGTCTCCCACCTCCAGACTACGGCCGACTTCCTGCATTTGCTGGGGTCCTCCATTAATGTGCCGAAGTCGCACCCGATTCCTTCTTAGAAGCTCCTTTTCATCGGAGCAGTTCTGGATATGATGCACTTTCGGATCTATCCTCCCGAACGGCGTGTTCAGGATATTCAGGCTCTAATTCCGATCTTTCAGCCTCTCTCCTGGGTTTCAGTCATGACCCTGAGGCTGCTGGGCCTCATGGCTTCCTGCATCCTGGTGGTCAATCATGCCAGATGGCATATGCGGGCTCTGCAGTGGGACCTGAATTTCCAGTGGGCGCCGTATTGGGGGAACCTGTCCGATTACATCCAGATCTCAGAGGGCACTGCACGACAATTTCAGTGGTGGCTCACGAACCGGCATTGGGTCAATGGCAGATCCGTCTCCCTTTCCCAACTGGTGCACACAGTGGGGACGCGGCGCTGGCTCGGCCATGGCCGGCGCTATTCACAGCCCCGTATGTTCCTTCTCCTGCTCCAGCTCTGCCGCTGTGGTCTGTTCCCCATGCAACAGAGGTAGAGGACGACTGGGAGGCAGGGGTCCAAGGACCCTCTTGCCCATCAGTGTGACTCCAAGCAGGACTGGGTGGACGACTTTGAGGACGCCGGCGACCTCGATGTCTCTTCTGACCCGGGGTTTGCCTCTCCCCCGCCTACCATGGAGGAGGGCGCCTCCTACACGATGGTGCTCCGTCGGGCAGCCGAGGTCCTCAACCTCCATCTTCCTACGGTGGCCCTCAAAACTAATCTCCTTCCTGAGGTGCTCCAGACGGCGTCCAATTCATCGGAGCCCCTGCTCCCTTTTAACGACGCCCTCACTGACATCTTGTTGGGCACTTGGTCGAGGCCGGCCACTTGGGCCCCTGTGTAGGCCCGCCGGGTAGGCTCGGGTTCTGTCACTCCATGTTGTCCTCTGGATCTTGGTGACAACTTAGCGTCCATTGGGCTCTGAGAGTAGTTCTCCTTCCTTCCCTCATTATGAACTCTCTCTTCCGTTCTGGGATTGTGGCTTAGTGCTGTTATTCCATCCCGTTTTCACACGGGTGAGGTTTCGTGCCCTTCTGGTTGTCTTGTGCTGCCTTTGCCTCCCATTGTCTTTTGCTCTTCCAAGCTGCTTGGTCTGCTGATTGGCTGCACCGCGACAGCTTTCCCCATTGTCTGTCACCCTGTTGTCAGCACAGTGCTCTCGAACGCTTTCTGTTGTTCTGTCGCAGACCCACCTCCCCCTTGGGGTACGGCTGTGGTATCTATTCTAAGTTAAGGAATCTGCGGCTAGATGTCTCTATCAGATGTACGAGTTACTGACCTTCGGTAACGATGTATCTGGTAGTGATGTGGTCTAGCCGCAGATTCCTTAACGCCCACCCATCTTCCCCGTTCTGCGAGGACTTTTCCAGGTGGGGTTCTCCACCTTGCCTCCTTTCAGTTGGCACTGGTCTTTATCCAGGGTGCTCCAGTTGGTGCGACCCTCTCAGACTTTGCCTTCTGCAGCCGCCTCCATCTGGGTGGCTTCTCTTTCCGTGGAGTGGTGCTTTTCGCTTTCACCTTCAACAGGAGATAATCCTCCGTCGGTTTAGGGTTTCTTGTCTCCCCTGCAGTCGCCTCTCTTGGGGTCTATTGGGCTGTGCCTCAGTCCTTCGATCTCTACAGGGGAATGCGCCATTCCTTGTAATGTCACCTCGCAGTGGATTTTTGTTCTTCCTGTGCTCCGCCCTTGTTGGCCGGCATAGTTCTGCGTTGTAATGGCAGCCTTCCTGTTGTCTATCAGGACATTCTTCTCTTGTTACTCATCCTCTAGGGAGGGTCTATGCCTCGCTTGCGGGGTTGTTTCTCAACGCGGTGCTCTGTCCTTATTTCTTGTTTTTTTTGTATACTGTGTCTAACACTGTGCTTTATGATGATTTACGCATCATCCGATTTCTTTGTTTTACAGATTTTTCCCCCTTCGCACACTGTTCCAATACTTTCACAGTTTTGTTGGTGGCTCCCCGTTGTGCCACGGAAAAGTTTCTCCGAAGAAAACTGACGTCAGCGTGCCGGGAGAGACTTAAATGACCTCGTTGATGTCACATCTGTGGACAACGTCAGAACGAGGTTGTGTGGCACATTCCCCCGGCGCGCAGAGGTGCTGCTGCACAAATTTTCCGGATCCATTCTGACGCCTGGGGATAATTCTAAGTTAAGAAATCTGCGGCTAGACAACTTCTCTACCAGATACATTGTTACCGAAGGTAAGTAACTCATTCTTTATTACATGTGAACAAAAAGTATTGTGTTGCCTTACTAAATTTTTATAATAACATTCCTAAAGAGCAAATAGCTAGTGTATTGATGAATTTTCAGAAGGATCTCATCAAATTGCAAGACGATTTATGATTTGTGCATTGTATGGGGCGGGGATTTCAATTACGCTTTGAGTCAGTATTCTAGGCAGGGTATATGTGGCTTTAAGTCATAAAAAAGATGACGAACAGGCGCATTTTATACACTCAGCAACAGGGGACTTGTTGAACTCCCTTGCCTTTCAGTTTTATTTTGGTTATGCTTATGACCTGTGTATACCATTGGTACCCTTTAGACCCACATTTAATGGAAGAGGCCGTAATTCTAGAATTGATTTTATTTTAGTCTATAACAGACATTATAGTAAAGTTCACAATTTTGTAACTCACTCTAATGCTATGAGTGATCCTTATCCCATGAGT
This sequence comes from Triturus cristatus, assembly GCF_964204655.1. Lineage (NCBI taxonomy): Eukaryota > Metazoa > Chordata > Amphibia > Caudata > Salamandridae > Triturus > Triturus cristatus. The sequence continues at coordinate 672,602,025 of NC_140585.1, forward strand.
TTTGAGTTTGACTTGGTGAACCACTTTTTAGGAAAGTGGGATCCGACAGCCCAATATGATTTTACTATTGCCCTCACTAGAATTAATGGGTATTCCCTGAGTTGGGCAAAAGTAGATCCAATTATATTCACTGAGCAATTATTTACTAAATGTAAAGAGGATTTTGCACTTTGTCTCAGTGAGGATGCTGGGTATGAGCCAGTTTTTAAGGCATTTAACCACCTCACGGGGAGATTAAGAACTCACTAGTAGTGAAATCAAAGCAGAGACAAAGTGAGGCACGGGGCTGGTTCGATAAGGCTTGTACCGCGGCATATACGAATCTGAAGAAAGTGCTACATAAGAAGGATAGAAGTCAAGATGAAGTAAAACAGGCTAGACACCCGGATAGGTGTGCCCTAAAGGCATGTAAGGTAAAATTAAGGGCGGGTGTTGCATGATGCTTGCATGCATATAGACACTAATACCTTCTGGTAAACAGTTAATATTCCCTTTTTAGCCCCAAGTCACACCCCTTCTGTAGAGATAGCAATAAGCGAGGACAAATGGGTACAGCATTTCACTACTTTATATAGTGATGAAAAACAGGTCCAGCTAGATTTAGACCTGGACTTATCGTCCTCGGCCACTAATGCACAGTGTTTAGCGTTTCCCCTAGACATAAGCTTCTTGGTAGAAGAGGTAACATGCTCTATTAACGCCAGTGCAGCAGGTAAAGCGCAGGACCGGATGGCGTCCAAGTGGATCTGTATAAATCCAATCTTCCACTCTAGGCCCCATTATTAACTAATGTTTTAGTTACTTGTTGTCATCTAGGCCTTATTCCTTCATGGTTCGACTCCATAGTGATCCCGATTTTTAAAAAGGGGGACCGAAATTAGCCGACATGTAACCGCCCCATGTCCTTACTGGATTCCTTCCTTAAAGTGGTAGGGCGGTTTATTCTAAACAAGCTACAGATTTGAGCAGAAGACAATAATGTCCTCTCCAAATTGCAATATGGGTTTCGATCAGGTCTTGGCACCATAGAGCAAGGTTTAAATTTAAGTCTTTTACTAAGTAAATATACACAGGCAAAGGAAGTAAGGCTTTTTCTGGCATTCGTGGACCGTAGCTCCATGTTTGATTGTGCGAGACATGAAAGGCTTTGAGGATTCTAGAAGATATGGGTGTGGATCGTCCACTTATAATTTTTATGAGAGGACTCTACTAAGATGCAGGTGCGAGGGTTCGATTTGGAAAACAGGGTGAATGCTCAGCAAAGTTTCCCATCAAAAAAGGAGTGAGACAGGGCTGAGTGCTCGCCTCTTTTCTTTTTACTTTATATATGAATGGCATTGGCCAATTTTTAGTAGATCACTACCAGGATTTTCCAATCATGAACAAATGCGAAGTTACAGTTTTATTATATGCAGATGATGCGGTTTTAATGGCACGTACCCAACTGGGGCTGCAAAGAATCGTAACTAGTTTTGTTACTTTTATGCAATCCAGCGGTCTGAGTGTGAATCCCACCAAAACCTATATAATGAAATGTCGCAAGAACAGTGCTAAATGGCGCAACATTTTTATTAATAATGTTAAAATTGATAGCACTAATGAATTCTCGTTATTGGGGATTAATTTCGATCACAAGGGGACTTGGTCTTCTGCAGTCCAGGCCAGGAAATTGATGTTCTCAAGAGCTACAGGCGTTGTGGTTAACTTCGCTAGAAAATTGGGCCATAGAACAGTCCCAGAATTACTACAAAAATATAAATCAAAGTGCCTTTCGAACTGCCTTGTATGGAGCAGGCATATGGGGTTATAAGGATGTGCAGTCAATACAATTGATTGAAAATGCATTCACGCGATATTTGTTGGCCGTCCCGAGCAGTATTGCTGATTTTATTTTCCATTCAGAGCTTGGCATTCCATTTATCTAGGATTTGACAAAAACTGAACCTCTTTTGCTATGGCATAAGGTGTGGGTGTCAAAAGAGACCAGTTTTAACCGCAACATTATTAATGATTGTTTAAAGCTTGATAAGGCTTCTTTTATACCTTGGCCTCAGATATAGCAAACAATTAACTAGTGCATTGGTCACCCTGAATATTATGAGAGGCCTGAAAGCATGGTCCTTATTCAGAGAAAGTCACTGAAGTAGATTGCCTTGCCCACTTACAATCAAAGAAATGGGATAAAGAGAGCGTTAAATCAACTGCAATGAACAATCAGTTAATGTTAACATGCTGTGTTATCCAGCCATATCTGGTCCAAGTTTTGGGAAGCTATGATCAAATGCTATTGACTCTTTTCCGTCTGGGGATTTTTCATAGACTCACTAGCTTCCTAGTTATTAATGACTGGTCTAGGAACTTGGATGCCTGCCCATGTGATGATGTATCAAGTCAATTCACGATCCATGTTCTTTTATTTTGTATATTTTATTCTAACCCTAGGAAAAGGTTTTTAATACCCATTTTAAAAACACTGGGTTTAAGACAATGTCGTACAGCATTTCTGAAGATACAAACTCTGGATAATTAAATATTTACCAAGTTTGTTGTTTTGTTTTTTAAAAAGTGTTATCAATTTTAGGAAATCAATGTGAAACTGGAATCTGATTTTAACTATGTAGACTTGTTCTACTTATATAAAGCTTATGTGTTTTTGCCTGGAAATGATGTATTATATTTGTGGTTTTATGATTTATTTTTAAATCGAATAAAGCTATCTTTGATTTGATTTTGACAGTTTAGGGGCAAAACGTATTCCTCAGTTGGCTAGCTGCCCAAGAGCACTTGTAAACATTTATAACTTGTCTCACTATTTGCCAATGACATAGTTTTACTTATGTTTTTAACATATCAGAAATAAGGACACTAGGTGTCCTTATGTTTGTAGCTTCTTTGGCTGTTGATACACATGTTGTAGCTATTCCTGCCATTCTAGTGTGAGGCATGGATATTTGAAAGTTGTGTTTTTTTCCAAAGACGTTTTGATCATGAGTTATTTTGTGACATCTCCCTTAGGCCACAATGTACCAGGACAATGACTCCAACTATGATTGTTTTTTTTGCTGCCATTGGGTTCAGAAGGTTTGGGTGCAGCTTGGGGACCAACAACATCTTCCATGGGTGCCACTCGTTGAGGACTCGGTTCCAGCAATGGAAAAGACCAGAACAGCGACTGCTATAGGACTCTGGGAATAGGGTTGATGCAGCTTTTTGAGGAAAACCAAGTAGTACAAAGAATGGTTGTTGGGGTAAGGTGTTTATGTAACTCAAATTTCCCGAAACAGCATTGTGTGTGCAAACTCTGAAAGTTTCCTGAGCACACAGTCTCTACTTGTTCTGCGTGCAATGCCTTTAGGTGCAAAAAGACCTTTTGGCACCGACACAAATGATGCTGGGAACACCACAAGATACAGCGTTAGGGTTCACCCAAACCACCGGGCATATTCAGACCCCAGGACATCATGGGCAAAGTGTGAGGAACTGAGGACTTTAGATGTTCAGCAGACGCAGGAATAGCAAAGCTAAGAGGTTCTTTTGTCCACACTTCTGAGATGTAGGAAAGAAAGTAACTAATTTTGCCATGACAAGAAGTATCCCAAGAGCATTCCATCCCACCACACTTGCTCGAGGTTCAGGTCCAGGGACCAAACTCTCAAGTGTTCTCACATCATGGCAGAACACTGTTTTCGAGGATGTTGGGCGTTGAGGAGATCCCTGAGGAGATTCACAAGAGGCATCAACCTTCAAGTCCATTTCTAGGATTTGAGCCCTCTTGATCATGAGAGAACCCCCTCGGCTCCAGGAAAGCCTCTGGGGAAGGGCACCAAGCTTCCATACCCACGTAAGACCTTGAGCCTCCAAAAAACACTTCTTGGAAACCTACACCTGCTTCAGCTCCTAAACAGGTCTCAATTCTGAAATGTGACTCCAGTAAAGCCCCTCTAATCTTTGAGTTTTCGGATTGCCTGACCTCAGGCAGTGGATGATTTTCATTCACCCATCCACAAGGAAAATCTTAGATTATCCACCCACACGGACCAACCACACACACTCCTCAGGTAACCTAAAAGAAAGGCTCACATTGGAGGAACAGCTATTGCAGGAACTAAGGTCCTTTCCGATCCATGGAAAGGTTAGGAATAAGGATACTAGCCTGCCACTGCCGTCTCTTACCTCTAGACCTGACTCACCTCAGCCCCACACATTACCAGCGCAGCCACGCACACCACCAGCTCTAGTCACCACAATTCTCTTCTGACTAATTACACTTACTCAGAGCAAGGGAGCTCTTATTGTCCCCATGAGCCATACCATGACCCTGTCACACCGGAGGATGGGCGTGACCCTTTGGAAGGTTGCCACGTAGATCTTCAAGTCAATTCATAACTTTAACCCCACCCTGTCAAATCCTCCACCCCAGATGACACCACTGCCTACCATGCATAGGCAGCACAGCACCAGAGGGCAGCACAGCACCACAAAATAAAAATACACGATGATGAAGAGTAACAGTTTAGTTGAAACACTCTCTAAGACCCAGAGATCTGTTCAGTACCTACCAATGATGAGTAGCGTGGTGAAATTCATGACAGAAATTTTCAAAGATCTGGTCAAGGTTCATACCATACCCGCAGAGGTCAAAAAGAAATATGTCTGCCCCAGAAGACTCAGCTTCTACCAGGCGACAAGTTCCACTAGACTCTTTGATAGTACATGGGCCCATGAAGAGGGCCTCGGAACAGACAACAAGGAGTGCTCCTCCTCTGGACAAGGAGAGTAACAAACGTTGGTGCAGCTTAGAAACTGGTGGATGTGGGAATAGCCACTCAATGGGGGCTTGGCAGTTTGGTTGGACTACTCTCCAGCTATGATCATCATCACTGGGAGGAAATTGAGGAGGTGGTGAAGCCCCCTCTCTGAGGTCTACCACAAACAGAATCAGGAACTAGTTGTGGAAGGGAAGGTGATCTATAATGGAAACATTTGATGTGTTGGACTCTGCTGATACGGCATCTAGAGAGGCTAGGAGCCTTGGGGTTCAGACCAGAGCAATAAGATTGTGTCTCACTCCTCAGGGAGCATATATTTGGTTGCGCTTGACATGAATGTGCTGCAGACCCAAACACTGGTGTACCTTTTAAACAAAATTCAAAAACAGCAGTTGAATGATAGTCTGAAATCACCTGCTCCTTCTCATAGACAGGGATACAGTCTGCAGCAGTCCTTTCAGGACATACAGTGACCCAGGTCATTTGAAACAGGTGGCCTGACAGCTGCAAAAATAAAAGCGACTTCAACAAGGGCATCTCTACCTCTATGTAGTGATTTGACTGTCATTTCCTCAGATCACACAACCTGTTTTGGAGAAAGGCTGAGGTTTTTCCTTCCACAATGATGGGAAATAACCTCTGATAGATGGGTACTCTAAGCTTGTAGAGCAGAGATGCTACTTGGAGTTCCACATCACCAAACATACCACCTCATCACCATGCAGCGAGTCAAGACCATGTATGACTTTTCCAGGAAGAAGTACAGGTGCTCCTCGACAAAGGTGCCATTGAATTGGCGTCCCCTCATCAGCAGGGTCAAGGAGTCTATTCTGTGTACTTCCTGGTCCCTTAAAAAGATGGAATTCAGCAACCTATCCTAAATCTAAGGCCTTTGAACCGCTACATTTTGGCAGAGCACTTCAAGGGGACCACCATGCAGGACGTTATCCCCCTTCTCTGCACGGGAGTCACTTGATGACCTAAATGATGCACAATTCAGCATCCCCATTTATCCAGCATATCGCCACTACTTGCGCTTTGTAGTAAGTGATCAACACAACCAATTCAAAGTTTTTCCTTTTTAGGGTCATAACAGCTTCAAGGGTATTTACTAACTCTCTAGAAGTGGTGGCTGCATACCTGCACAGAAAGGCATTTCTTTTCTTCTCTTATCTTGGTGATTGGCTGATAAAGAACAATACTAGCACACATTCAAGTAGAAGTGTTCCTATTACACAAGCTCTGCTTCATAGTTAATGCAAAAAAGTTGCATCTCGTGTCACAGGAGAGCCAACCTTTTTTAAGGGACCTCTAGTAAATTTCATCACAGTGAAACCCTGCACAAACCAGGAGAGGGTGATGGAATACCAAAGACTGCTTTTTCAGATATCACATCTTACCGTGAGGATTGTAATGACATTGTTTAGGGATGATGACGTCTTGCATAGCAGTAATACCACATGCAGGATTGCACATGCTCCCACTTCTAGGGAAGCAGTGGTCACAAGCGGAGTGCCAATGGGAAGGTCTAGTGTTGGTAGAGCCCAGGACCTGGTGCGCTTTCTGGTGTAATGACAAAAACCTGTTGCTGTACAGGCTCTTTCTGGCCCTTTATCTGCAGGCGACCAGTAGAACGGAAGCCTCAATAATGGGTTGGGGAGCTCATCTCAACCTTATGACTGTACAGCGTACCTAGACTTGGGATCATCGGGCTGCTGTATCAATTACTTGGAGCACAGAGCAATTCAATAGGGTCTCAAACTATTTTGCAGTCTGATTTAGTTCAAGACAGTCATAGTAAAACTGGCAAAATGACAATGATACATTACTTCCAGAAATGTCAGCACTAGATCAAAAGATATTGCATTGAGCCATTTGGAACTGCATTCTGCTTCTAGTGGAGCATCTGCTGGAGGTGGGCAACAATTGGGTGGACCCCTTAACCAAGACACATCAGCAAGCCTCGAGTGGGAGATGACTTATGTGAGAAATTGCCTCTTTTGCATGGTTAGCCCCCCACTTGTTGCCTGGTTTTGATGTGGTTTCAAATGTAGTGCACAAGATCCCTGCAAACCAGGTCCCCTGTGCCAGCACTCCTTCCCTAAAACAAACCCCCAATTGGTACTTCTGTCCCCCTGTAAGTCCCTAGTAAAAGGAACCCTGGGAATGGCCTGGGATCTGAAGGGAGTCCCTTGGGACCCCCCTCACTGGGACGGTGCCTCCACCCTTGCAGCCTGCATGCACCTGTGAGGGAGAAAATGATAAAGTTGACATGGCACCCTGCCTTGGTGCTATGCCAGCTAACACTGCCTGACAGCATAGGTAAATCAGCCCTCTAGCAGGCCTCACCGCCGTAAGACAAGTTGTACTGTACTACAGGTGAGGGCATATCTGTATGAGGAGATATGCCCCTACAAAATTGGGCCCCATTTCCTAACATTGTAAGAGGTAGGGAAGCCATAGATAGTACATAGGCTGGGAATTAGACAGCTTGAGTTCCACAGCACCATGATGGCTTCACTGAATACAGGAGTTTCTGATGGATACATCTGCATGTGGATTCCTCACCTTATGAACATCCCCTCTGCGCCAGCATTCCGGAAACTTTTCGTAGCTCTCTGCGCCGACGAGGTCATCACAGCGTCTTGGCTCCGCACGCGGCTCCGCATGACGCCACCGGAGCCATAAGAAGACCGATAACGTCAGTTCCTTTTTTTCCGCTCTACAAGCTAACGGACTTTCTGGGACTCTCCTGTCTTTCGACTGCTACTTTGTTTCAAGACTTTATTTGTTTCTGTTTCAGCTATGTCTGTTCCTAGGAAGTCGGGTTTCAAGCCCTGCAAGGAATGCGGAGGTCACATGTCTATTACTGACCCGCATGATGACTGTCTCTGGTGCCTCTCTAGCGATCATGACGTCAAAGGTTGTTCATCCTGTAGAAAAATGAACCCTAAGGCGCTGAAGGAGAGAGAGACCAAGCTCTACATGTCCAAGGTGAGAAAGAAGAAAAGAGGTCGTAAAAGATCGAAGTTGAGGTCGTTGACTTCACATGGATCCAAGAGAAGGCAAAAGAAGAAGAGACATGGGCCTCGACGTTGATCGTCCAAGTCTCGAGCTTCGAAGTCGCCTTCTCCTGCTCCTCGACGTCGTACCAAGGATGTTATTTCTCCTTCACCTTCTGAGTCTCCACAGGCTTCTCCAGGCCGGTCTCCTGTTTTGGGTTCTCCGGTGCAGTCTCCGGCGCCGGTTGATTCTCCGGCTTGGGATGGAGATTCGAATCCAGTAGAGGAAGAGTCTCCTGCTGCTCCTGTGGCTCCACCTGTTACTCCAGTGGATCCGACTCCAGAGATTCGTCGTAAGGAAGTCGAACTGGCGCAGTATCCTTTGTTCCCGGCGCCGGGTTCGGATCCGTCGCACTTCATGAATGCGATGTATGGTATTTTTACCAGAGCCACATGCCCCTCTGGAGCACCTTAGGTTCCCATGGGCCCTTTGGCAATTAATTTGGGCGTGTCTCAGCATTATCCTCCGGCCCACTTTATGCCGTATATGCCGATGGCGCCGTCATGGCAGTATCCGGCGCAGAGGGTGTCGACACCGCTTGAGTAGTCTCCGGCTCCGACGGGTGTCCCTTCTTCCAGGGTTCGTTCGACGCGGGTCCCTGTCATGGAGCCTCCTTCGACGCCGTTGCCGGATCCGTCGACGCCGCGGATGGCGCCGCCGACGCCGCAGCCGAGGATCCTTTCTAGAAGGGAAGCTCAAAGGCTGATTGAAGAGGAGCAATATCGGGCTGGTGACATAGAGGAAGGAAAAATTTATGAGTCTAAGGACTTATTGGAAGATTTGTGTGAAGCAAGTGGTTTGGATGTCTCTTCGGAAGGGGACTTTGCTTTACAGAAGGTTTCTCCTTCGAAGGATGTAGCTCCTTATCATGTTGTTATCAAGAAGGCAGCTGAACTGTTGGACCTACAGCTTCCTATAGCTGAATATAAGCCTAATCTTTTAACAGAGGTGCTTCATTCTCCTGCTGTGGTGGAACCTCTTTTACCATTCAATGATGCTCTGACTGAGCCGATATTGGAAGTCTGGAGTAATCCTCTTTCTGCTCCTGCAGTTTCTAGATCTGTTTCTAGGAGATATAGGCTGGCACCAGGGGACACTGATTACCTGTCTTCTCACCCATCACCTCAAAGTCTGGTAGTTCAAGCTTCTTGTTCGAAGCAGTCGGTTGGCTCTTTCCCTCAAGCTCCGGCTGATAGAGACTCAAAAAAGCTTGAGCAGTCGGCAAAGAAAGTTTTTTTCTTCGGCCAGTATGGCATTAAAGTCCACAAATGCAACCTGTCTATTGGGCAGATATATCCATGCCCTCATGGACTCTGCTAAGCAGATTCTCCCTAAGCTGTCTGAAGAGGATCAAAACAATTTGAGTGAGGTCTTGATGGAATTCCCAGGCTGCTGCTCGACAAGTAATCCAGTTGGGTCTGGACACTGCAGATTCAGTGGCTAGGATGATGGGTAAGTCTGTTGCCACTAGGAGGCATGCTTGGTTAGGATCGTCAGGATTCTCACCTGATGTGCAAGTTGCCCTTTTGGACCTTCCTTTTGATGGTTCTAAGCTCTTCGGGGAAAAAGCGGACTTGGCCTTGCAGAGATTTAAAGACAGTAAAGCCACGGCAAAATCTCTGGGTTTGCAGTCTCAGTCAAGAAAGTATGGTTATAGAAGGTGTTGTGGTTTCGGGAAGTCTTCCTTTAGTTCCCGTCAGCCTCAGCAACAACAGCAGCAAAACCCTCTGTATAGGTCACCTTCGTGGAGCTGGACGACATCCCTCTTCCTCCTCCTCCTCTACCTCCCTTCCCCCTCCCAGTAATGCAGGAAAGCAGCCCTAGATCCGCAGAATGTGGAAAATGGGTACGCCCTTCCCTTTAGGGAATTCCCTACTCCTTACCCTCCTTGCCATGGGTTTTGTGCGGAGGTTCATTTGCTTCTCCTTCAGTAGGAGGTTCTTACCCTGTTACAAAAAGGTGCGATAGAGGTGGTTCTGGAGCAGGAAAGGGGTCAGGGATCCTACTCCAGGAATTTCCTGGTTCCCAAGAAGGATGGCAGGCTACGTCCTATCCTAGACCTCAGAATCTTGAATCTATTTCTCAAGCAGGAGAGATTCAAGATGCTCACTCTAGCACAGGTTCTTCAGGCGCTGCAACAAGAGGACTGGATGGTGTCCATCGACTTGCAGGATGTGTATTTCCACATCCCAATCCCGAAGACGCACAGGAAGTATCTCCATTTCACGGTTGGGTCGCAACATTACCAGTATGCGGTCCTTCCGTTTGGTCTTACTACTGCACCTCGAGTCTTCACCAAGGTGATGGCAGTGGTGGCAGCCCATCTCAGGAGGTTGGGGGTTCCGGTTTTCCCATACCTGAACGACAGGCTTCTGAAGGCAGAGTCTCCAGAGATGGTGTGTCGTCATCTGCAGGTAACAACCCAGCTGTTGTACAATTTGGGTTTTTCAATAAATGTACCCAAGTGTCACCTGGTGCCCTCACAGCGCAACCTGTTCACAGGGGCAGTACTGGATACCACTGTGTGTCGAGCATTCCCTCCACCTCAAAGGATTCTCGACATACAGGAAATGATTCCCTTGTTTTACAATGGAGCGTTTGTTCCAGTTCTGAAGGTCCTTCGCCTGCTCGGTCTGTTCGCTTCCTGCATTCTGTTGGTCAACCATGCACGCTGGCACATGAGGGCACTCCAGTGGTGTCTCCGCAGGCAGTGCTATCAGCACAACGGAGATCTCAGGGAGTCTGTGAGGATCTCCAGAGAAGCTACAGTGGATCTGTCGTGGTGCAGTGTGGAGGGCAATCTGTCCTCCATCGGTGGCCACAGTGATAGCGGATGCCTCTACCCTAGGCTTGGGAGCACATCTGGGGGATCTGAAGATCAAGGGTCTTTGGTCTCCAGAGGAAAGATTGTTTCATATCAATCTTCTGGAATTGCGGGCGATACGTTTGGCGCTCAAGGCCTTTCTCCCTTCCCAGTCAGTCAGTTCAAGTCCTGACGGACAACACTGCTGCGATGTGGTATGTCAACAAGCAGGGAGGAGTAGGGTTGTACCGTCTCTGCAGAGAGGTGTTACGACTCTGGTCCTGGGCTCAGGACCATCGGATTTGCTTGATGGCAAATCATCTGGCAGGGGTGCTGAACGTTCGTGCGGACAGTCTCAGTAGGCAGTTCTCTGCCGACCATGAGTGGAGGCTTCATCCAGAGGTGGTCCGGCGCATCTTTCAGACGTGGGGGATCCCTCAGGTTGACATGTTTGCCACTCACAAGAATGCGCACTGCCCGTCATTCTGTAGTCTCCAGTTTCCGGGGCAGGGAGCGTTGCGGGACACTTTTCAGTTGAGTTGGGGCTCGCAACTCCTTTACGCGTTTCCTCCCATACCCTTGATTCCTCGGATTCTGAGGAAGATTCGCGATGACCGGGCCCAAGTCATACTGATCGCCCCGGAGTGGCCAATTAGGGTGTAGTACACGGACCTTCTTCACCTCTCGTCACACCCTCCGCTCCGTCTCCCTATCAGGGCAGACCTCCTCTCTCAGATGGAGGGGCAAGTTCTACACCCCCACCTCCAGAGCCTGCACCTTCATGCCTGGAGATTGAACGGGGCAACTTGAATTCTTTTTCTCACCCGCCTAACGTTGTGGGCGTTACATTATCGGCCAGGTGACACTCCACTAAGTCTATCTATTCATGCAGGTGGTCTAAATTTGTTAAGTGGTGCGGAGAGAAATCTATTGATCCCTTAAAAGCTCATCTACCTGATGTTCTTCGTTTTTCTCTTCTTTTGGTCCAGCAGGGTTTTGCTGTGGCCACTGTTAAAGGGTATTTGTTGGCTTTGTCTGCATTTTTGTGTTTACCTAATCAGCCTTCTTTATTTAAGTCTCCTAAAGTCTTAAGATTTATTAAGGAGCTGACAAACATGTTTCCTCCCACTCCTTTCATTGTGCCCCGGTGGGACTTGAATTTGGTGTTAACTTTTTAATGGGGTCGTCATTCGAACCGGTGCATAGTTGTCCTTTAAGACTTTTAACTTTTAAAACTGTCTTCCTGGTAGCTATCACCCCTCGGCCAGGAGGGTGAGTGAACTCCAGGCTTTGAGTTCAAAGCCTCCTTCTCTGACCATATATGCTGAAAGGATGGAACTTAGGAGAAGGGCTGCTTTTCTGCCTAAGGTGGTGACTCCCTTCCACCTAGGTCAGTCCATTAACCTTTCTACTTTCTATCCTCCCCCTCACCCTTCCAAGGAGGAGGAGAGACTTCATCGTTTAGATCCAAAGAGGGCGATTAACTTCTATTTGGACAGAACAAAGGACTTTCGTCAGGATGGGCAGCTCTTTGTTGGATATGCTGGTCGTATGAAGGGCAAGGCAATGCACAAGCGCACTTTATCACGATGGATCATCTTGTGCATCAAGAAATGCTACTCCCTGGCTGGTAAGGAGCCTCCTGTAGGCATTCAAGCTCATTCCACCAAGGTCTAAATCTTCTACTTCTGCATTGTCTAGAGGTGTACCTGTTTTGGACATCTGTAAGGCCGCAACTTGGGCCTCCCTCCATACTTTCGTGAAGCATTACTGCTTAGATTCCGAAGTGAGGAGGGACGGCCATTTTGAGTGCTCTGTTTTGCAGGACTTTTTGGTATAGAAGGGTGGACACCCACCTCCGGGAGAGGTACTGCTGTGGGATTCTATTCATAAGGTGAGGAATCCACAGGCAGATGTATCCATTAGAAGAACAAGTTACTTGCCTTCGGTAAAGCGTTACCGAAGGTAAGTAACTTGTTCGTTTGTTTCCAAACTACTCCTTTCAATAAATCCACACTGATGCCAGTGTGGGATTTATTGTATCATGTACCCAGAGGGCACCTCAGAGGTACCCCCTAAATCCCTACCAACCCTGGTGTTGTCTCTGACCGGATGTGGGCAGCCAGCCACCACCAGACATGTTTCTGGGCCCCTGGCAAGAGAGCCCCTGCTCTCTGGGACCAGAAACAACGCACATCCGGGGCAGATGTGTCATGCCTCCTCCACTACAATGGGTCAGTGCTCGAAGAGGGAAGCTTCAAAGGCCTGCCGCTTTTGTAATGCAACCCCCAGCCTCTGCTACTAGCAGCAGATGGCAGCCCCTGGTTTACACCCCCACTTTGGGCGGGAAAACCAGTGGGAGAAGCGAGGTGAAGCACAACTTTCAGTCCCCACCATCTTGAAGATCGGGGGGACCCCCTCCAATCAGGGCTGGGTCTATGCCCTCCACCCACAGGAGGGTGGGATAATAGAGGGTGTAGTCATCCCAGGTAAGGTGCCCATTGCCTCTACCTGCTACTTACCTTAAACGCCTCCTAAATTTAGTATTTAGTATTTAGGTGGCTCCCCCAGACCTATTACTCAGATCTGTGATGACCTAAAAAGAAATAAGACACCCTGCAGTAGAAGCCAGAAGGCACTTGTCTTGGCCCCAGCTTTACCGGCCTGTATCCAGGTTCAACGACCCTGCAACCTGTCTTGCAACAGCGGCCTCAGAAACCCTTGGGAGGACTGTTGCCTTCAACTAGGACTTCAATCTCCCGTGGACATCAGACCTGTCCAAAAGAAACCGACTCCTAAGACTCCGGATCCAGGCAAATCTGTGTCCCCTGCCCACTCTGCACCCGACGCCCACGTCTGAGTGGATCACCTGTGCAGTGAATTATCCCTGGCGATTCTGACCTCTCTTGCCCTCTACGACGGCGACTGCAGTGTGAATCTAGAGGCTTCCCCGGACCGGCACCGGTAAGAAGAATCCAATGTTGAAAGGCACTCCTGCAACCGAAGAACCTGGGCCTCGGTGAGCTGAACCAACGGTGCCCCTACGACTCCCTACATCCCAGCTTACCTCTGCTATCATTGGTCTTCCTCCTGCAACCTCTGATCCCACGTCTGTAGCCTCTTTGCTAAAAATAGAATCCTCATAGAAAAGCATTAGGCGGCCGATGTCGAATTTGCACCCTGCACCCTGCACCCAGCCGCCTCTGTGCAGCTGGTGGTCTATGTTTGGTGCTGCTTTGTGGCCCCTCCCCCCCTTGTTCTTGTGCTAACCCCCAAAGCTTAGCCCCTGCAACCGATTTACTTACCTGCATGCAGTGTGGCTCCAGGTACCCCCTGTCTCAATTGGAAAGCATTGGGTCGAACTTTGATTTTGACCTCTGCACCGGCCACCCCTGTGCCACCGGTGGTGCAGATTTGGTACCTACCTGACCCCTTGCTGACTTTTGGCTCTGAAGACTAAGATTGTAAGTTCAATACTTACTTGTTTAACCGCAATATTGTTTTTCCTATTGGACAACATTGGACAGTGTGAAAACGTTTCTAAGTGTCGATTTTTCAAAGTGAAGAGTATTTTTAATTAAAAACGTACTTACCTTATTACGAAGACCTGGATCTTAAAATAAAGGACACAGTATAATTTTATAAAATTGGTCTGGTCTCCATCTTGAGTCATGCGTCCATTATTGATCACTGTTGCGCAGTAAATGTCTTACACTCCTCTGTGTTAGGCCTAAGGCTGCTCACCCACACTTCCACTAATAGAACACTTTGGGTTTTACATTGAGTCCTGTACTCTTTTGGGCAACCACTGGACTCTGTATAGGGTATTACCACCTAGTGGTAATATCATATGCAGAGCCAGCTTCCTACAAATACCCAAGCACTTCACAGGTACTACCAGTAATGGGGCTCTCCCACAAGCGATCTGTTCTCCACAGCTCAAACCTTCTATCAATCAATCAGGGGAATTGTAAGCGCACTACTCCCCAGTGAGGGTCTCAAGGTGCTTGGGGCAGCAGCTCCGGTTAGTCGAAGAGCGAGGTCTTGAGGGTCTTCCTGAAGGTGTGCAGGGTGGAGGCGTGCCTGATGTTGATCAGCGGCTCGTTCCAGGTCTTGGCCACTATGTAGGAGAAGGTTCTTCCACCCGTTCTTGCTCTGCAGATGCGCGGGGATTCGGCTTGGGCAAGGTTGGCGGATAGGAGGTTCCTCTTGGGTATGTGAAAGGAGATTCTGTTGTTGAGGTATTGGGGTCCGGTGTTGTGGAGGCATTTGTGGCATGGGTGAGTTTCTTGAAGGTTACGCTTTTCTTGACGGGGAGCCAGTGGAGGTCACGCTGGTGCTGGGTGATGTGTTGGTGTTGAGGGATGCCAAGGACGAGTCTGGCAGAGGTGATCTATATGGTCTGCAGTTTGCAGAGCAGAGACTTGTTGATCCCGGCGTAGAGGGCATTTCCATAGTCCAGTCTGCTGGTTATGAGTGCGTGGGTGACGGTATTCCTTGATTCCGGGGGGATCCATTTGAAGGCTTTTCGGAGGATGCGGAGAGTGTTGAAGCAGGTGGAGGCGACGGCGTTGACCTGACGGGTCATGGAGAGGGATGAGTCGAGTATGATGCTGAGGTTTTGGGCGTGGTCCATGGGAGTGGGGAGCAGCCAGGTGTGGTGGGCCACCAGGCGTTGTCCCATGCCAAGGGGGAGGGTCCAAGGATAAGGACCTCTGTCTTCTCCGAGTTGAGTTTCAGGCAGCTGCTGCTCATCGACGATGCAACGTCTTTCATTCCTTCCTGAAAGTTGAGTCTGCTGGTGATGGGCTCCTTGGTGAGGGAGAGGATGATCTGGGTGTCTTCGGCGTAGGATACTGTGCTGAGTCTGTGCTGTCTGACGATGGCGGCGAGGGGGGCCATGTAGCTGTTGAAGAGCATCGGCTGAGCGACAATCCTTGGGGTACTTCGCAGTTGATTTCCTTGGGTTTGGATAGGAAGGATCGAAGTCTGATTCTCTGTGTTCTGCCGGCGAGGAAGGAACGGAGTGAGTCGAGGGCGGTTCCTTGAATACCGGCTTCGTGGAGTCTGGCGGTGAGTGTTTTCGGTGGGAGACTGTGTCGAAGGCTGCAGTAGGATCAGGTGTGTCCTTGGTCGAGGAGGGTGCAGATGTCGTCTGTGGTGGCAAGTAGGGCTGTCTCCGTGCTGTCGTTGCTGCAAAATCTGGATTGGGAGGGGTCGAGGATGAAGTGTTCTTCGATGGATTTCCGTTGCTGGACGTTGACTGTCATCTTGTTGACTTTGGCTGAGAAAGGGAGGACGGAGAATGGTGGAAAGTTCTTGAGGTCCGTGGAGTCTGCTGATGGCTTCTTGAGTAGGGGTCTGTGCGTTTACAGTCGTTAGGAAAGATGCTGGTTTCGAAGGTGGCATTGATGGTGCGTAGTAGTTCCGGAGTCATGGTGGCGGCGGCTCTGTGGACGATGTGCGGGGGGGCACAAATCTGTGGGGGCTTCTGGGTGGATGCCCTTCATGTTCGATGCGGTATCTTCGGTGGTGACTGGGGTCCAGGAGGAGATTGTGGGCTGGCTGACGTTGCTAGAGGATGGTGTGGTTACGAAGTCAGGTGTCTGGTCGTTGAAATTGCCATGGAGGCCCTTGGTCTTCATATGGAAGTAGGAGCTGAACTTGTTGCAAAGGTCCTGGGATGGGGTGATGTCCGTGGTTTCACTAGGCGGGGGGGGGGGGAGGGTTGTGAATTCGTGGATTTTGGGGACCTTTTGCTGCCTGGACCTTCTGCTACACGGACCTTTGCCTTTTGGAATTCTGTGCTGGGCTGTTGTTTAGTTTGCTGCCCCACTGCTCGCCGGACCCGCTTCGCGGAGAAAGTCGGCGGGGGACTTGTGCTTGTGCAGTGGCTGTGACGACTGGGGAGTCTTGGGGCATCACTGCAGGGCTGCGTGCGTCTCCGCAGGGACTCCATCTCCCAGGAGTCCCTGCCTGGCCAATCTGCATCACCTGGCCCGCTCTCCCGGCTAGCCCCGCCCCCTGCGTACAGGTCGTTGTTAAAGAGCCTCCCTACCCCTACAACTGCGGGACCTTTTGCTGCCTGGACCTTCTAAACTGTACTTTCGAACCCCTGTTAAGCGATGATGAGGATTTGGGGTCTGAGGAGGATGCTGTGTGGAATATCCCATCCCTGTCATTAAATAATATCAAAAAGGCCACAGAAGCGGCTCTGCATTGGGCAGGGCTGTGTTTGGAGTGGGGTCTGAGAGTGGCTAATGGTCGCACGATATCTGACAAGGCTGGTAAACCCACATTTGACAATGGGGTTAGCCAAAGTAGAATTGATTACATTCTGGTTAAAATAGAGTATTGGTCTCTCTTGGAAGACATGGCTGTCATTGACCGTCCCATGAGTGATCATAACCCCTTGTCCTTAAGTATAAAGCTCCCTGGTGGATTTGTTAGATCCCCTGTAGCCTCGTGCATCACTGCCGAGGCTATCCTAACCAACGATAGAAGAAGGGTTAAATGGAGCAGGGTTGTGGAGGACCCCACCCTGCTTAACGGCATATCATTGGAAGTATCATCTACCTTGAATGCCATAGCGAACCTATTTCCGAACGAGGGTGTTATCCACCGGATTAGTGATTTGCACGAGCAGTGTTTTATTAAACTCAAGGCCCTCCTTACCTTACCACCTAAGCTAGGGAAACTAAAAACTCCCAGTTCTAGTAGGAAATGGTATAATAAAAAATGCAGGGAAGTTCACAGTGGGCTAATAAAAGCCATCAAGTTTAGGGTGACCACCGATATTAAAATGGCTCGCCAACGGTATAAAAAAGTCCAGTGGGAGGCGAAGAGGGAGTGGGACGAAGCCCACTGGACAAACTTGCTTGAGGCTTGCCTTTCGTCTAACCAGACTAAGTTTTGGGAAGTCGTGAAATGGGGCAGGAACCCCGACTCCCAAACCCCTGCAAATCATGTACCAGTAGAAGCATGGGTGGACTTTTATTCAACCCAGTTTAGGGACCCAGACTATAAACCTCTTGTTGACCCGGGGATCTGCGCGCCTTTGCCGCCCCCATCCTGTCATCCCCTGGTGTTTACGAATGATGACTCCAAGACTGCACTTTGTTCGGCTCAAGCGGGAAAAGCCCCTGGGATGGATTGTATCCCGGCAGACTTACTTTAAAATCGACCCCCACCTTTGGATTCCCTATGTTACTCAACTTGCAAATGCCATTGCTAAGGGGGCTAGGATCCCTGAGTCCTGGAAGGGGGCGGAAATTCTTCCTATATTTAAAAATGAGGACCGCTCGGCTCCCGGAAACTACCGCCCCATCAGTCTCATTGACTCCCTCCAAAAAATTGTTGCCAGGATGGTCCTCGCCAGGGTTCAGGGGTGGATGGAGTCGGAGAGCATCCTGTCTCCGATGCAAGCTGGCTTTAGATCAGGTACCAGCACCATTGACCAGGTCTTCAGATTTATTCTGATATACTGGAAGGTGGTGCTGTTGGGCGGCGGGTCTATCTACGCCGCCTTTGTGGACCTAAAGTCCGCCTTCGATCTGGTGCCCAGGGCAAAATTGTGGGCTGTTCTGGGCACCTTAGGAATGCCACAAGAACTCCTTGAACTCCTGGTAAGATTACACGAGGGCAATTTTGCTAGGGTGAGGTGGGGAGGTCAAGGGCAGGTGACGGATAGTTTCCCCGTAACACGGGGTGTCCGCCAGGGGTGCGTTTAAGCACCTACCCTCTTTTTTCTATTTATTGACCAGGTGGTGAAGTTCTTTGCAGACACTCCTACTGATGCACCGACCCTGGGTGGGACTAAATTTCCCTTGCTCATCTTTGCAGATGACACTTTAATCCTATCAAAGACGCGTAAGGGCCTCCAAACGGCCTTAAACAGATTTGAGGATTTTTGTAAATTAAACGATCTGCAAATAAATGTGAGCAAGACTAAATTTATGGTTCTAACCAAAAATCGCCCCATAAAGAGTTGTGTAAGCATGAATGGTGTGGGTCTGGAACAGGTGGAGGTTATGACTTATTTAGGAGTAACTCTAGACTCTCGGCTATGTTGGAAGCCCCAGGTTGATGTTCTTCGTTTAAAATTTGCACGCCTCACGGGCTGTTTGATCCAGGAGCAAAAAATGTCTCTTACCAAAAGGGTAATACGGGCACTTAAGATCTATGACGCAAAAATTAGTTCAGCTATACTGTATGGGGCCGAGCTGTGGGGTTTTTTGGACCTATCCCCTTTGGTAACAGTCCAAAACAAATGTTTGCGTAATTTGGTAGGACTACCCCAATCAAACCTCTCTTGTTGGACATGGGCTGTAAGTCTATCAAAGAGATGGCACGATATCGGTTGGTTGCGCTGTGGAGATGGATTTGGATATCGCCGGATCTAAGCCTCTTTGCTACTGAACTTGCGGAAGTAAGATCTATCATGGGTTCTAGCAACATCCCTTGGTTCCGTGAAGTGAAAAAAATCCTGGATGAAATGGGTCTTATCCAATTGTGGGATTCCCCGGGGAGTTCTGTTTTCCCTTCCAAGCAAGCCTTCAAGTCACTGTACTGGGCATCAGTTAGACATCAATCCGTTGTGTGTTCCGATGGCGCTTCCCTTTCTGGCAGATTTCTGGTGCATAAATTAGATCCCTCTCTGGAGAATTACTGGGATGTTATCACCAAGAGTCTGGATAAAAAATTATACCACCAGTTTAGGGTAGGTTGTTTGCCAGTAAGGTCTTTTTCCAAAAAATGGGCTGGTAGTTCGAATGAGTACTGCCCCTGGTGTAACGATCAAAAGGAGAGTATGGGCCACTTCTTCTTTGCTTGTCCCGCTTATCATGCCCCAAGGAACAAATGGATTAGGCCCATCTTCCAACGGATGAACATCAGAAGATGCATAGAGGCATTGTGGGACCTAAGAACTAACACCTCAGAATTGGTTGTAATTGGGGTAGCAAAGTATCTAGGGTGGGCTTGGGTTATTAGAGCCAGACATTCTTAATTATCCTGGTTTCTCAATTTTTAACATTGGGTTTTACTTAACTTTATACTGCGTCTTTAAATACTGTTTAATTCTTTCTTAAATTGTGCATTGTTATGCACTAATATGGTGTTTTAAATAATTTGCATGTATGATTGATTGATCTTAATATCTTTTTATGTAATTGTCTTTTATGATATAACAATCGAAATAAAGACGTATGAAACCTGAAACCTGAATTTGTGGATGATACTGAAGAGTTCCTTGGAGTTTGCGTGGATCTTTTTCTGGATGAAGGTCTTTTTGGTGGTTCTGATGCGTTGGTGGTATTCTGTCATGGTGTTATTGTAGGTGGTCTGATCTTCCGAGGATTTGCTGTTTCTCCAGTTCTTCTTGAGACGTCTGCAGGTGCGTCTCAAGATTCCTGGGGGTCGGCGGTGAACCAGGTGGCCTTCCTGGGGCGCTGTCTGATGGGGTTGCGTAGGGGTGAAAGCTTATCTGCGCAGTTGGAGATAAATCTGTGGAGTTCTTTGGTTGCGAGGTTGATGTCAGTTGAGGGGGCGGGGGCATCGCAGTTGAGGATGAAGTTGAGCTGCTCCTCAGTGATCTTGCTCCAGTTTCTTCATAGGGGGGGGTGCAGGTTTGGGCGCTGTGGCTTTGTCAACGTGGAAGTGTATGCAGTGGTGGTCCGTCCATGGGGGTTGCGTGGTGTGGCTGAAGTGGATGTTGTTACTTCCTGCGAAGATGGAGTCAAGGGTACGCCGACACTACCCTCCCTCCGCAGAATATCGTGGTGCTGTGCAGCGCTGGAAGGAATCTGACTGCCTAGATAGTGCCTGGGTCTGCGGCGGTGAGTCGCGCTTATTAGCTGACCTGGGGACGTCGTTCACTGTTGTAGTTGGAGGTGCACAGTGGAGCTGTTCAATACTACCTAGGCACCCAAGGCAAAGATTGAAGCATACAGCGGGCCGATAAAGCGGTCTATTGAGCCGTGTACCTGCTGCAGCGCTGTGACGGCTTGGAGCATTGTAGGCAAGCTAAACCGCAACAATTGCGGTCGTGAGGTGGGTGAGATAACGCTCCCCCTTTAGAATATTGCGGTGCTGGATGGCGCTGGAAGGGGCCTGACAACTCTATCGAGGACCTGGAGATGCAGCGGTGAGTCGCGCTTTATAGCTGGCCTGAGGACGATGCATATTGCTATAGCTGGAGGAGCATAGTGGCTCAGTGCAGCACGTAGCTGGTGACCCCAGCTGTGATCGAAGGGTGTCGGTGGCTGACTGTGTGGGCACTTGGCTACTCCTGGCAATTCATGGACTGATCTGAATGTTAGCATGCAGGGGGACCTGCCCTAAATTGCAACGCTTGAAGGCCTGAAGGGACCCATATAGGGGTGAAGAGCTATGTGGTCTGTTCGCCCCCAATAATAATCAGCACCCATATTGGCGATTACCCTGTGGGTCAGAGCGACGTGTAGGGTGCCCAGTTCGTAGTCGCTGTGGCAGTGTGGCGCCGTGGGTTGCCCTTTGGATCCGCTGCCTAGACTACACCCTGCGGTGAGTGAGAGCAATTGGTGAGAAGTTCTGCGTCTGGGCTGCGTTGTGAGATAATATTGCTGTCTGGACCGCTCAGCCTGGCACCATGGGAAAACCAGATAAAACACAAAAAAGCCTCACTTTTGAAATGTGCGAAACTGGACGCACACAAGGTAAGATGGCCTCAGACTCAGTGGTGGAGGCCCCATCTGACACTGCCCCAACCCTAGAATCCACTCTACTTGCAATGCAGCAAAGCCTACAGTCAATAGATGGCAAAATGGACGCCCTTAATTTCTGAATGGATCACATGGCGGCAAAGTTGAACAAATAGGGTACAAGACTGGAGGAGGTCAGGCAAAGAGTGTCAACCATTAAAGATGATGTGCAAACGGTATCGTGTAAATCTCTCACTATGGAGAAGGTGCTCGCGATAAAACAAGCTAAGAACGATGACTTGGAAGTGAGGTCCTGGACGAACAACGTACAGCTAATGAAGCTGCCAGTCAACCAATGTTGGAAACATTGAACTTTATGTAGAAGGGCTGATCAATAATATATTGGGTGCAGAGAATTTCTCGCCTTTGTTGGTGGTGGAGCGAGCCCATCGATCCCTAGCAGCGCGCCCCAGCTGCCCTGCCGCGGCCGATCATTGCGTGGCTGCTGAACTACAGGGATCGGGACACGATTCTTCGTCTGGCTCAAGAAAAAGGGCAGATCACACATCAGGGAAATGGGCTTGAATTTTTCCCTGACTTCACTACTACGGTCCAGGCTGCACGGAGGGAATTTATTCCCACTAAAAAACTACTACAAGCTGAGGAGATCCCGTATGCCATGTTGTACCCAGCGAGGCTGAGGATTGGTCCGGAGGGCGCATCCAAGATTTTCACGAACCCAAAGGCTGCAATGGAACATGCTAAGCGGCTAAAGAAACGCCATCGAGACATGACGGACGACCCAGATGTTGATGAACAGTAATCTCAGGATGGCAACTTTGGTCAGACTGTAATATATGGGGGTTTCCATATGGCCTTAGCTGGTGGTCTGATGTTTGGGAGTGCCCTGCATTATTGCCCAAAATTGACTTGTTTGCAACCTCTACTGTGGCATCCTGTCCTCTGTGGGGGGCATAGTATGAGACTACGATCCTGAAGTAGTGTGTACCGAGTGTGCGTATATTCAATTGTATGTTACCGTAAGACATTTAGAGATGTGGTGTGCCGTGGTGTCGGACCATGGGCACAGGTGGCCATGTCTCCCCATCACTGTGAGGTTCTTATGCACTCTAGTGCCCTCGCAGGGGTGTTCCCGATTTATTCATTTGGGTCGGGGGGGAGTTTATTGTTCTCTGATTGGGTTGTCTTGTCTTTGGCAAGCTGGGGGTGCTGAAGTGGGCGGGAGGGTTTTGGGGGGAAGTGGGGTTTGTGGCGAATGTTGAAGATTGCAGCAGAACTGGGTGGCTTACAGTTTAGCAGTGTGGGCTAGGCAATATTCCTATGACATAATCTATGATGGTCTGGTTTTGATGATACGATAAAGATAATACCATGGAATGCAAGTGGGTTGAATAACCCCCAAAAATTCGTAATGTGCTCTCTTTTTTAGATAGGCAAGATGTGTAGGTTGCATTCCTCCAGGAGACACACCTTACTACAATTACGGAACTACATGTCTGATCTCTCTGGGCTGGGGTGCGAGTGGCTTCCTCATATTCCAGGGGTGTGATGATCTTAGTTGAGAAAGGAATACCATACACATTCATTAGATCTGAAAAGGATGAGCATGGTAGGATACTAATTGTGTTGGGTAAGATGGGGGACACAATGGTATTGTTTGTAAATACTTATGGGCCTAATATTGATGATTCTATCTATTTAATGACATATGGAGACCTATCTCTGTTTATCCTACATCAGTCGTTATATGGGGTGGGGACCTGAATGTCTGTTTGATCCCAGACTTGACCGCTCCACCGATTCTGAGGAACGCGGGAAGTAGGGGGCTTTGATTTTGAATGAGTTGATAGAGGCAGAGGGCCTTATAGATAAATGGAGGGCACAAAACCCAGAGGTGCGGGAAGGTACATTTGTCTCAACAGTGCATGGATCGTGGTCAGGGCTTCATTATTGGCTGGTGTCCTGGGAGGCGGCCCCTTGGACTGTCTGGGTAAACACCTGGCTAGAACGCTGTCGGACCATTCGCCAGTACTGATTGAGCTTAGGAATCCAGCCTGCGTTAGACCCCCATTCCTATGGCGATTACAACCATCTTCACTCACTGACACAGTATTTCGGGCCGAAATCGGGGTGGCGATCTATAATTTTTTCTTTGAGAACGAGGGATTGGTGGACAGTGCAAGCACTCTCTGGGAGGCATTTAAAGTTACAATAAGTGGAGTTTGTATGGGTGCGCTGGCTGGTGTGTTGAGAGATCTCAGGCATAGAATAAGAAATCTAGCAAATACAAATTTACCTATTAGAACGTGAATATGAGCGATATCCGACATCCGCCGTATTGGGCCAGATTAGAGAGTTGGTCTCTGAGCAGAACCAGACTGCAGATCAGGAGGTGCTGCATAAATCCAGGCGCTCAAGGGCCCGATATTATGGGGAAGGTGGAAAGCCTAGTCGATCGCTGCCACATAGGTTGTCAGCTCCTAGGGGACAGGAGAATATTACTGAATTACTAGATGATGACAACATTGTTAAATATTCCATGTCTGAAATTAGTAAAATATTCATGGACTTGTACTCAAAATTATATGGCTGATATTAATGCCTATCTAGGCGATATAGCGCTTGGATGGCTCTCCAATGGGTAGCGTGAATATTTGGTTCAACCGTTTAATGAGGATGATGTGAAAGAAGCTATCTGGTCCCTACCTACTTGTAAAGCGTCAGTGCTGGATGGCCTGCCCAGCGAGTTCTATAAATCTTATATCGATGAGCTTGCCCCACAATTACTGAAGGTTTTTGCAGAATCCTATGAAACTGGAATACTTCCTCTGTCTCTCAGGAAGCTTTGACAGTTATGCTTCTGAAACCTGACAAACCAACTAGTAGGTGTGATTCTTACAGAGCGCTCTCCCTCATAAACGTAGATACTAAAATACTAGCTAAAACGATAGCATCTAGGCTACAACCTTTGGTTTCTAAGTTAGTTCTCCTGAACCAATTAGGGTTTGTCTCTAAACCATCTACGGTGCATAATCTCCGTACCATTTTTGCTGTACTGCACCATTTGGATACAGAGTCATCGGCGGTTGCTGTCCTTCTTGATGCAGCAAAAGCATTTGATCCGCTCCACTGGGGCTATTTGTTGAAGTGCTGCGACGGATGGGCATGCTGCCTTTTTTTTGTAAAATGGATTCAGCTGCTGTACACCAACCAGGTAGCACGTGAGCGAGTGAATGGATGGGTGCAATTTGTAAAAGCACGCGGCAGGGTTGCCCATTGTACCCGATGCTTTTCTCATTGGTATTGGAGCCGTTAGCATGTAAGACGCGTCAGAAGCACTAGGAGGCTGCTCTGGGGTTCAGGTAGCACCTATTGATCATCTCATTATATGCGGATGATATGTTATTATATGTTCGAGACACAGACACAGCTCTCTCCCTTATTGCTGGAGTATGTTTTATTTGAAATGCGATTTGGGCCTGGGGATAAATTGGGCCACGATTTTTCCATTGACTGATTGTACACAAGAGGTGGTTCCAGATTACCCGCTCGCCTGGTCCGCTGACCCGGTGAAATATTTGGGGGTCTGGGTACACAAAGACCCGGAGACTGTGTTAAACATGAACTATGGACGGGCTGTCAATGTAATTACTGAACAAATTTCTCCTTGGAAGCGTGTGCTGCTATCCCTGGCGGATAGAATCGCTGTCATAAAAATTACAGTGCTTCCCAAGTTGTTGTATCTTTTTGTCAATATCCCGATTAAGTTAAATATCGCCTTTTTTAAAACATTGCAAACTTGTTTATGGTCCCTAATTTAGGTGGGCGGGCAAGTAGCCGAGGTGCAGCGGGAACACGCTTACATTGCCCTTTGAAAGAGGTGGCTTTGAGGTGTCAGATATACGCCTATACTATCTGTGTGCCCAGGTGCAGTTTACGCATTATTGGCTGTTTACGCAGAAGTACATGCCGCATTTGGCGATGGAGGCGGATGCAGTGCATCCAATGCCATTGCCAGCATGGATTCTGCACGTCGAGGCGATAGCGGCAATAGTAGGGAAATAAATTCAGTTGTTTGCACTGTATGGGCATAGAACGCTTTAGCCAAACAAGCGGGGACAAAGTCTATTTATGCTTCCGATATGCCAATTGAGGCGCATCCGGGGATATCAGTGGCATGTGAGCGTACGGCCCTTAATATTCTTCAAAGTGCAGGGATTACAAAACTGGCAGATATGTATCGAAATGGAACTTTCCTGACCATGGTAGATTTTTAGGCTGTGCAACAGTATAATCTTATGCATGGATTTATATACGCCAGACTGCGGGTGATGGTGCCCGATCTGTGGCCGGATTTTCCAATGGAACCGCAAATGCTGAGGGTGTTGCACATGGTTTTGAAAGGTGGTGAATGTAGGGGGTTGATCACTAGAATATATTCTGTATCCCAACATGAAAATTAAGGGGACACTTCCTTGGCATTGGAAAAATGGAATGTTGTTCTAGAGACTCTCATGTCACACACGTGCATTGGGCAAGGTGTTGTAAATTGACTGGTCGTTTAACTACAAATTGAAATCTGCTAATTATTCACGTTAAATATATACATCAGATATATTACACCCCTGTTAGATTGTTAAAATTTGGATTGCGTGAAGAAGCAAGGTGTCCCAGATGCTGTCAGGATGGTACGGACTTTATGCACTTGGCGTGGATGTGTCCTGCCATATTCGCATTTTGGAGTGGGGTGGTAAAAGCATTATCAGATATGACATATGAAAATATTGCATGTGAACCAGAAATGTGCCTGTTAGGATTGTTGAACAAAATCAAGCCATGTTATAGACGCATTGTTGCAGTTGCCAGACTAATGGCTAAACGAGCAGTTGCAATGTACTGGAATTCTAAAGCTGTACCGACACTGAGAAAATGGGTTTGTGATCTTGTATTTTGTAAGGAGCAATTGAACATGTATGCGGAGGAGTTACCTGACTCATCCAGGCCCATTGATTTCTGGGTTCCACTCACTGTCTATTTGCTAGCACACCCAGATAGGACCTAGATATATGTTGTTATGGAACTCACCTAACCCTGAGAAATGATAGCTAGATTGCTATGATATCCCCTTGCATTGGTGTTCCCATGATGTTCTGCTGTACTGTCCGTATATGCCCCATTAATATACTGTTGGGATAGGGTGGAGGGGGAGGTAGGGAGGTGGGTGTTTGGATAAAAAAGGGAAAATAGCAGTATTGGCCTCTGGATCCTACATGATGGAACACTATAGTGACAACGTGTGCAATTGTAATATGTGCTGCATTTTCTATTTGTGATTTAACCCCTTCAGCGCGGCGCGGATTTCCGCGCCACGCTGAAGGTTCCGTGCGCGGGCGGGGCCATGACGGAACGGTTCCGTCATGCGCACAGCGCAACCGACGTGAATGACGGAACCGCTCCGTCATGCGCGTCGAAGGGGTTAATAAAAAAAATAAAGTGTGGGCAGAGCATGTCTATCCACAGCCATCTGTTCATAGCATGTAGTGCTGTAGATTCACATGTGTCCTCCCCCCTCCTCAGAAGCAAGCAATTATATTGAATGTTTTCTCTCAACTTTTCCTCATTATTCTGTACATTCTTTCTGTCTTTCATCACTGCACTCCATTGACATTACTTGCCAGCTGGTTGAAAATAACAATCTATGGTTCAGTCTTTCTCCTGGTGCATTATGGACTAAGGGTGGAGTCACGAGCTATCTTCTCATCGAAACTACTTAGATGAAACAGAAAACTTGCAAACATGCACGCTCAGCACAAGATAACAGGAGTATGATGAGCATGTGAATCTACAGCACTACATGTTTAAAACGAATGATTACAGGGAACGTAACCTTTTCCTTTTGTTAGGCAATCAGAAAGTAATTTGAAAAGCAACATGAATTGATCAGCCTGTACATGAATATCTATCTAGTGCATTAAGAATTATAATTCTCCTTGTAACCCAACCAATTTGGGCAGTTAGTGCCAAATGCAAAACAATACAGAATTATGTTGTACCTATCCATGCATCGGTAGCCACAGTGTATGTTTTTTGATGTCTGCTGCATCAAACATTGTTTCCTGCTCTGCTCTGTAATGGTTGTTTTAGAACAGGAATGTCCAATGTTAATTAATGAGGGGTGGATCCTTGTCATATTTTCACACAGGATGAATATTTATACAGTAAATCTAAATGAGACTCAGTTGCTTATTTACTGGTTAGCCTGAAATTTTGGTACGTATTCAAGTCTTGTGGAACAATGCTCAGCATCCCTGTTCTAGACCGAGATGTCATGGATAAATGTATCACACAGAATCATATCCATGTCCATATCCATGTCCCTTTTGAATTATTTGCCCAACCCATTCATTAAAAAGAAAAGGTCTGAAATAGTAAAATAAATGCAGCTCACACAAAGGCTTGCTTTCCCTATACCAGTCAGGAATGTTGTACAGGAAAAGTGGCACATTCATTTATACCTTCAACAGGACACTATTAAGGGACTACTTTGTCCGTCCTAAGGATTAAGCTGCAGTCCTCAAGATCGGTCTTTGTAGAGGCTATGAAGAAAAGGCATGGTGTTGACTCTAATGCTTCCATTGGCTAGTATTGAAAATGTATAAATAGTTTTGAATTAAAAATATAAAGAACTGATATTGATTTATAGGTAACAAGGTCCATTAGCCCAACCCCAGTTGCCTCAGCAGATCCATCTATAGTAAACAGTATGTGAGGTAGACTTGACAGAGTCAATGGAGATTCATATTTGGGGAAGGAATTGCCATTTGCATGTTGGTCTAGTTGTAGCCAGTGGGTGTGAAGAGCAACAAGTTACAAAAGCCTCCCAGCACTATTTCTAGTTTCTGAACCTGGGATCAATGTTACCAGCAATTGATATCAAATACAGCCATTTGATAAAACTATGAGGGGAAATGCATGCATTAATAGCCTGGTCATGGGGAGTCAGTGGAATGGCATAAAGGCAGGAACGTTTCTCTATGCGTCTGTGGATGGATTCCACAAGACTGTCCTGTGAATATACAGCAGTCGTCCTTTAGGATCCAAAACAAACAACAGGAATTTACAGGTAAGACAAATTTACATTCATACTGTTTTCTTCCTAATTCTTGAAGTAGTAAACACTCTTTTGTGTACCTCTTTGGCCAAAGCACAATGACGCAATCCTCAAAATGACCTATTCATGAGCTTTTTTAACCCTCTTGGAACCTTAAATGTTGGTTTTAATCAACCTGTCCGCTTTCAAAGTATGTAAAGTAGCTTGAGATCTACTTTGCATAATATTGAAAACAGACCAGAAAAGCATTGAGTTCAAAGAAAAATTATCGTTATAACCGGAGGTTAACCTCAATGTATGTTTATAATCATAGCCAATCACAGCATGGTTGTCACCCATGCCTTTTATTGTACAGAGATGTGGGTAAAAATCATTGGAACACATTTATTTTTTAGCTTATAAAAAAACATGAGGTTTCTCTTAACTGTAATGTCTTCGCCTTATTTCATTTGTTATGAAAAAGCATGATCTTTATAGGTTATCTTTTTTACTTTCATCACTTCTTTTCTACAGTTTGGGTCTTTTCAGGGCACTTCTAAACTTACAGTTTTACTGTTTTTTTTGTTTGTTTTTTATTTTTGCTTCTTCAGCTCCTTGACCAAAAGTCTGTTTCTCACTTCTCTTCTGTGCAGCCAGATACGTGACAAGGTCTGTAGTCAACATTGCTCCCCACTATGTTCATGCCTTGTTGTGAAAGATATGACCCTTTCCCATACTTAATAGAAGATCCGGCAGCATTTTTAAAACTGCTTCGTGTGTCACTTTTGTAGAGACCAATCATTATACAGTTAATTTAGAATAAAATAGAAGCCCTGACCCATAAATTTGCAACATGCAATAAAAGCCGTGGAGATGTATGTCTTAACCAGAAAAGTCATTGTGTGCTTTGTTTCATTCAAATGTTCATTTCACAGTTAAATATCATTTGCATAATGCTTTTGTAAACCTGTCCTGCTCATATGTCCATCTCAATCCATAAATCGAACTTAAACTTTCAGAACATTGGTGGAACACCTGTTGCATTCTTTATTGTTTACTGTCAGAACTGCCACCACTGCTAGTAAATACATTCATAGTAAGGAATTAAGCCGAACTAAGTTTAAAATATTATTGTACTGGAAACCTCTGAATGCACATTCCTCACCTTCTTGAATTTTCTTATACACCAGACTGGATCTGGAAACTTTTATAATGCATCAGGTTTCATACACCAAAAGGTAGCTCCCTTGGACTCCACTGGAACCTCGCCCGCAATGCAGCGTTGTGATTGATCTGAGTGCCGTGGTCGGGCGCTCAGCCAGAGAAAGGGACGCTGGGTATGTTCTCCATGCAGGCTGTAATGTAGCCTGCATGGAGAACATGCTCATGGCGGATTGGCCAGCCCAATACAGCCAGCCAAAGCCTCATGCGCACTTGGAGTGGGTAAACACTCCTCCCCTGCCCTGCTCTGTGAGCCCTATCCCTACCCAGCTGAGCAAGGTGTAAAATAAAATGATAATAACAATGAGTTATTATCATCTTATTTTTTCCCTTTTTCGACCTGTTTATTGGGGCCTTAGTGGAGGAGCCGCCACTGCCTAACAACAGTGTGCATAGGTAAATGTCCCCTCTGAAGTCTAGTCTGAAATGGTAACGCACAACACATTCCTTTGGTGCTTAGTTTTGAAGCATGACTCCCAAGTCCTCTGACAAGTGCTCCTCACATTAACATTAGAGAGTGTAAAGTGAAGCTGTTTGTTGCCAAACACAAGAAGTGAGTTTAATCACATACTGAGTCCTTTGCTTGTTCCTGATCCAATACTCTACCCCAGTCCAAGCCATGCTCCTTGGATAGGTCCAAGATCAAGCAATAAGACAAGTCTTGTTAAAAGCACAAAAAGTTCTAAGTAGAAGTGTGCCCCTTCCTGCTGGTCTGCTCAGTGTTCTGAGGATTCAACACCAGTGTCATCCGACTCTGATCCCTTTCCTCAGTTAGAGCATATATGCCTCGGATTTCCTCTGCCATTTTTGCATAGTAGGGTAAATTCTAAGGATCTCATGCTGCAGCTTTTTCAGATTATTCCAGGTCTCCCTGGAGTGCCTTTGGGCCCCAAGGATCCACCTAGGCCACCAATCAGACTTCCACCGTAAGGGCTCTCTCCAGCGCTGGCTAACCAAGTTTGGCCCTTGCCTGGCTCAGTGCTAGTACCATGCCATGTCTCCACACCTTTACTGTAGCTCTTGCTAGTTCTAACCAGTTTGGCTCTGCTCTGGAGGTGGCAGTTTCTGATCCTGAGCTGAGTTTGACTACATTTGAGCTAATGTCACGTGAAACCACCAACTTCTGATAGAGACTTATAGCCTCAGATTTCTCACCTTTCGAATATTCCCCAGGCGTCAGATTGGATCCTGAAAGTTTTCAGCAGTACCTCTGTGTGCTGGTAGGTGATGCTGTGTGGCTTCGTACTTATGCTATTCTCACTCTGGAGATGAGGTGCAGCGCCCTTATAGACACAACTCCTGCGCACTGACATCAATTCATTTCTTTCCACGCCACCAGACGTGCATCTGGAGCTACCACGTTTCTCTTTGAGCCCCTTAACGTGATCGAAAAATTGTTTTACAGTACGCAAGGGACTTGTCACCTCCCAAAACAACAAGTTTTAAGCCCTGCAGGGGCTTTTGCAGACACATTTCTATGACAGATCCTCCTCAGATTTGCCTGTGGTGTCTGGGGTCAAGCCACGACTCTAAGGCCTGCAGTGACTTCGCATTGATGAACCCGAAGCCATATGAGACCCAGAGGCAAACCTGCACATCTGATGGAGACTTCTAGCAGCAGATTCCTTACCTTTGAAATCCCCGGGCTGGATCCGGAATCTTTTGCTGAGCAGTACCTCTTCCGCGCGATGTCGGGTGGCTCCATTCAGCTCCGCGTGACGTTGTTTGCGTCGGTTATGACATCTCTGTGCCTACATAGACGCCACCCAGGCGCGCGGACATCAGTTCCTTTCTTTCCACACCAGTTAAGCGCTGATCCGGGAAGAGCTACCTCTCTGCTGCTTTTTTGGCAGACTTTTTTCTCGACTTTTGTCGACATTTTTTGAGTAGCGACTTCGTTTGCGAGGGATGTCGGGTAGGAAGACAGGTTTTAAACCATGCAGGACTTGTTCATGCATGATGATGGTTAACGATCCCCACTGCGTATGTCTGTGGTGTCTTGAACGCGACCACGACTCGAAGTCGTGTTCAGACTGTCGGACAATGGCTCCGAAGACCTTGAGGGAGCGGGCGATGAAAGTTGCTCGTGGCCCGGCAGTTGACACCGCTAAGCGAGACTCCGAGGAGGTCACGGTCCCGTTCGAAGCAGAGGAAGTCGCGGAGCCCTAAGTCCTCTTCCTCCCATTCGAGGTCGTCTGGACACTCGGGGAAGAGGCACAAGAAGCAGAAGTCCAAGCTGACTTCGACTTCACCTCAACTAGGGTCCGCCGTCGAGAGAGGTAAGGAGCATCGACGCTCTAGGCACGGTTCTGCGCAGCCGGAGCCTGAGTCGACTTCACACTTCCCTCCCTTTCCAGGAGCCAGGGCGACTCCCGTTCAAATTAAAGATTTTTACAAGCCATATGCGCATTTTTGAGCGGAACGACCCTGTTTGTGAGCCATCAGGCCCCGTGGGGCCGGATGGGGCCCCATCTGGTTCAACGGCTTCGGCCACAGCACCGATGGGGCCTCAGGGATCCGATCTTGGATTCAGGTTGACGCCGGTCGTACCAACGCGACCTCCCCGGCGTCGAACCCAAAGTCAGTGCCTGCGACGCCGCGATGCCCATTGGTGACGCAAGCACTATCCTCATCCCGACAACACGGAGCAGGAACAGCGTAGAGCGACGCCAATTCTGAACGTCAACAGAACCCAGGGGTTCTTTGTTGTAGCCTGACCACTTTGTGGACATGCTGGGCTCAGAAGAAGAATGGGAGGACTCTTGAGACCCACTATAGAACCAGGATGTCTCTGAGGAGACTATGGACTGGTATGGGGAACTTGGAGAAGCCAGTGGTCTGGAAACTTCCCCAGACACTAGCATGCTCTCTCCTCCTACAGTGGCTACGGAGGAAGGGGCGTCCTATGCCATGGTGGTTAAGAGGGCAGGTGGGGACTGGAGTTGCCCTCAGTGCAGGTCAGGATTAATCTCCTAACCGAAGTGCTTCAACCTGGGGCTTCCACGTCTGAACCCCTATTGCGCTTTAATGAGGCACTTACGGACGTCCTTCTAGGAACAAGGTCCAAGCTTAGCATAGGGGCTCCTTTGAATAGGACGATTACACGCTGCCATCGCCTTGCTCCGGGCGACCCAAAGTTCCTCAGCCAACACCCCACCTCAGAAAGTTTGGTGGTGCAGGCCTCTACTTCCCAGGGCGCATTCTCTTCCGCCCCTCCGGATAGGGAATCCAAGAGACTGAACTCATTTGGGAAGATGTTTTCTTCTACCAGTCTCGCATTGCAGTCGGTGAATACCGCATGCTTATTGGGCCGTTTCTCCCACTCTCTTTGGGAGACGGTTGTGCTGGTGCTGCCACAAGTCCCGGAGGAGGCCCAGGCTGTGATCTCCCAAGCTGTCAAGGACGGGAGAGATGCAGCTAAATTTGCCATACGGTGTGGTTTGGATACGACTGATTCACTGGGCAGATCAATTTCAAAGTCTGTGGCCTTGAGGCACCATGCCTGGCTTCGTACAACTGGCTTCTCGGGGGATGTCCAGGCCAATTTGATGGACATGCCTTTTGATAGAACCTGCCTTTTTGGGGAAAAGGCAGATTCGTCCCTGGTCAGGTTCAAGGACTCTCGAGCTATGGCCAGATCCTTGGGCCTCTCCTCGTGGCCAATCTTCCTTTCGCGGCAATGGAAGGGGTTTCCAGCCGCGTCAGCCCTATCCCAGCCACTGTCCTGCACAGACTGCCCAAGCCGTGCGTGGACGTGGAACATTCCATCCTCTGAATGGAGTCCAAAAGTAGTCTACCACACTGCCCCCGCAGCCACAGCCTCCAAGCACTCTTGGGCTGATTCTGCAGGACCACACTACTCCTGTGGGTTGGAGAATTTGTCATCATCTCCCCCGCTGGAGATCTATAACATGGACAAGAGAGTCTTACAGATCGTCCAGGAGGGCTATTCTCTTCCTTTCCTTTCTTTTCCTCCTACTATTCAACCAACTCAGGAACAGCTGGCGGAGGATAATTTGAAACTGCTCCAAGAGGAAGTAACTGTTCTTTTGGCCAAAGGAGCTATAGAAAGGGTCCCAGCTTCAGAAGTAGACCGTGGCTGTTATTCCCGCTACTTTCTAATTCCGAAAAAGAACAATGGGCTTCGGCCAATTTTAGATCTTCGGACCATCAATCTCTTCCTCTTGAAAGAGAAATTAAAAATGCTCACTTTGGCTCAGGTCTTGTCCTAGACCAAGGAGACTGGATGGTGACGTTGGACCTGCAGGATGCATATTTTCACATTCCCATCCTGCCAGGCCACTGGTGTTACCTGCGGTTCAAGGTAGGCCACGAGCACTTTCAGTTTACCGTGCTCCCCTTCGGTCTTACCAGTGCCCCTCGGGTGTTCACCAAGGTGATGGCGGTGGTTGCAACTCCTCTGCGCAGGTTAGGGGTTTCAGTCTTCCCCTACCTAGACAACTGACTGTTGAAGGCGTCCTTGCCCCAGGCAGTCATCTCCCACCTTCAGACTACGGCAGACCTCCTGCATTCACTGGGGTTCTCTATAAATGTGCCGAAGTCACACCTGACTCCTTCTCAGACGCTCCCGTTCATCGGAGCTGTTCTGGACACAGTGAGGTTTTGGGCTTATCCTCCCGAGCAGCGTATCCAGGATATTCAGGTTATGATTCCGATGTTTCAGCCTCTATCCTGGATTTCGTTGAGCCTGACTCTGAGGCTGTTGGGTCTCATGGCCTCCTGCATCCTGTTGGTAAGACACACCAGGTGGCGTATGCAGGCTCTGCAGTGGGACTTGAAGTTCCAATGGGCACAGCATCCAGGAAATCTCAACAACATGGTTCAGATCTCGGAAGGAACTGCGATGTATCTGCGGTGGTAGTTAACCAACCGCGATTGAGAGGGCGCGGCCAAGGGCGTCAAGATGGCGGTCGCCCGCTTACCTGGAGGTCCGGAGGCCCCCGCTGTAGTGCCGGTTGTTGATCCTTGGGGCTGTGGACGCCTCTCCTTCTCTGAACCTCCTCGCGGCCTCTCTTAAGATGGCGGCTTCCGCTGCGGCCGTTGGCTCCCTGCCTGGTCGGTCACCCTGACTGCATTGCTGTGGAGTGCTTTGTCGCTGGCCTCCTGGGATCGGCCGGCGGGATTGTGGATTTGCCCCCTCCTTTTCCCGGCATTGCTGCGGCTGATGCTGCGGGTGCTCGGAAGACGCCTGCCTGCTTGCTTGGGCTCCCCCCTGCATTTCGGGAGCCCGGATCTGCTTGCAACCGCCCTTGAGCTCCAGCTGTTTGGTCTGGGGAGGAGCTGTGGTGTCTTCGTTGCCCCCGGCGAGGCCGTGATATTGCCTCCCCACTGGAGGGGCCCCCGCCTTGCTCCTGTGGGGCCCCCCCCCGGGCTGCCGTGAAGCCGGGGGCTGACTCGCCAGCCTCCTGTACCTGGCCGGCGTGACTGCAGACCGGCCCCTTTCCCGGCATTGGGACGGCTGACGCTGCGGGGGCCTAGGAGACGCCTGCCTGCTTTCTTGGGCTCCCCCCTGCATTTCGGGAGCCCAGACCTGCCTGGAGCCGCCCTCGGGCCCGCCTGAATGGCCTGAGGAGGAGCTGTGTTGTCCCCGCCTCCCACCGGCGGCCTCGTGGGCTGCCTCCCGCTGGGGGGGGGCAACCGCCTAGCTCTTGTGGGCCCCCCCTGAGCTGCCGTGAATCCGGTGGACGGAGTGGCTATCGGCCGGGTCCGGTATGGATTGCTGTTGCTTGTGACCCCTCTGGCGGCCTGTGGCACTGCATTGTGGCCTCAGAGGTGACGGGGCGCTGCTTGGACCTCCTAGGGGCCAGGACCACACTACACTGGTGTCTGTGAGCCGCCGGGGACTTTATTTCCCCCCCCCCCCCCCCACTCCCCCCCAACACAACTGAGGTGAGGAGGTGTTCACACTGCTGAGGGGGTGCGGGCCTCTGGGAGGGGGATCGGCCGTTGATCGGGCGGCAGGCGGGGACAGTGTGTGCAGCCCCGGGCCTGCTCCGTGCCCGTCTGGGCTTCTCCCCCCCTTCCCCTCACCCTTGGAGTCGTAGAGGGTTGGTGGGGTCCTCGACTGCCGCCTCGGGCAGTGGCGCTTGGGCTTCTCGGCGGGGGCCCATGGGTGGTCCTGCGGCTCCGCCTTCTTTCTCTGCCTGGGGAGCACCAGCACTGGCCTGGCTGCCCGGACCCGCTCACCTGACCCGGTGCACCCGTCTGGTGCGGTGCTCCTGGGCTGCGTCCGCTGCCTGGGGTTTCTGGTCGGCCGCACGGCTCGGGCGGCAGAGGGTCCTGGTCGCGGGCCCCCTCTCTTGGCTCCTGTCATCTGAGGCCGTGACGTCCTGCTTCTGCCTTCGTGGTTGACCTTGACCACCCCCGCTGCTGGCCCGTGGGCCGACACCACCCCTGGCGTCCATCTTCGGTGTTTGGCGAGCCTGACACTCTTCAGTGGTCCACTGAGGCCCCCGCGAAGTACGATCGGCTCGACGCGGGGCAGCGAGGGCTGGCTGCGCCCTGGGCCCCTCTCCTCCATCCTCTTTCCTTGCCTCCCGGCTGACCGGATTACCCTAAGGGAGCTGCTGCCCCGTCTCCATCCTGTCTGGAGGTCACCAGGGTCCGGTACAAGATACCCAAGACCCTGGCTACCCAAACCAGGCTAGATCGGTTCACCACCACTGACGCTGGGGCTGCCGGTGGTCTTGCTGGCGCGGGTGCCCCTGCTGCATCCGATCTCTCCGTGATTCTTCAGGCGATCCAGACGTCGCAGTCCTCAGTCGAGGGCAAGATTGCAGTGGTCCGTGTAGACATAACACTAATCCGACGTGACCTTCGCAACGCTAACACCCGGATTAAGGAAGCGGAGTCCCGAGTGTCTGCCGTGGAGGACGACGTTCAGCAACTCAAGGCCCAGGTGAACCGGCTCCAATCCCACACACAGGAGCTCCACCAGCGGGCTGAGGATGCGGAAAATGGTGCCTGCCGCAACAATCTTCGCCTGTTTGGATTTTCTGAAGGCGTGGAGCAGGGTCGGGCAGCGGATTTTGTAGAACGTTGGATACGCTCCTGGATGCCCATGGGCGCGCTCTCCCCCTGGTTCACGATCGAGAGGGCGCACAGGTCGCTTGCCCCCGACCGCAGCCGGGTGCCCCTCCGCGACCAATTATCCTGCGAATCCTCAACTACCGGGACAGAGACGCTATCCTGGCCGAATCCCGGAAGAAACAGCCGCTCAAACACGAGAACCGAACGATAATGGTCTTCCCTGATTACACCCGGGAGGTCCAATCTCAACGTCGCTCCTTTGCTGAGGTCAAGCAGCTACGCTTGCTTAACATTCAATACAGGCTCCTCTTCCCAGCACGGCTGCGTGTGGTCTTTCAGGACAAATCCATTTTCTTTGAGACTCCAGAGGAGGCGTGGACATGGGCAACAGAAGAAAGCCCGCTGCAGATGCCTGCCCAGGACCGCGTGCAGCCTGCTGCCACCGGAGGCGCGCGGTAGGACATGCATGTGCTCCGCCCGTGCCGCAGACGCTCAGGGAGGCGCAGTGGCCGGCAACGTGCACGCTCTGCCTCTCCGACGGGCCCCTCACAGGGCCACATGCCTGGGCCTTCCGGGGAGACCTTTCCGGCCAGGCAGCGCTCTGGCTCCTTAGGCCACTCTGACCCCAGTTCGGCTTTGCCTCGACCGTCCTTGATAGATCTTCCGATACCAATCTCTCCCGCAGCGCGACTCTTCTTACCAGGCCGGCCTGACCACATCGCAGCGATGTTAGCCTTTCATACGATGTTTGGGCTCCTGGTTGGGGTCATCCGAGACCGGTGGCTGAGTCCGAGACTAGTATCCCATTTGGTCACAAACTGTTCACCGATGGTATAAGACATGATCATCCTAATATGAGGAGGGGTCTTCACGGCTTTCCCCGTTTCCAAGTGTTTTAGCTTGTTGTTTCCGTGTTCTGTTACTGTTCGGGTGACAGATGCTTCCGTTCCTGAAGTGTGGGGTGGGAAGGGTTGGAGCCTCTGCTCCTGTTTGTTTTGTTTTTCAAAGTTACTGTCTTTTGCACCACCTTTGATCCACTACATTTGGGAGAGCACATCCCATACACTGCTACTCTACTCTATCCACGGACTCTGGGAGCTACTGCGCCTCTCTTACCCCAGCTATGCTGCCTCGCGACCCGGCTCCCCCCATGGCCTCCTCCTCCTTGGCGATTCTAGCGCGCTCTCATCGCTCCGCCTAATGTCCGGGAATGTTAACGGCCTGCTGGACAAAATCAAACGCGCAGCCATCCTGCGATATGCCCAGTGCCAGGCGATAGACATACTCATGCTTCAGGAAACCCATCTACTAGGCCAACGCTGTCCGTTCCTTGCCCGCTATGGCTATGGCACGGTCTGGCATTCTGGATTTTGTAGGGGGTCCAGAGGGGTGGCAATTCTGGCGCGTCGCACTCTTCCCCTAGTGGCACGTTAGGTGACACACGACCCTCAGGGCTGCTTTATTCTTTTAGAAGGGACCCTTGGGGATCCTACACTCCGCGGACTTACCCTGCTGATCGCGGCTTTACCCCTTGGACTGACCGTGGAGGGGGGTGACTTTAACGCCATTATGGACCCTGGCCTCGACATTGCGTACCCTCCCTCTACTTCCAGGACTGTCCAGTCCGGTCTTCTCTCCTCATGGGCGGCCAGCTTGGGACTCAGAGATGCCTGGAGACTGTGGCACCCGACTGCTAGGCAACACTTCTGCTTCTCACCACACCCATGCGCGCCTCGACTATGCTGTCCTGCCGGTTAAGGACTGCCGATCGCTCCAGGCCATATCTATCATCCCGAGGGGCCTATCGGACCATTCCCCAGTGCTACTTCACATAGGGGCCCTTCCCCCAGCCTCCCGACCGCTCTGGCGACTCAACGCCTGGTTCCTCCAGGATGAGGAGTTCAAGGACAGCGTTGGTGCTGAACTTGCTACCTATTTTACCATTAATAAGGACTCGGTGTCCTCCTCTCGCACCCTTTGGGAGGCTGGTAAGGCCACTATTAGGGGGTTCGCCAAGGGCCAGTTGAAACTCACTCGCGCGGCACTTGACTCCCAGCTCACACGACTGAAGGCACAGGCCGCCCTGATTGAGGCGCTGAACCCTGACGATAGATCTGATGCCCAGGAACGGAGACTGGCGTGCCTACGAGACGAGATGAGTCAGACCTCTCTGGAAGCTGCCAAGCTCCTTTGGCGTTCATCCATGGCCCGAGTGTACGGCTGGGGAGACAAAAATGGGAAGCTCCTCCACCGCCTCGCCACCTACCCTATGGCCAACCGTATCATACCCGAGATGACAGACGCAGATGGAACACTCCACCGTGCCCTGGTAGCGGTTGCCCTATGCTTTGCCTCCTACTACGCTACCCTTTATTCGGTGCGTCCATCTGGTCTTTCTCTCCCTGACCTCCACCAATGGGAGGAGTTTTCTCTTCCACGTCTTAGCGACTCAGACGCAGCCACGTTGGACCTTCCGCTCACCCCTGCGGAGATGGCAGATGCCATTTCGCGCCTGGTGGCTAATAGGACTCCTGGGCCGGATGGACTCCCCCAGGAGTATTATTCGTCCTATTGCGATACCCTGCTTCCACCTCTCGTGGTGATGTACAAGGAAGCGGCGGAGTGTGGCTCATTCCGGCCAGAGACAGATCTCGCTACCATCGTAGTGATCCCTAAGTCCCAGCCCCCCTTACAGTGCTGCTCGGACTATCGTCCCATTTCGCTCATCAGTACGGAACTCAAGATCTTTGCTTCCGAATTGGCCAATCGCATACGGCCGCATTTAGCCCAGATTGTCCACCCTGACCAATGC
The DNA here is from genome assembly GCF_964204655.1 of Triturus cristatus. Lineage (NCBI taxonomy): Eukaryota > Metazoa > Chordata > Amphibia > Caudata > Salamandridae > Triturus > Triturus cristatus. Next base: position 672,641,533 of record NC_140585.1, read on the forward strand.
GGCTTCATGCCTCTCCGAGGGACTAGACACTGTCTCCGACGCCTTCACCTTGCCCTCGAGAACCGACACCTGCTTACTCCATACTTGTCCCTTCTCCTTATTGATTTTGAGAAGGCTTTCGACTCGGTTGACTGGGGCTACTTGGATGCGGTGTTGGAACCGATGGGCTTTGGCACTCCTTTCCGTAACTTGGTGAGACTACTCTATCACCGTCCTCGGGCACAGGTCCTCGTCAACGACGCTCTATCCTGCCCCTTCCCCATTGGACGAGGTACGAGGCAGGGATGCCCCCTCTCCCCGATCCTCTTTGCTCTGGCAGTGGAGCCGTTCACTTGCCTTGTTCGCAGTGACCATTCCTTGACTGGCTGGAGGTGGCCCGGCCTAGCGGAGGATAAAATCGCGCTATACGCGGATGATGTGTTGCTGTTCCTGGCGGACCCAGCCCGGTCAGGACCTCGCTGCCTTCGGGCACTGGCTATTTTTGAACGAACTTCCGGCCTGCGGCCTAACCCGGCCAAGTCCGTCCTTGTTCCCTTACACTTATCACGCGAGTGCTTTGACTGGCAGTCGTCGATTCCTCTTCGGCGGCTGTCTTTCAAGTACTTGGGGATCTGGGTTTCCCTCCTCCCTGACCTCGCTTGGGAACTCAATGTCACCCCGCTGGTTAAGCGGGTCCGCGCCGACCTCCTTAAATGGCGCACGCTGCCTCTAAACCCTCTGGGCAGGAGTGCCCTGTACAAAATGATGATCTTGCCCCGTTTTTTGTACATGCTCCAGAACACTCACCTCTCCTTTGCCAGATCTTGGTTCCGGGATATGGACGGCATGACCACTAAATTCCTTTGGGGGGGACGGAGGTCCAGGCTGGCCCTGGCCCAAAGCTGAATCTCACCGTTTGACAGAGGCCTCGGAATGACGAACCTCTACCTCTACTACTTAGCGACTCGTCTCCTCACGATTCACGACTAGTTTAATGGCGGCTGGTCCGACCCAGCGTATGGCTTGGAACTTCACATCTTGGGCTTCTCCTCTATCCAGGGGATGCTTTATGGGACCGCGATTCCAAGAGCTCTTCCCGAGGTCTTGCACGGCGTATTCCTGGCTTGGCATGCATCACTTCGTCATACTCAATGGGCAGGCAGGCTGACCCGCTACACTCCCTTGTGGTGTGGCACTAGGCTTCGTGAAGTCGCTTCCCTGTCGGGGTTCCGGCAGTGGGATCTCATCGGGGTAACCTTGCTGGGTGACGTCTGGAGCGGCACCCACATCCGATCCTTTCAGGACTTACAGGCCAGACACTCCCTCCATCCCTCTCAATTCTTTCGGTACTTGCAACTGCGCCACACCCTTCTCTCCCACATTACAGACGGCACGTCCCTGCCCGAATATAGCACGCCCGTGGCGCAGGTTCTGACCGTGGATTTGGGGAAGGGTGGAGTCTCTCGGATCTACTGCTCACTCACCAACAATACCCCTAATTCCCTTTTCCTACTCCGCGAGAAGTGGGAGGGCTGGCTTGGGGCTCTGGAGGATGAGGACTGGAGGGACGCCCTGATGGCCCCCAGGACGATTGCGGTATCAGCGAGTCTCTGCCTGGTCCAAGTCTATTTTCTGCACACCGCCTACTTTACACCCCTGCGTCTCCACCGCGCTGGGCTTCGGCCTGACGCCCACTGCCCCCGCTGCTCCCACCCCCTCGCTGATTCCTACCATATGGTTTGGTTGTGTTCTGCGATTCAGAAATATTGGGAATTTTTAACACAAGATCTGACAGGGGTCCTGGGCTGGGAGGTGCCTCTTGATCCCATACATGTTCTGCTGGGCGTCACTGATGGATTGGACGGCTCCAGAGCTGAGAAGCTCTTCCTCAACACAGCATTGGTGGTCACCAAGAGGGACATTGCTGCGCGTTGGCTGGACACTGCTCCTCCCACTCTAGGGCGCAGGCGCCGGAGGTGGGTTGGTGCGCTGCGCAGGAGGGGCCTTTATATGTAGCTAGGGGGTGTCCTGAGAAATTTCGACGCATGTGGGGCAAATGGGTCGGGATACTAGACGACTGAGAAGGAGTGGTCCGCTCTTCAGGTACACGTGGATATGCTCTTATTGATTGACTGACCTGCGATGTGTTTTTCTCCCTATTCTGATAATGTACATGTAGCTTTGAATGGTGCGGTTTGTTGTTACATCCAAAACTCAATAAAATTGGTTGTCAAAAAAAAAAAAAACAACCGCGATTGGGTCAATGGCAGACCCCTCTTCCTTCCCCAACCAGATTTCGCAGTTGTGACAGATGCGTCTCCTCTGGGATGGGGCGGGCAAATGGGAGAAGCGGAGATCAGGGGTCACTGGTCTCCAGTGGAGACGCGGCTCCATATAAACTTGTTGGAACTCCGAGCGATTCGGTTTACATTGAAAGTATTTCTTCCCTCTGTAAAGGGGAAGTTGGTGCAGGTGTTCACGGACAACACCACCGCCATGTGGTACTGCAACAAGCAAGGCGGGGTGGGGTCGTGGTCTATTTGTCGAGAGGCCCTGCGTCTCTGAGCATGGCTGGAACAACAGTGCATAACCCTGGTGGTTCAACACCTGGCAGGTTCTCTGAACGCCAGGGCAGACGATCTCAGCCGTGGATGTCTTCAGGATCACGAATGGCGTATCCAGTCGGAGGTGGCGCAAGGTCTCTTTCAACAGTGGGGAGAACCTTGGTTAGATTTGTTCGCCTTCGAAGAGAACGTGCAATGTCGGCTATACTGCGCGCTGGAGTTTCCAAGTCGGCTATCGCCCGGCGACTCCTTTCGCCGCAAGTGGAGCTCAGGCCTGTTGAATGCCTTTCTGCCCATACCACTCCTACCCAGGGTTCTGAAGAAGATGAGGAGCGACCGGGCCCAAGTCATCCGTGTGGCTCCAGACTGGGCAAGGAGAGTCTGGTATCCAGAGCTTTGTGAGCATGAGTGTCGATCCTCCGATCAGGCTGCCCCTTCGGGAGGATCTTCTTTCGCAGCAGCAGGGGAGGGTTCTCCACCCGAAACCTGTTGAGCGGCGGCAGTTGATGGCCTTTGACCTTCTTCCCTAAGTCTGTAATGTTATTCTGGCGGCCAGGCGGCCCTCCACTAAGTCGGTATACAGCTGCTGTTGGCGGAAATTTGTATTGTACTGTACAGAAAGGTCTATTGACCCTCTTTCTGCTCCTCTTTCTACTGCCCTTTTGTTCATTCTAACCCTTGCCTAGCAGGGCTCTGCTTTGGGAACTCTCAAGGGTTACCTTTCTGCTCTGTCTACTTTTTTGCAGCTGCCAGATCAGCCCTCTCTCTTTAAATCTCTATTGCTAATAGATTTCTGAAAGGGTTGGTTCATTTATTTCCACCTACACCCTTTGCTATGCTACAATGGGACCTTAATTTGGTCCTCACTTATCTGATGTGCGCTCCTTTTGAGCCTGTGCACAATTGTCCCCTCCGGCTGTTGACCATCAAGACAGCCTTCTTAGTAGCGATTACATCAGCACGGAGGGTGAGTGAATTGCAGGCGTTATCCAGTTCGTCCCCTTATCTCATGTACTTTCCGGACAAGGTGGTGCTTCGCACCAGTCCATCATTCTTACCATAGGTTGTGACCCCATTCCATCTGTGTCAGTCCATTACTTTGCCCACCTTCTTTGCTCCCCCACATCCCTCTAAGGTGGAGATGCGTCTCCACCGACTGGACCCAAAAAGAGCATGGCCGTTCTACCTTGACCGCACAAAATAGTTCCGGGTGGATGACCAACTCTTTGTGGGGTATGTGGGAACAAAGAAGGGAAAGGCAGTGCAGAAAAGAACCATCTCTCTCTGGGTTGTTCTATGCATTAAAATCTGTTATGCCTTGGAGAAGAAGCGGTCCCCTGAGGGATTAAGGGCCCATTCCACCAGGGGAAAGGCTGCGACTACGGCCTTGACACGGGGTGTCCCATTTCAAGACATCTGTCAGGAAGTGACGTGGGCATCATTGCACACATTCTCAAAACATTATTGGCTTGATGGTCAAGTTTGCAGGGAGGGGCACTTTGCCCGCTCAGACCTGCAGGACTTATCAGTCTAGCTCATGAGTCCACAACCCACCACCGGGTATCTGATTCAAAGGGAAGGAATCTGCACCTAGAAGTCTCTTTAGATGAACAAGTTACTTACCATTATCTGGTAGAGACTCCTTACAGCCCCACCCATGCCTCCCCGCTTTGCGGACTGATGTGGTAGGTCTAGGGTTACTCCCCTTTCAGGGCCCTAGTTTTGCACATGTATTCGTCAGTCACTTCATTGCTCTGCGCATCTAGTGTGGAAAAAAGTACTGACGCCCGCACGCCTGGGTGGCGCCGATGTAGGCACCGCAACGTTATAACCAACGCTACCGACACCAACGGATGTCACACGGAGCCGAATGGAGCCACCTGACACCACGAGCACGGGGTATTGCTCAACAAAATTTTCCAGATCCAGCCTGAGGCCTGGGAAATTCAAAGGTAAGGAATCTACAGCTAGATAGAGTCTCTACCATAAAATGCGTTACCGAAGGTAAGTAACTTGTTCATCACCAAACACCAGAAGTCTCTGCAACGGGACCAGTCCAAGTCAAAAGTTTGGCCCTGGCCCTGTTTGAGATCCACAAGTTGTGGGATTCGTTGCAGAGGTCAGTCTTCATCTTGATCAAAGTCTTTGGGTATGTAAAGGAAAAAGGAAAGAAATCTAAGCTGGATTCAGCCCCTTCCTGCGACTCACATTCCCCCGAGAAGCTGCGGGGGGGACGCTATACATTTTGATCTTGCACCCAAAGTTGTTAGACTTCAGATTCGATCCCGCAGCTTGTTCTGACCCAACCCAAGATTCTTGGGTCGTCCACTATTCCTAAGCATATCAAAGAATTGAATCCTTGCCAACTGGCAACTGCCTCTGGCACGCCTGTGGGCCGTATGGAGTCGCGTGGGTCTCCACCTGGATTACCTCCTGCGGGAGCGGCATCTGAACCTGACCAAACTCCCCCCCCACCCCCCCTCTTCCCAGTCTTGACTTGCCATGGTCCACCTCAGTTCTCGATACTTTAATGCATACTCAAACAATGACTGAAGACAAAGCCCAAGTTGTCCTCTCTGATGCGGAGTGGATACTGGTTTATCTTTGACGAGCTCAGCCACTGTAGAGGCCCCACTTCATTCGTTAGATCTGATTCCACCAAGACGAACACATAATCTGCATTCCCTTTTTGGCATGGATTCGGACAATGATTGTGATGCGTGTGATGAGATAGGCCAGCCTTATCCCGAGGAGGTCTGGTATAACAGCCTGCAGGGGAGCTGTCTCCACAACACCTGCCACTCTCTTCTAACTTGGCCTTGGGGAGACGGAGTGTGCTGATCCATCTGCTCATTTTGTGTATAAGGCCTCGCCGCACTTCCCACAAGCCGCGACCCTATCTGCCCTGACTTAATCCCTGGTGTTCATTTTGTTGTTGAAGAGTGGAGAGCTGTATATGTTCTGTGAGGGCGTGATCGTGTTTGAGGTGCCCACTGGTGAAATCTTTCACAGTGGCAAAGATGTATTTTCTTCTGGTGGTCCTGGCATTGGTGTGGTCCGCCAGAACGGCGGTTTTGATAATGGTCCAGATCATTTAGCGTATTTGAGTGTGGTCCTGTCTGCATTGTCCTGCCTCATTCGCCATTTGCACTCCAGTTGTTTGCAGTGCATGTACCAACTGGTAAGGGTCTGGATCATGTTGCATTGCTGTGTTTTGAGGGGGGCCTGGGAGTTAGCGCAGGAGATGATCCAGGTGTTGAAATTCTTGATGGCTTTGGGGAGGCTGTTGTTGCATTTATGTCAGTGGATGTTGAGAGTGGTTTTACTGCCCTTGTCAGTGATGCTGTTTCAGTTTCAGCAGGTTGGTCAGGCGTTGGTGCATGTGCATTGGACCAAGACAGAGTTGCTGACCTTGACGAGGGTGTGGTTGTCCAGGAGACTGTAGACTCTGATGTTGTAGAAGGTGGTGTAAATAGGGTTCCAGGGGTGCCCTAGACGTGGATAGGGCCCTTTGCTAGTTGGGTCAGGCCCAGGCTTCCACGGTCTTCATTGGCTCCTTTTGAGTTTGAGTCAGCGTGATCTTCCAGGGTGAAATTCCAGTCTCTGAGTAGGATGTAATTGCTAGATTCGAGGACGAGTGGTGGGGCGAGGTCCGTGATGGTGTTGATGAAGTTGGTGTGTAGTTCCAGTGGTCTGTAGATGAGAGTGCTGCACTGGGTGTAGTTGGCTGTGACAGCGCCTGAACAGTAGATGGTCCATGTTGGATGATTTTGTGTCCATGAAGTTGGTGCAGCTAATGGTGTTCTTGTGGATGATGGTGATTCCACCTCCAGGCTTGTGATGGCTTCAGGCCTTTTGGGGGGAAAAAAGACTCAGCCCTGGCGTGTTTCATAGACAGTAATGCATTGGCTTATTCCATGGTTTTATTGTCTCTGACCTGCCGATTTCACCAACACTAAGAGAAATTCCATGACTACTCTGTGGGTTTTGCCTATCGCCATAGATAAACCTCCCATCCTGTGCAGCCCTTTAATTACTTCAGGGGTCAAGGTGGTGCCATACGCCATAGCCATAACCATGGGCAGCAGTCTCCTCTTCATCACCTGCATTGTCTGCTCCCAAACTCTTCTGATTCCCCCTTCATTGCTCATCTGTGATGAGGAGTCAGAATCTTTTTTGTATGCCAAATAGCATATAATTACCTCTGATCTCAAATCGGTCGTTTAGCTTGGTTGTGCTCTCCCTTTTCTTGTTACCCCCCCTGTATTTGTTTTTTCACACCTTCAGCGAATCATTGCAGCCATTCATTCTAAGGATATGAGGACTCTACTAGCAAAAGGGCCAATAGAAAGAGCACGTGTAAAGGGTATGTACTGCTACTGCTAGTACTTCTAAGTTGGCCAAGAAAGATGTCAGTGGAGACCGCTCCAAAATCTTCAGTTCATGAACACTTTCCTTCAGAAAGACAAATTCAAGATGCTCCCCCTCACCAAGGTTCTCTCTGCTCTAGATGTGGGTCATTTGATGGTGTGCTTCGATTTGCATGTGTACTTTTACATACTAATCTTGTTGTTCCATAGTTGCTTTGTGGTGGAGTTGGAGCACTATCAGTTTACCGTCCTGCCATTTGACCTCGCCTTGCCCCCACTAGTGGCTCGTGAAGGTGATGGCAGTGGTCTCAGCCAATCTTCACAAATTCGGAGTACATGCATTCCCATAATTCAATGAATGTGGACTCGCCAAAGTCAGTAGCCAACTGCCTACAGACAACAGTTTCGCTGCTGTCCTCAATAGGGTTATCAGTCACCAAACCAAAATCCCATCTTTGCCCAATGGAAAGGATTCACTTTGCAATGGGTGTCCCGGATTCAGTGGCTTTCAAAGCCATTCTACTGCCGCAAGTCTGGGACATTCAGAATATGATCCTGGTTCAGGCCCAGACGGTCATGAACTTTCTTGGTGTCCTAGCCTCATGCATCCTGATGGTGCCTCATTCTTGTTGGCTCTTGAGAGCACTGCCGTGGGACCTTCATCCTCCATGGACATCTCTGTTTGACGATGCAGGTTGGGACCTTCTATGATTAATGAAGGATGCCAACCTTGCCTGCGCTGTTTGTCAATCAATCAGGGGGTTTATAAGCGCTCTACTCACCCATGAGGGTCTCAAGGAGCTGAGGGGTGGAGGCAGCAGGTCCGCTTAACCGAAGAGCCAGGTCTTGAGGGTCTTCCTGAAGGTGTTTAGGGAAAGTGCGCATCTGATGTCTACCAGTAGCTCGTTCCAGGTCTTGGCTGCGATGTGGGAGAAGGATCTTCCGCCTACCCTCGCTCTGTGGATGCCCGGGGTTTCGGCCAGTGTGAGGTTGGACGAGCGTAGGTTTCTCTTGGGTGCGTGGAAGTTGATTCTGTCATTGAGGTATTTTGGCCCGTTGTTGTGTAGGCATTTGTAGGCGTAGTTGAGGATCTTGTAAGTGACTCTTCTTTCCACGGGAAGTCAGTGGAGTTTTCGTAGGTGTTGGCTGATGTGTTTGGGCTTGGGGATGTCGAGGGCGAGTCTGCCGTCGGCGTTCTGTATTGTCTGAAGTTTGCATAGTAGGGACTTGTTGATGCCGGCGTAGAGTGCGTTTCCATAGTCCAGCCTGCTGATGATCAGCGCGTGGGTGATCGTTTTGCTTAATTCATGGGGGCTCCATTTGAAGGTCTTTCGGAGGATTCGGAGTGTGTTGAAGCAGCTGGAGGTGATGGCGTTGACCTGTCAGTTCATGGTGATTGATGAGTCGAGTACCATGCCGAGGGGGTGGTTCCAAGGACGAGGACCTCTGTCTTCTCTGTGTTGAATTTCTGGCAGCTGTTGGTCATCCAGACTATGACGTCTTGCATTCCTTTCTGGAAGCTGAGTTTGGCGGTGGTGGGGTCTTTGGTGAGGGAGAGTATGAGCTGGGTATCATCTGCATAGAATACGATGTTGATGCCGTGTTGTCGGACGATGGCAGCGAGGGTGGCCATATAAACGTTGAGGAGGGTTGGGCTCAGAGACGACCCTTGTGGGACTCCGCAGGTGATCTTCGTGGGCTCGGAGAGGAAGGGTAGCAGTCTGATCCCCTGGCTTCTCCCGGTGAGAAATGATCGGATCCATTCCAGGGCTGTTCCCTGTATGCTGGTGTCATGTAGTCTAGCGACTAGTGTGCAGTGGGAGACAGTGTCAATGACTGCTGATAGGTCGAGTAGGATGAGTGCTGCAGGGTGATCCTGGTCCAGGAGGGTATGGATGTTGTCTGTGGCGTGAGTTGGGCGGTCTCTGTTCTGTGGTTGCTTCGGAATCCGGATTGGAAGGGGTAAAGGATGGCGTTCCCTGTTGACTGTCTTCTCTGCAACTTTGGCTGCAACTTTGGCTGTGAAGGGGAGGAGCGAGATGGGCCGGTAGTTCTTTAGGTCGTTGGGGTCAGCCGTGGGCTTCTTGAGCAGGGGCCTGACTTCTGCGCATTTCCAATCGTCTGGGAAGGTGCCTGCTTTGAAGGTGGTGTTGACGGTGCGTTGTAGTTCGGGTGCGATGGCGTCTGTGGCTCTGTGGTAGATGTGAGGAGGGCAGGGGTCAGTGGGAGTCCCCGAGTGGATGCCTTTCATGGTCGAGGCGGTGTCTTCCGTCGTGATCGGTGTCCAGTTGGAGATGGTGGCCCGGCTGGTGGCTCTAGGGGCAGTGGGTTCGGCTGTGGCGAGCTCACCTGCGCAGTTGTAGATCCAGGTGTGGAGTTCTCTGGCTGCGCTGTTTGCGTTGGATGCCCAGGTGTGGCCATCTCAGGTGAGGGTGAGGGTGAAGTGAAGTGGAGTTGAGTTGCTCGTCAGTAACCTTGCTCCAGTTCCTTTGTGGTGGGCGTGGGGCAGGTTTGGGTGCCTTGGGTTTGTTGACTGTGAAATGTACGCAGTGGTGGTTGGTCCATTGTGGTTGCGTTGTGTGACTGAAGTGGACGTTGTTCCCTGCAGCTAAGATGGGGTCGAAGGGTGTGTCCTGCTCTGTGTGTTGGTGTGGTGACAAGTTGTTTAAGTCCGATGTCGGCGAGGTTGTCGCGGAGGGTGGTGGTCGTTGGGGTTGTCGAGGTGGATGTTCATGTCTCCGATGAGTATGTAGTTCATAGAGGTGATGGCGTGGGGTGCGATGAAATCTGTGATGGTGGTGGCAAAGGCTTTCCCAGGGCCGGGTGGCCTGTAGATGAGGGTCCCTCGGAGTGTGGCGTTGTGGCTGGTCTGGATCTAGAAAAGCAGGTGTTCGGCGGCCGGGCAGGTTTCGCTGGAGGTGGTGAGGCGGAGGGTGTTCTTGTGTGCGATGGCGAGGCCTCCTCCTGGGTGGTTTGGGTAGTCCTTCCTCTGGATCTTGTATCCGTCCGGGATTGTGTTGTTGATGTCGGGGCCGGAGGAGGCGTTGGTCCATGTTTCTGTGAAGAGGGTGATGTCGGGCGAGAGGGAGTCCAGTAGGTTCCAGATATCCATGGCGTGTTTGTGTACAGAGCGAACATTGAGGAGGATGCACCTCAGGGTGTCGCCGGTGCTGGCGTTGCGAGTGTTGGTGGCCGGCGTGGTGGTGAAGGTCTGGCGGCAGTGGAGGCAGGAGAACTGGCTGACGGTTGTGTTCGGTGAGGCTCGTTGGCATTCTCCGAGTCTTCCTTGGTTGAGTGTGATGAGGGTGGTGGTGTCATAGCAGCGGATGGTTGGAGATCCAGGGTTCCTGGCGCTGGTCGCTGGCGGGTCGTGGAACAGCGCACACGGGCTTGCCTTACTCACGCTCGTTGCACGACCACGCAGCAGCTGCTATTAAGTAGGGGAGTGGGGGGCGGGACGTGCAGCTGGGAGGTGGGGGCGGGGCGGTCGAGGGCAGAGGATTTAGGTGGGAACAGGGGGGAATGTTAGTGGCTAACGGCACAGTAGGGAAAAAGAGATTAACCCAGAAGGAAATAAAAGTAAAATATACAAGGGCACAATGTAGGACAATTGAGTAACAGAGTCACAGAATGGATAAGAAATACAATGGCACAATGACAGACAACAAGAGGAAGAAAATAGCTTCACAGAATGGAAAAAGTTAAAATTACAATGGCACAATGACGGACAACAAGAGGAAGAAAATAGCGATACCAGCGTGACAAATGCAAAAACTTAGCACCGGGCACCAGCGAGTCTTGAACCTTGCCTGATGGGTTCAGAGGCAGAGCACGGCACAGCGGAGCTCCTTGGAAAGAGCTGATCTCAGACCGAGGGTCTGGGGTCTTGCTGTTTTCCTTTCTCGATCCAGAGCTCATGGTAAAGACAGATTCATCCTCTTTGGGCTGAGGTGGGTCACCTAATCGAGGTGGAGATAAGAGTCCTCTGGTCTCCATTGGAGCAGAAGCACTATATCAACCTCTTGAAGCTGCCCTAAATATTTTTCAGCTTTCCATCAAGGGAAAACCTATTATGGTTTTGACAAACATACATACACAATATGGTACTACAATTAGTAGGGTGGATTGGGGTCACATCTACTATGCCAGGAGATGCTTAGACAATTGGAGATGACTGAACCATCAGAGAATTCCCCTGAAGGTCGGTCTCCTAACAGTCTCTCAGAGTCATGGTGGATGAGCTCAGCAGACGTCATCCAACCTGACCATGATTGTTTTTGGCATCAGGACATGGTGCAGGGTGTTTTTGCTTAGTGGGGTGTTCCTTGGTTGGAACTTTTCATCACCACCAAGAACACTCAGTGTTCCAGATTTTGAGCCCTGGAGTTTCCGCCTTAAAACTTGTTGGGAGAAGCCTCAGTTTTTCGTAGGTTTCCACCTGTGCTTCCCGGAGTTCTGATAAAAGTCAGGATGGACTAGACTCATATTTTGAAAGCTCCGAATTGGGGTCAGAAGGTTTAGTACTACAGCCTTGCCTATCAAGGTCTTTCTCTGGACACCTTTAAAGGTTAATTATCGCCTCTTTCAATCTTTCTGCATTTGCCTGGTCAGCCCTCTTTACGTATATATTCCCTCCTGCATCTTTTCTTGTGCCACAGTTGGATCTTAATTTGCACAGCTGTTTTGAGGTTGCTGTTCATCATCGTAATTACTTTGGCAAGTCTTATCAGTGAGCTGCAGACTCTGTCAATACACTCGTCATATAGCACCTTTTTCCCCTAGGTGTGTTGGTGCTCTCAGGATGTGGGCATCTCTTTTTGGGAAAGTAGTGTTGTCCTTCAATGTATGACAGTCCATAACACTCCCTGTTTTCTTTACTCCACTTCATCACTCTAAGGTGGAGGAGAGGCTTCACTGGTTGGATCGGAAAGGAGCCCTTAATTTCTATATACACTGGACTAAGGAGCACCAAGAGGATGACCAACTTTTTATTGGCATCGCCAGTGCAAAAAAAAAGGTCAGTTCAGAAATGGATCTTATTCAGATGGATTGTCCTCCCTTATAAGATGCACTATGCCTTTGTCAAGAAGGAGCCTCCTGTGGTCCTTCTTGCTCCTTCCACCAGAGCCAAGGTGCCACTATGGGATGGTTTGGTGCTGGACATCTGCCAGGCTGCTACATGGGCGCCTAGCCTTAACTTTACCAGCATCTCTTGTCTTGGGTCTCAAGTCTGCAGGGAGGGCCATTTTGCCCTTTCGGACCTGTAGTATCTATCAGAAGAACAAGTTACTTAACTTTTGTAACACTTTTTTTCTGGCGGATATTCTATCAAAAATCAGATTCTGATGGATGATTCTAATTGCAGATTCCTCATCTTCTGGTGTCCAGGTCACGTTCACAAGTCATACAGGGAGTGTGTCCTGATGAATCCGTGTGCAATCCACAACTGCAAATCCTAACTGTACTTCACCAAGAACTTCAGGAAATCACGTAAGTCCCTCTTCTTCTCGAAGTCAAGGACATGGACTAATTTCCACTCTTTGGGACAGTTCTGGGACAGGTGATCATCGTGGTCCAAGTCTTTGTGCAAGTCCATATTAAAAATAAAGAAGCACAAGAAGTTTAAGCGGACCTTGTCCCAGCCTCTCCACTCTTCATTTGGGAACTTGTGAGGTCACCAGAGGCCCCCAAGTCTCACTCCCAGTCCTTTGCTGAAGATCAAATTCTGCAGGAGTTCCCAATGCATCTCAATTTCCCAGGTCCATCTGTGACACCACAATTGATTGATGCATTTAAGGAAGTTCTTCCATGCATTTTTGACTCCGTACTGGCTCCCAATGGTGTGCCTTCAGACGAGTTTCCTCGGTGCATCTGGTTCAGCTCTGCTATGGAGCAGACTCTGTCCCTTCCACTACAATCCATATTGATTCCTGCAGCTTTGACACTGGCGTTGTGTTTCGATTTAGATGCCTGTACATCGGTTTCCCTGAATCATGTCCTTATGTAGGCACAATTCGCATTGGCCTTATTTAGGCATAGAATCCCAGTCCTTATTTAGGCATTAGCCATGCAATCCAAATAGAGGCATGGTCACCTACATCCGTCCTTCCCACGTCACAACGAGTTCTTAGAAAGCAAACCTTTAAGCCGACGGGACTTTCCCTAGCCAGGATTATTGATTTCTCCAAGAACTCATCTATTATGCATGAACTACTATTCCTTAGGGGATCATTCATGACTTCTTCCTCTGCCCGACTTTACGTCAATGCTAGCATTCCTAAACACCTTCCAGTTATAAATATATCTTCCCTTACCATGGCAATTCACGGCACGGCTCGACACAACTTGACTGCACTGTTCGCCATGGCAAGTTCGGAAGAGACCATATCCTGGCCTGACACACTGACCAGACGCTGTCATCCCTGCTCGCAGAGAATCCAGCTTCCAGTGTTCTGACTCACTTTGCGGGGTGTTATAGTTTGAGACCCGGAAAGAGATTCCCACCTCTCTCATTCTAAAGGTATGGAGCTGGCTAGAACCTAGAGGGACTCTTGGCATACTAACTTAGTGTATACCATACTATAGAAAACAGCACCTACTTCTTACCTCGCACTACACCTAGGTTAGGTACACTGGGGTAGAACTATTTAGAAGCAACAGTCTGTCTAATGATTGTAACAGCTCAAATCTCTTACACGAGACACAAGACTGTTCAATAAATCCTTTTTTATTGAAACGCCCGTCTATCTATTTCTGTGTGACTCTGAAGAAACTGAGCATTGACGATTGACTGAGTAAAACTGTTATCTTTTGTTTCCACAATTCTGAGACACGTTCCAATTCTAAGGGAAACAGTTGTCATTTTTATGCGGTTGTCAGAAACTAATCCCTTCTTGTTTATTCGAGAAGTTTCGAGTGACTTCTGAGTTAGCTGGCACACAAAGTAATTAAGTTTAATGTACTCGATAGGAGTATACTGACCTTAGCCCTATGCAAAAACTATAGTGTATATTATTCCAATGCGCAGAGCCTATAAGGGAAATAGGAACTACACTACACTCGCATCAATGCTGAAGATGAATGGAGAGGATGTAGATCCCATACCCCGTTTCAGCCATTACACAGCTGTCCCCTATATCCCATAACCCTGAGAAAGTTTTCTCGTTATCACCTCACCTTGTCATGTGAATGAGCTGCTAGCTCTCTCAATACAGCTGCCAATACCACTTTCTTTCAGGACAAACTGGTGCTGAGGAATAAAGTGGCCCTTCTTCCAAAGGTTGTGACTCCCTTTCATGTCAGCCAGTCCGTTTCACTGCTGACGTCCTTTGTCGCACCTTCCACCTTGAAAGAGGACAAAAGAGACTCCATTGTTTGGACCTCAAAAGAACGGTGAGATTTTACATTGATCACATCAAGAACTAGCAAGTGGATTCATTGTTGCATGGCATTGCAGAAGAGGATCCTATCATGTGCATCAAGAACTGCTATGCATTCATCAAGAAGCAGCCCACCAGAGACAAAGCTGCTGCCATGGTGCTGGCATGTGGAGTGCCTGTCAAATACAAAGGGGGACCCCTGAGAACGAATAATAGGCAGATGATGCAGGGGATAGGATCAGGAAACTACTACTGAGAAAAACCACCTGCCTATACACTGGAATATAAATAAGACCAAAATAGGGTCAAAACAATATAGGACAACACAAGGGCTGACAAACGGACAAGGTCAAAAAAACATGATTACAAGGGTACACTGATTACAAAATTTCCATTCATTTTATTGTAATAGTTTGGATAATTCATCGATTTATATAAAAATTCACATAGTAACTGAATAGGTACAAAATACATAATACATATAGGTCCCACACACAACAATCAAAGCAATCAATCATACCAACATTCATTCAAAATTCAAATAAAAGCATACTCATTCATTCATCAACTACAATCCAGAACAGTCGAATAATCATACAAAATAGTTATAAAACAATCAAGAATGATCAACAGCCAAGAAAGGTAAGAGTTGTAGGATCTCATGTATCCTCCCGGTCGTGGATGGAGCCAGGATCCAAATGCACGAGGAAATAAGCGCAAACGCGCGTTTCGATGTTAAGCCCAGGGGGGCTACACCTTAACCAGGGCAATAAATATATAGGTAGTGTGGAACACACAGACAAACCTTCACTTTACAAAGCGTCCACTTAGACCTTTTAAGGGAACATATGAACTCGAGGTCAGCTCAATAAGCAAATATCCAGGAGACTATGTATGAAGCGAGCTCTGCATGGTTCCTGCAGGTAATAGACTCAGCAAGGGACGAAGAAGAGGAAAAATCCTCCGTTCTTTTATTCTACGAGTGAACACATAGGCTCATTCCACAGGGTTCAACGATCTCGGAAAGGTATGCGGGCCGTGTCATAAGGGGAAATACTCCGGCGTCAGGTGGAGCGGAAAGCTCCCGATCGCAAGCATTCTGGAGTGCCTGTCCTCAATAATTGTTTTGGGCTCTGAGGACAGTGCCCTGAAAGAAACTGAAATCTGCATGCTTGGGGGGTATCTGTATGCGGCTCCACCTGTCACTTATGGGGAGGAGAGGAGCCAATGCTGAGCCACACAACAGCAGCTATGGCTTGCAGGGTCTGTGCTGAAAAATCGTCAAGATCCAGCCTGTGGATATTCTAAAGGTGAGGCATCTGAGATTAGATAGAGTTTCCACCAGAAAAAGTTTTACTAAAGTTAAGTAACTTGTTCTTCCAGCTGTATATGGCTCTGCTTAGTCGCTTCCAAGGTAGGGCGAGGCCCCAGTGGACTCTGTCTGCATGCTAGAACTGTTGCAAAATAAAAAACAAAAAAGTTTCAGGATCTAGACAAGCATTTAGTGGATTTTAGAAGATGAGAATCTGGTTTAGATAAAGTATACACCATCAAGCGTTTTACCAAAGGCAAGTTGCGTGTTCTTCCTGCATTCACATTCGGGGCACTAACATTTGTCATGTGATAATTAGAGCATGAGCCTGCATTTCGATTTCAGTTTCTTCTCCCTGCAGCTGTATAATTAGTATATGTACAGACCTCTGGCGATGACTAATTTTAAGAAAATGGCCAGTTTTTCTTTAGCACTCTCCTTTTTGCTATGCCTGTTATTTCACATGAGCTAATATTTTTTGCAGGAGCTCGTTCATCATTATTAATCTTAGAAATTCATGTATTTGCCTTGACCTATTTTTCTTTGGCTTCATAAGACAGTAATTGTGCAAGGCCTTGCAGCTCCTTAGGTAAAAATGTATTTGCAACTGTGGCGCTCCTCCGGCTCTCAGCAACAATAGCGCACTCTGGCTTGTCTCGTCTTATGCACAAACTGGCCTTGTCTATTGGGTTTTTCCTAATAATGTTTGTGTTGTGCAATTCCAGTATATATCTAGTTCTCATTTCATCTATTTTCTGTTTCATGTTATGATCCACACTGTTTCTTTGGGACTTTGACATCACTGTTTAGTGCGGTTTCTTGTTTCTGTTGTTAATAGTATTGATATGCTTTGTGTCTTTGCATCCTTTCATTTTTGTCATAGTCAGTGTAGTTGCTGCAGATTTGTTTCTTTATTTCTGTACTATATTTTGATGCTTTAAAATTCTATTTTTGACAGCCCCCATAATGGTTTATGAAAGCTTGTAGCGTATGCAATATTTTTTATCCCAACCAGATGTAACCTTTGGGTGAGGCAGGTGTAATGAATCTGCTTTTCACAAAAAGGAAGCACGCAAACCCCGCACTCCCCTAAAGAGAGGCAAATGTTTCACTGCACTTTAAAAAAATACACTTTGAACAGCACTTCCTAAAGACGAGGAAAGGACACAGCACTCCCTTTAGGCAAGGCAAAAGACAAATTCAGGTGCTTTGAAATAACACACACAAGTTTATTGATGAACAGTAGGCCAAATATATCAGTAAATGCAGATTCATTAGGTATCAAACACTTTTAAAAGAACAAGTCAAATAAAATGCAGGAACTCTCTCTCTTTTAGAATAAGGCTTGGGGTTAATTACACAATGCTCTCTAAACAAAGACTATCTCAGATACCAAATGCACAAGATTCAAATATATGTAGCAAACAGTAATCTAAATGCATGAATAATACTGATTAATACTCATCAAATGTATGAATAATACTGATTAATGCATCAAATAACATGAGATACACTGGACGTCCTGCAAGAGATCAGATATATATATATATATATATATCTCAGAGGATTACTATGTATGTGCACCTCCCACACCACAAAGTAAACACCTCAAATGATCAAAGCCCCACTGTCTAAACATCACAATGGCAATAACCACAACACTCAATACATCACCTGGTGCAAACACTGCATCTGCATCTTAGCCCACTTCTGGCCGGGGAAGTTCACAGCCGCGGTTCAGTTCTTTAGCTACCAGGGTCCCTTCGAGATAGACACGTCTGCCCTCGCTCGGATTCCAAACTCCCAGTTTCTCAGTCTGCAACCCTCATCTTTAAACACACTAGAAGATTCGTGAAAGACCTCCTCCCAGCGCCAGAGGAATTTTACCAGAAGTGGCCAAGTTCCAAACAAGCATCCCCATGGCAGTAAGGAGCTCTCGCGTCCCTTCCTCCATTCTCACATCTTCCAGCTATCTTGATGAAGCTCTCACAAGGCCTTCCAGAGTACATTAAACAAAAACAATCGCTCAGGAAAACAGCAAGACCTTGAATGTGAATAACCCAAACAACTTGCAAGCAGTGCTGTGCACGCAGAGAAACAAGGCAAAGTCAGACATGAGGCCCTGTCAAAGCCAATAGTCAAAGTCAAAGAACAAGATGACATGAAGCAATGCCAAAGCAATAGTAAGAGCTCATAATTCACATAACCCAAGCAACACCATACACATTTCTGCACAACGGCTTATAGCATCACATACTTTATCTCTCAATGTACAACACCGAGCACATGTGTGCACCTCCGCTCACAACACTGTACTTCAAGACCAAAAGTAGATTCCACACCTCTCTCTCCCTCTCATGCCTTCAAATACACATTCCGCACCTTCTGCTCTTGGCAAGACAGTTCTACTCCGTGACAGCTCCCACTGAAAGACAGCAAGATTACAGGAAAAAAGAGAAGCAGGCATATGCAGGACCGATCTACATTAAGGCTAGGGCAAAATAACACACTAAAGTCAGTTAAAATGGTGGTATTTGAGGGCCATCATAGGGTGCCAAATCACAAGAGCAGCTCTTTTACTACAGCAGGCCTTGCCTTCCACCTTCAACCCACTACGAATACTCATACTTTCCAGGCTATCTTTCAGTGTATATTTCACTCCAGTGGCATATATTTTATTGAGAAATCATATTTGTTCCCTCTGGATCAGTGATTGATTTACACTGGTAGACATGTTACAGCGTCATAGTCGGTCAAAGTGCTGCTTCTGTGCCTTCGCTACATAAACTTTCTCCCCAGCTCTTCAAGGCAATGCTGTCCTAGATGTCCATAGATGTTGATGATGATGGCGAAATTTACGGGTGGAAAAGTTAGGGATTGGCCAGCACAGCCATAAACACCTGACCTGTATATCTGTTAAGTTGAGAAAATTGTTTTTTTGCCCTGGTGTTTGGTGACACACTACAGTATACAAATAGTAATTTATGGAATGCTTGAATTAATCTCAGTCCATCATTATATTGTACACCATGTCACCTCAGTTTGGGCCCAAATATATGCAAATCAGTTTCTTTTTTTGCAGAACATTTTATTTATTTTAAGGGCCAAAACAATATACCTGGCATGTAAATATCTAACAAAACATACTCAGTAGCCATTGTAGTGCAAGCCTGGTCTCCTCCCTCCTCCAACCCCTTTCTCACACTGCCAATCGATGCAACCGTACAACCTTCACCCATTGTCCCGGTCCACCCTGTACATCAGTCTTCCCCCCCCCCCCCCCCCCCCCACGCCTGACCATTCCGAGAACCTTTGCCTAGACCCTCCCCCACTCTAGTCCCCCATACTTTATCATATTTGCGCATGCAGCCTCGACTCTCATATACTATTCTTTAACTTATCCTGCACAGTTCCATTCCCTCTCACCACTCCCCCAGCCCAGGACAGTGCAGACTTCCCCAATGTCTAGCAATGTCTTTCTTGGCTATGATGTAGCCCAAGTTAATGAGCAGCTTAGTGTAGGAGGAAACTTCATTTCCAGGCTGATCTCTCTTTTAAATGTGGATTCCAAGTTTCTTGCCAAAGCATTGGCAATTAGAATGCAGGGAAAGATCTCAGATCTGATCCACCCAGACCAGAACTGGTTTATTCCCCACCTAAGTAGTTGAACCTCTGCGGCCTACACAATGGTATAGTGGCAGCGGAAGGGTTGGAGCGCCCTGGGCAATAGCATCTACGGATGAGTACAAGTCTTTCTACTCCATTCAGTGTCCTTTTTGATTGCCATTATGGAGATAGGGATTTGAGCCTCGATTTTTTTGATAGATCCGCCTCATGAATACCTGGCCGAGGGCTGGACTGAAGGTGAATGGGATTCTAATACGGGACTTACCCCATACGGAGGGGCTGCCCCCTCTCGCCGATGTTGCTCCCCATCACTACAGAAGTGCTGGCCAAATGGATCTCAGGGTGGAAGCTCAGGTGTGGGGCTGGTGCTCGATGATTTGTGGGAGGACTGGATCTCATTGTATGCAGCCGACATTCTGCTGTACATATCGGATTCGGAGGCTTCATTGAAGCACCTGGGGGACATCTGTGTGATCTAGAACACTTATTCGGGCTGAGGATTAACTGGGAGAAGTTCCTGATTTTCCAGATCGGGGAATGGTCAGGGGGGACTGCCTACCCTTGCCTTTGAAGGTGGAACCTCTACATTTGAAATATCTAGGTATATTGATCTCCACAGAGGGTAACATGCACTATAAGGACAATGTGGACCCCCTGTCATGGAGCCTGGAGAGGTACATAAAACACTGGGGAGCCTTACCGCTCTCGCTTCTGTAAAGGGTGGTGCTGTTTATGATGATTGCATTATCACGGTTCACCTACATATTGCAGAGCAGCTACTTTGCGCTTCCGGACGCCTTTTTTCCAGGCTGCCACATTCTGATCCTTTTGCTACATGGCCTGGTATGTACTGTGATGTCTACATTGTAGAGTTCAGTTTCTAAGGGGGTATTGCGCTCCTGCATGTCTGAAATTACTATGTGACTGCGCAGGTGCAAATTGTCAGTGAATGGGCTTACGCTCTGCTGATGGACCCCGCATTCTGGATGGACTGGGAGGTGCTGTGATAGAAGGGTTATATGAATGTGCTATATGGGGGATGGATACCATGGAGCATGCCCCAGGCTACAGCCACAATCATCTCTGTCTGGCGTAAATTGACACGCAAGATAGGGAGAGAATGGCATCTGATACCACGTGCCACGTTTCCGGACTTACCAGGGTTCAAGAAATAGGACTTGATTAAACTTTCCGCCCTGGCAGATGTGTGGGACACCAATGGGATGGTCCCGTTTGCACATTTGCGGGCGGTCTATGACATGGCCAACTCTCAAATACATATATATATACCTGCCATTAAGACACTCAAGGCAGGATCCCTATGGACAAGAAAACAAAGAAAGATTCCCCATTTGGAGCTATGATTGCTGGATGGCTGTTTGAACAACAATAACATCTCTCTCACGTATGCTACGTTGAGGAAGAACATGCAGGAGGAGCTAACACCCTTACGGGAATGATGACAGGCCGACATGGGGGAGCTAAAGGATACGGACTGAGGGAATGCTTTACAGTTCCCATGGGGAGGGGCAATCTGGGCCAACTTTTGTCTCTGAAAATCTTGGACAGGCCATATTATACCTGTGACCTGCTACACAAAATAGGTAGGTCTGCGGACGATGGTTGTCTTCGGCAATGTGGCCAGCCGGGTACTTTCCTTCACATACTGTGGGACTACCCAAACCTGTCCCCTTTCTGGGAGGAGGTGACGAAGTCCCTGGCAGATGCCGCAGGGGTACCATTGCCACTGACAGTATCGAGGGTGTTGTTGAGGATCGTAACAGACCATTGGATCCTAGGGCATGCCCACCTTGGAAACCAGAACAATAGTAGCTGTGCGTAGATCTTTCGACAACTCGCCCACACCATATGCTACATGATACATCTCCGTAATCCTTCTTGGCATCTTTTTAAAAAATTCTGCTGGAAGGCCGTTAGGGTCTGGGGTTCCCCCATCATGCAGCTGTGTGAGTGCCAGGAAAGCTCGGCCTCTAACTCTAAAGCCACAGTTGCCCTCAATCGCCTGCAAGGACAGTTCTTTACAAACTCCCTCACTTCAACTCTAGGACCCCCAATTGGCTCTCATAAAAGGTCATAAACAAAAACGGGGGGAGATGGAGGTAGACGTTAGGTTCAACCTCCAGAATGTGTATAGTTATTAACAAATCTGTAAATGACAGATCAGAGAACCTAACCAAAGGGAAGGGCTTCGGCTAAATGTGCGAAAACACGCCCCGAATCTAAGAAGAGAAAATTCTCTTCTTGAGTCCCCTCACTCACCAAGGGTTGCCCCTAGGTGACATGCTTTATCATTGGGGCCATCCCAGACAGCTACTGTCTGGGGCGTGCTGCAACTTGCGGAACTACGTAGGAGCACTTTTTGTGAAAAAAATGTGTATTGCAGTGTATGGGGGAGTGGTGATGTTGATGCTAAAAATACCTAGCTAGTGAGCGATTAATTTATTCCTGCTTGTAGTTGGTATGGATAAAAAGAGGTTAATAGTAGGGAGGAAGTGTAACTGTTATATGTTTACTGTCCCTAGTATTTGGTCGACATGTTTCGAGGTGTCCCTTAAACCTCTTCTTCAGGACCACATGGGACCCATGCGTACCACTCCGTGAGAAAAACAATCCTCTACTAAAGAAATAATATAATAAAGAACAGATGCACACCTAATGTGTGAGCACTAAAATTAAATACATACGGTTGAAATCAGTAACCTTGCCTCAGCACTCCTCCGTCAATGACACCTATTCGTATCCGGCCAGACCGCATATGCGGTCCGCCCGGGTACGAATAGGTGTCATTGACGGCGGAGTGCTGAGCCTAGGTTACTACAAGCCCCTCCACCCTGGCAGTCCATGAGGCACAGCGTTGCCAAAACAGAAATACTACAGGTCTGATTTCAACAGTATGTATTTAATTTTAGTGCTCACACTTTAGGTTTGCATCTGTTCTTTATTATATTATTTCCTGCTCCGGCCTCTGAAGCAGACACCGCATCTTCGGATTTCATCGCAAGGTCCATGACGCCCTGCATTTCCAAGGTACTCTTTGCGGGTCTTTCCGATGCCATAGCTGGCCTGCGACGCTGCAGTCGGCCTGAACTGTTGGATTTGTTTGTTCATGACACCGTAATAGCCTCGGATGGAGCTATCGACTTCACGGAACTGTATTTTAAGGTTATTTTTCCAATCTTCGTATTTTGATTACTGTATCTTGGATTTTTATCGTTTGGTCTTGTTTTACACAGATATATATTGTTTACTTTTCTATAACTGGTGTGATGTCCTTTTGTAGTGTTTTCACTGTATTACTGTGTGTTATGTGCAAATTCTTTACACAATGCTTCTGAGATAAGCCTGACTGCTCGTGCCAAGCTACCAAGGGGGTGAGCAGGAGTTATTTTAGAAGTGTAATCCCCTTACCTTGACTAGAAGGAAGGATCCCTACTTGGACAGGGTACAAACCTGCCAACCAGAGAGCCCCATTTCTAAAAAAACACAAGATGGATCCTCGGTACAAGAATACAAATTTCTAAAATGGGTTACCCAAGCCTGCGGCTGTACTATCAGTACTATCAATAACAACCATATCATGCACAAATGGCCAGAGATTCAGGTCAAATAAAAAATAATCAATATGGCTAGAATGACCCGGTCTATTGAATATATGTCTGAGCAGCATCGGACAGAGTTCTCCCCTTTGCAGCTCTGGGGTAAACTTTTAAGTCAATACCAACAGCTGTGCCGCCCTTGGAGTCCATTTCACTATTGGGAGGTCTAGGGAAGGAATTCTCTATTTGTTATCCTGTTCATTTGTTTAATTTAGAGGGGCGGCCAATAATGATTTGAAGGTGGAGTTTAGAGCTTCAGCCACTATAACTTTTCCTTTTCTATTAAGCTCTATGAGGATATCCTCGAGTACACTTATAACTTTGGTTTCCTCATATCGCCCATCCACCGGATTGTGCACGTTGAATAACACCAGGGAATTACCGGCATATAAATCCACCCTAACCGCCATGAATTTGACTGTTATACCCTTAAAAGAACATTGCAATTCTGTCCTGACCCAGATCCAGAGAGAAGGCGTGCAACAGGAGAAAAGCTAGAGCTCCGAGAGACAGAAGTGGAGGGACACAAACTGCCAGAGAGAAAGAAACCCTACAGAAAAGCTAGAACTCCAAGATACAGAAGTGGAAGGACACACACTGCCAGAGAGACCGTAATAGCCCTGCCAAGTACCACACATCAGCTGTTAGACTAATGCATTTTAGTGCAGTTTACTCACTGTGGCCGTGCCTAGAGTTGTTACTATAGTGACTGTATCTAGAGGGGGCGTCACTTAAAAATAAACAGCAAGCACCGGCCAAGCTCACGTGGATCTGGTGCCTTCTATTGCTTTCTGGTTGATGCGTCTCCGCAGTTTTATTGTTTCCATGAAGCAGCAGTTCTTCAGTTTCTTTTTTTTCTGGTGCTGCACAATGGACTTTATGGTGGTTTAGGCAGTGGGCATCACCCTTCTGCGACTTTCCCCCATTTCTTGGTGATTGTCGTGGAGCCGCATTTGAGATGAACGCTGTCCGTAGCTGTGTATTCTTATTCCACCCATGTGGTGCCCCACTGGGGCAGGCCGACCCATTACACGCGTGGAGAGAGAGTCCAAGACTCTGGCTGCTTCAGAGTACAAGCAGAGCTTCCCATATATGGTTTAAGTAAGTCCTTTGCACCCAAGAAAAACCACAGAAATAAAAAAAGGATGTGACATCAGTCAGCTGTGGGCTTTGGAACTGAGGAACGGAACCAGGTCAAGTCCTGGAGTCCCCTTAACATCCTGTGATTTGGGCAAATCATTCCCCGTGTTCATAATATGACTGTAACCTTGTGTAATCTAACTGGTACTTATTTAAAGTGATTCAATATCTTCGAGCCGAGCTGGCGCAACATAAAACTGCAAAAAGAAAAAACAATATGGATTAGTGGGAAGCAGCAAGAGCTATAACCAGGCCAGTGTGTTGTCTGAGCTTTTTGGCCTCTTGCGCTGGGTTCAACTGTTGGTTTCCTGATTTTATAACAAAACTTGTCTGCAGCAAGCTTAAATGCATGCACTCTCCCATCCATACCTTGTTGAGACACTGAGGTGGCAGAGTTCTTATCACTTCCGCTGCCAATGCTATAGTCCAAAGCCTTGCTTTCAGCAAGAGGATCTGGTCACAAATTCATTCTCGAGATTAAGCTCTATGGGAGCGCAGTGCTCTGGCAAGGGCAAACTGGGTGGGCAGGTACATCTAATCTATGGTGTATTTGCAAGGGAGATATACCCTTTTATTGACCAAAAACTTCTCTACAAATATATTTCAGCCTGAGCAAATGCAATAATGCATTTCACCATCTCCTGCTTATTGTGGAGAATTGAACACAAAATTGTTTCCTTTGCGAATGGATCAAAAAATACTTTAGAAAGCACCACACGTAGTGCAGTGCAGTGGTAGCCCATTTAATTTGCTCAGTGAACCTGAGCCACCTAGTACGGCTCAAAGTGAGCGATTCGTTTCTCTCAGTGAAACGCATGATAAATATAAACATTTATCTGGACCTGCGGCACCGGCAGAGACAGAGCCCTTATGTGGATCCTGATGTCAATACTTTTTCTAGTTGCTCAAATGGGTATAATTTCTAATCTTTAAGTTTCCTTCGTCTTCATTGCTTGATCTTTCTCGTGAGAAAGTGTCACTCATAGTTATTGAATGTCATTCATAATTACACTGAAATTATAAAAATGTTCACATAAGCAATCTAAAACGTTGACAGCTATGAAGTAACCCCACAGAAAAGCTAGAACTCCGAGATACAGAAAGCAACATACTGCCAGAGAGACCCCACTGAAAAGCTAGAACTCAGAGAGACAGAAGTGGAGGAACACACATTGCCAGAGAGACCGTGCCCCATAACCTCCTGTGCCACCCTTGCTTATTTTCTGTGCCGCTTGATCTCTCTCCTTTATTCTTTACCTGCTCACTTACCTGTTCTATGCCTACCTGCCACCATGCCATTTCCCTTTCTTTTAGGGAATGTTGTCCCTTTCTCTGTCAGTCTCTCTGCCTCACTGATGCTACTTGCTGTGTCAAACTGCCATTCCGACTATTGGGTTCAAAATATCCAGTGCCTCTGGATATCCTTCAGGTGAGCTATTTCTGCCCAGTACAGATGTTTCTCATTGGACCATCCTGCCCTCGGGTGCTTTTGTTTTTTACCTTTCTGGCTGTGCTTTTCTCATCTCCCTCTGAGATAGTGACTTATCTGGTGATTAGTGTTTATGAACCAAGTTTCAAATATTTCAGTGATTACCTTTGTGAATTTTTTTTTTTTTTATTGTTTGACATATTTTTGGAGATGCTTGTTCTTTTCACCTTGTTGATTGCGATGTGAAGCCCTGTGAACTGATACTGAAGATTTTTGTCCACATTTTCGCTTACTATAGGCATTACTTGGGAGTAGGCCTTGAAGCACCATTTGCCACTAAGATTTTGAAAACTTTCCATTGGATACACATACACCGCTCAAACTGGTGAAGTACTTTTGTAACTTGTCCACTTTTCACCAATGTGCTGGCCCAAATGTGCTTTCATTAAGTTTCAGGCACTCTGTATTGATATACTTGTTATTAATTTGTTTTAGTCTAGTATGGCTACAAAATTCACTTTTTGGATATTTTCTGTTTTAAAGTTGTTGCCATATCAATGTATTGAGTCCATTTAAGCTCAAGAATATCCCTTTGGGCTCCCAGAAAAGGGTATGTGAGTTTGCGACTGCAGCTTCTCATTTCGGTAATGCATGAATTTAAATTGATTTTAAATATCCCCTAATCTGTAGGAGGCATCGGATATTCATCGTATCTTATTTTGTGACGTGTGTGCGTGCCTTTTAATAAAAAATTAAACAACTATTACCACATCCAGTTGTTAATAATGTGTTTTCAACCATGGGAGTGGTGCTGTTGCTAAGCACGTTTTCAAGCTTTATGCTGACTTCAACCAGTTTTCTTAACAGTTAAGTATTTTTCT
Organism: Triturus cristatus; assembly: GCF_964204655.1. Taxonomy (NCBI): domain Eukaryota; kingdom Metazoa; phylum Chordata; class Amphibia; order Caudata; family Salamandridae; genus Triturus; species Triturus cristatus. The sequence continues at coordinate 672,667,831 of NC_140585.1, forward strand.
ATTCTTAATGAAGGGAAAGGATTGCAATTGTCCAATCTGATAAATGTACCATATTACCTGTGGAAAGTAAAGGCCCATCTTCGGGCGTATGTACATGGGCATGTCCGTGTGAGATATTTAAAATTGCTAATAACATGTCAAGGGAGGCGGTTCCACTACACATTATTAATTTCAGATTTCGTGTACATCAGTCAATAGTGAGCAACATTTTCAAGATGATTTAAAATTAGCATTTCCGTTTTTATGACCATTGGAATGTTTGTCGTCTGCTACTACTGGTGAACTGAACGACATCCAAGCGGGCGTAAACAAGCACCTTTACTCAGAACAGCTCATATTGTGCATTGGTGTAAATGTGTTCACTGGTTTTCAATATATATGCGTTACCCAAAGGTGCTGGGCAGGTTTGGAAGAGGTTTTATTTTCTCTCTGAGAACTGTTAGGTTCTTGAACTGTTTCCAATGTTTCGAAACTGAAAACAAACCATCATGTATTTCAGGGTTTATGAATCGGCCCTGGACTCAACTTGATTGATTGCTGCGATTTGAATTTTGTATGTTTTTTTGCAGGTGCTCTAACGCAGTACTTGACAGTTCACGCGTACGTTGATATAATTTGCGATGCAATAATAGGGGTAGCAGGAGCACACTCCTTTTATGAGGGCGCCAAGTGTTTAACTGTTTTTGTGGTTTTAGATGATAACTATAAAGCCCGTACAGCTGATATTTCGGGGGGAGGTGACGGGATGGGGTGTAATTGTAGAGTTTTGTATAGCGTAAATTGAGACCATGTTTCATCAGAAATATGATTATCACATCACTCGCATACTGATGGAACTACATTGGCTGCACCATTTTCAAAATCAGTTGCAACATTTACAAATATGTCACTACAAAATGCCCTACTTGTCTTGCAGACAAGCTAGCCATCTCTGGTTGCTCTCGGCACACCAGCAGCCAGGACCTGGCAGGGCTCTACGAGGCTGAATATCTTTGTTGTGTGCTGCTGATGATCCAGTTTTCAGCATGGCGAAGAGTTGAGCGGGACAACTCCTGAGGTTGAAAACATATCCCTGCATTTTCAAATTAATGAGAAAGTTCCTCTTTGCCAGTCTTGCAGCTCTTAGCTCCACAAAGCAGGCTTCTAGCCATCAGGTCTTCTGCCGGGTTAGTCCTCTGTGGTCAGCTGGCCTTGGAGTCCTTCTGCTTTTTGTGTCCCTGAAGCAGGAAAACAGGAGGCCAACCACTAGACACTTGGAAAGCAGTTCCAGCCCTTGAATGCCAGCAAGAGTTAGGAGTCCTTGTGTTGTGCTCTTCCGGCATGGCTGCGTTCTTCAGATGGGAATCTTCCCAGGTCCTGGAATATTCTCAGGAGGTGATGGTGGAGGTGCCATATTTATCCTGTGCACTAGGCAGTGATTAGAGGGATTCTACCACACAGTCTTAACTATTTTCTCACAGTCCACCCACCCTTGCTCCATTACTTCTGCACCACTTCAAGGAGCCTTTGTTTTAAGGTAACAAATCGAGCTGCGATCAGGCAGGCCTGTCTTCAGCTTCTAAGCCACCCCCCTGTTTATATGCACCCATCTCACATGATAGTGTCATGTGACCGGAGCCTGGCTGTCTGGGAGGGTCTTTGGAATTGATAGGAGAAGCCCTCTTTGGCATCTCCAAGTCAAAAGAGGTAGTACCAAAGTTACCCTTTGTTTTGCAAGCTGTTCCTGTCCACTCATAAATAGCTAATCTCTGCTAAGTTGTCAGCTCTTAAACATCCTTTGGTCCTTCCGGGGCTCAGAGGCAGGCTGTCTTCCTCTAAGCTAAGGTTGTTAACTCTCCAAGCTAAAAATGTGTATTCCAGCTCTGCAGGTGTGATGAGTGGCATTTCTGTTTTTAAGACAGTTGTGGCCCAGGCAATTAAAAGTACCTTTTTGATAAAGTTAGTTTTTTTGCTTCAGCTATCAAAAATGTGGTTTCACCATTAAATCAGACTTAAAAAACTAAGCAGGAAATTGCTTTGAAGCATATTTTGTAGCCTTTTCTTAAGAGTTATTAAGATTTTCTCCCATCTAACATTACTTTTGGAAAAGTCTACAAGGTCTATACAGCGAAATGGGTACTGCTGGATACTTCTAACTGCTTATTCCTACTTTAGAATACGCCCCAGGTGTCAGACTGGATCCAAAAACTTTTCCCATAGCAGTGCTCCTGGGCGCTGGCAGGTGACGCATGTAAATGCCACCACTGCATGCTGAACTTTCCTTTCTTTCCCTTCCGATTGGGAACTCTGATTTTGTTTTTTTGTCTGTTTTCTGGTGACTGCTAGGATTTTACAGTGTGCTAGGGCATGATGTCCCCATCCAAAGCATCGGTTTTCAAACCATGCCTCTAGTGCAGGAAGCAGATGTCACAGACTCGCCCAAAGGGTGTCTTTGGTGTCTGGGCTTGCATACATCTCTAAGTTTGTGACAAGTGCTCCCAATGAGATCCGAGACTGGGAGGCAAAGCTTTGTGTCAGCGAAAGCAAGAAGTTGTTGCACCGTTTGTGTAGGACCTGCTCAAACTCTAAATCACAGACTCGGTCCCGAGCTCAAGGCTACTCTTCTGACCTTTCAGCTTCATGCTCAAAGTCCTGTAGCAAGGCCATCTACAAGTATAAGAAAGCGAAGCAGGACTAGACCCCATTCTGCCACTCTGACTTGAAAAATAATGCATGAGCTTGCCACAATGTCAGCCGTGCTCTTTTGAGATCTCCAGCTATGCAATTAATTCCTCATCTGGTCCTGACGTTTCCCAAATTTCATATGTCATCATCAACGCCATGGAAAACTGAGGCTGTGTTGCACATTTTCAATGCGTTTCCAGTTCTTTTAACTGTGTCTCGGGTCCCAAGAAGCTGCAGGGGCTTCCAGTCATTTTACTGCTGGCGGGCCCCTCCCTGTCTCCCTGGGATGATCCAGGGCTGACTGTGAATGGAAACCCCTATCCTACCACTCCTCTAGATAGGGAATCCAAGAGCATTGATGTTTTGGCAAGAGCATGTTTCTACCATCAGTCTAGCACTGAGGTCCATAAATACTGTGTCTGCTGGGCTATTATAGACATGACCAATCAGATCTTGCTAGGAGTCCCATAAAGTCGTAGGGCTCCTTTGGCTCAGACAGTCCATAATAGACTGGTCACATCCAAATATGTTATCCATGCAGGTCTGGATACTATGGATTGAGTGGGAGTACCAATCAGTAACCGTGTTGTCCTTCGTAGACCCCCATGAATGTGATCCAAAGGATTCTCTGGTTATGTATAAGCCTCTTTAATGGATATGCCTTTTGTTGGATCCTGCATTTTTGGTGAGAATGTGGACACTGTATTGAAGCACTTTAAAAACAGCAGAGCTGCAGAACGGTCTTTGGGTCTGTTGGCCTCTGCCAGATAGTTTCTGCATCAATTCCATAAGTTTACAGGCTGTTCCAGAGGACTGACATGTAGGCGGAGGCATACTTCCCAATCAGGGATGCAGCCATCATCCCAGTCCTTTGAAGCTGTGGATGCTTTCTGGCAAGCAACGTGTGAGAGCCAGCATGGGCATCAGTCCTCCAGTTTCTCTTCTCCTGCTACAACAGCAACAAAACCACTTTAGTTTGCCCACAGTGGTGCATTCCGAACCAGTGGGAGGCAGAATTCAATATTTCTTTCCAGGTTGGTGATCTCCCATGTCAAACAATTGGGTCTTGCAGATTGTTCAAAATGGACATGCTTTGCTTTTTCTGTCCATCCTGCCCACTATTCCTGTTTCACCAGAGTGAATTTCAGATGAGCACCTGTCCCTTCTTTTAGAAGAGGTGTGCCTGTTGCTCTCCAAGGCTGCCATTGAGAGAGTGCCGCAAGAGGAGTGGTTTGTTACACTCATTATTTCTTCATTCTGAAGAAGGACGACTCTCAGCCTATTCTAATTTATGATGCTGACCCAGTTCCTGTGCGCTCTGGACCTAGGTGCGTTAATGGTGTCCTTGGATCTGCATATTCTGCAGTCCCACAGACATCCTCTTCAGGTCAAGGTAGCCTAGGAGTGTTTTCAGTTTGTTGTGCTCCACTTTAGCCTCACTAGTACCCCTCGGGTGTTCACGAAATGATGGCGAACGTTGCTACCCATCTTTGGAGATCGGGCTTACCAGTATTCTCATTCCTAGACAACTGGCTGCTGAAGGCAGCTTGGCACAGTCAGTCGCAGACCACCTATGGACGACGCCATTCGTCTTGAACTCATTTGGGATCACTATCAATGAACCGTAGTCCCACCGGATTCCTTCTCAGAAGTGTCCATTCATTTGGGTGATCCCGGAGCTTTGCCTTCGCCACCACAAGTTCAGTACATTTGAACTGTGATCCATATGTTTCATGCTCACTCCTGGATCACGGTGAGAGCAGCTCTGAGGCTTTGTGACGTCTTACCCTTGTGCATCTTCTTCATCAGCTGTGCCAGGTGGCACATGAGTGCCCTGCAATGGCATTTAAAATCCCTCAAGGCACTCTGACAGATGCTGTCTAAGTCTCGGAGGAGAAAGCTTAAGATTTGCGGTGATGGCTGCTCGAAAGCAAGTGATCCAGCAGCAGTCCCCACCCAAAGCTGACAGTAGCAACACACACATCCCTGCTGACTGGGGAGTGCATGTGGTGGAGGTATAGATCAAGGAACTCTGGCCTCTGGTGGAAGGCCTGCTCCACATAAGTCAGTTGGAATTGTGACCTTGGGCTGGCTCAAAAGGCCTATCTGCCTTCCATCAATTGGAGGCTGGTACAGGTTCTCACAGACAACACCCCTGCCATGTGGAACTGCAACAAGCAGGCGGAGTGGGGTCATCAGTCCTGTGTCAGGAGACTTTGTGCCTCTGGAGGTCCCGGGGCATTTTCCTGATAGCGAGGCACTTAGGGGGTACCTGAAGACAGAGCAGATGAACTGAGCAGGCATTGTCATGCAGACCACAAATGGCCTCTACATCTCAAGGTGCAAGGTGTCTTCCAACAGTGAGGGAACTCTGACTAGATCTTTTTGCCACCGTAGAGAACATGTATTGTTGAATGTTTTTGTGTTTGGGAGTTTCTGCAAGAACACTCGGGTAGCCTTCTTACCGAAAGTCGTAATTCCTTTCCACGTTGGGCAATCCAACTCTCTACCAGCATTCGTTTGTAGCCCACACCCTTTCAAAGAGAAGTGAGGGTTCATCAGTTGGACCCCAAACAGGCATTAAGCTTTTACATTGTTTATACCAAGGACCATTAAGTGGACGATCAGCTTTTTGTGAGGTTCGTTGGTGCGAAGAAATGGAAGGCCAAGCAACAGAGGGCCGTATTGAAGTGGATAGTACTCTCCATTTAAATCTGCAATGCACTGGCCAAGAAGCATCCCCACAAGCTCAGAGACCCCATTTCACTGGGGCTAAGGCAGATACCACTGTGTTGGCACACAGAGTGCCTGTCCTTGACATTTTCCAGGCTGTGATGTGGGTATCGGTGCATATTTTAACGAAGCACTAATGCCTTGACAGCCAAGTCCAGTGGGAAGGACATCTCTCCCGCTCAGTCCTTCAAGACTTTTTGGTCTGAGTCCACTCTACAGACCCTCTACCTAGGAAGGAACGACTTTGGTATCTATTCTGAGGAGAGGAATATGCAGTTGGAATTATTTATCAGAAGGATAAGTTATTTACCTTCGGTAACGCACTTTCTAGTGGATACTATATCCATCTGCAGATTCCTCATCGCCCTTTTGCCTCCCCATTCTGTGGAGTGTCCTCTTTTTAAAATATAAAAAGGTCTCAAGCTAGTATTCAGCATACTATTACCAACAATTGTTCATGCTCTGCATCTGAGGATGCAGAAAAGGCAACAATATGAAACTGACAGTAGCGTGCAGGGGTGATTCTTATATGTGTCCCGCTCCATCACTTCCCGGGCGGTGCAGAGACAGTGTGATGCTGCACAATGCCAGCTAGCGGCACGTAAGAGCACTATTTTGAGAAACATTTTCTGGATCCAGTCTTGCTACATGACAAAGACATTGCTCCCTGCCACATGTCACTGCAGTGCATTTAAACTGCAGCTCAGCTAGAGCACAGTGGTGGTACTACCGGCAGCCATATATTTTATCTTGTGTGAGTGGTGTCAAGACACACTGCAGCCTACATATGACGTTTAACTTTCCATACCTTAGGTGCACTTTAAGCACCATTTACAATGACATAGGGAAGTTAACTAGGCCAGATAGGTAGTCCCAATGCACATGACAAGGTTTAGAAGGGTGAGCACAGGCATTTTAGTATTGTATAGCAGTGGTAAAGTGCACCAAGTTATAAAGCCAGCAAAAATAGGGTGCAGGAAAAGGTGAAAAATCTGGAATGGCCTTGCAGAAAAAGTGGATTTTTTAAGTGCCAAAATAACTGCAGAACCTAATTCTAAGAGTTGGATTGCATTGACTGATCAGTTCTATTTGTTTAACATGCATTACAAATACATGCTGAACTGAAAAGGCTAGGAGCATAGATGGACCATAAGTACTGACTGAAACTGTAAATGATCTCACAAGGGCTAAGTAATGAATTCCAGTGTTGAGGGCGGAATAATAAAAGCTCATTCTACCTCTCCATCTGCTCCTGCCCGGCCTCCTCAAACAGTCCCTGGTGGCAGAATATTATTCTAGCTAAGTATTTTTCATGGCCGGTCAAGTATTCATCAGTAGTGTAATCTTCACAGCTTGACCCTCAGATAATAAGACCTGAAACCATAAATTGCTCAACAAACTAAGAGCATATTTACAAGAAAATGTCGGAGCGCAGAGCTGCGCCAAATTTAGCAGCGCCGACTTTATGAAAATGCAGGGATGCGCTGTATTCAAAAGAATACAGTGCATCCCTGTGTTTTCACTAGTGCTGACGCTAAGTTTAGATTCCTAACGCCAACGCAGGCACCCTTGCACCATGGTGCAAGGATGCCTGCGTTGCAGGGAATGATTATGTGCAGGAAGGTGCCCCTTCCTGCATATAAACAATCATTAATGGCATATTGCTCTTTCTATGTGTGCTGTAAAATGCAGCACATTAAAAAAAAAGCAAAACCGAGGAGAAATGAAAGTATTCCACCACGTTTTCGCCATTCTAACGCCCAATACCAGTCATGCATGGCATTAGTTTTTGGCGCTGACTCAGATTTACACCTCCTTGTTAAATCTGGGGCAGCATCAAAAGCAATGGGTGTTGCAGTGGAATGCCCAGAGCAAAACCCATTTCATGCTCCTTTGATGCTCAGTGATCCATGTAAATGGGCCTTATTTAATGCCACTTTGTAAATGTGAAGAAGGGCATATCGCCACCAGAACGTCGCTAAGTGGCTATATCCCCTTGTAAATATGCCCAAAAAACAGAGGCAATTCACAAAGGTAACTTAAACTTTTGAGCAAGTTAACTACTTTTTGGTAGTCCCAGAATGCACTTTTGTAGTAACTTACACATTTGTAGTAGCCAAACACTGGTATTGCAACACCCTGCTCTAGAAAATAACGAAGTTAGGGACTTAAAACCCCATTGGAAATGATATTAAATCAAGTTCTTTAAAATACTTAAAAATATATAAATTGATGTTTAAAATCTAAATATATATACAAAATAGTAAAAACTATTTAATAACATATTTTGAATTTAAAAAATAGTGTAACAATAAATACTATTAATTTCTAATAACATTTATTGTTGCATTATTTTGAATTTACTAGTAAATAACATTGACTGCATAATATTAAAATAACAGTGTAATTTCTACTTCAGTTTACAAGTTTTTTATTTGACACATTTTCTCTATTAAAAAAGGCACCCCTTTTGGCTCTTTGGGAATATGTGCTACAAGTCCTTGATAATGGTTAATACATGAACTTGTTTTATTAGCTATTGATGGAGAGCATATTCTTTTAGAAGTACGTTCGACAAACCTCAAACTACAACAGAGCTGTGACCCTAGGTCAGTAGTCCTGGTGGTTCTCTCCAGGTGCTGCTGTCCTTTCCCCATTGAGGCATGGCACCTCGTCTTTGTCCTCAACAACTCTCAATTGGATCACAGACAACATGTTCTTTTGCATCCACTGCAGTGCTCAGTTTTTCTCCTACTGGCTCTGACAAACGCTGAGTCACAGAGTTTTATCAGGTGGTCGGTACCACGTTGTTAGCCATACTGGATAGGAGGGGCTCACTAACTAGTAATCAGGATATCTGATAGAGACTTCTAGCCGCAGATTCCTTACAAATTTACCTCCCTGGGCATCAGACTGGATATGGAAATTTTTTCGTGAGAATTACCCCTGCCCGCTGGTACGTGGAGTCGTCAGAGAAAGTGACGTTTGCGGTGCCAATATAGGAGCCTCCAAGGTGCGCTGATGCGAGTTCTTTTCAAACTGCGAAAGTCATGGCAGATCCGGGAAGAGCTATCCCTTTGTCACTTATTGACAAAGTTTTTCTTTCTTTTACGTTTTATGGAAGTCTTTTGAGGTCTTACCTCCTGGTGTGGCAGGAATGTCATCTAAAAAGTATGGCTTTAACTCCTGCGGTGCCTGTTACCAACAGATATCGGTGAAGGACCCGGACCTTTAAGTCGCTGGTACCTCAAGCGCAACCATGACCCGAACGCCTCAAGTTCCTGGCGACTTGTCATGAGTCCAAGATCTATCTCCAATGATACAAGGGAGCATCATCACTCAAGGCCTGGCTCCGCGGTCGAGTCGGTGCTTGGGTCAGCTCCATGCCTCCCAGATTTTCCAGAGGGCCAGAGTGACCCCTGTCCAATTGAGAGAATTTTAAGAAGCTATGCACCTCATATTTGGGTAGCCCGTTCCCTCCTTGGGAAGAGACCCAGCTGGATCCCCACCAGCGGCTCTGACCCTGGCGCCAATCAGGCCCCAGGGTTCCACAGATAGATCCAAACCAGCGCTGGTCATACCATCACAACCTTCCCCAGCGCTGGTCCCAAGGCTGATTCTCCCGGCGCAATCCCCATTCCCAGAGAGGCGTCGAACGACACAGATTCCTGTGCCGGCTGGAGCCATGCGTTCCAGGCCAGAACCTGAACCCTATTCTTATGGGTTAGGACTGGTGGGGAATGGGAGGGGTTGCTGGACCCTGAAGATTACCAGCATTACGATGCAAACATCGACTGGTGTGAGGATCTGGATGAAGCCAGTGGACAGGACACTTCTCCAGATACTGGCATGCTTTTCCCCCTACAGTGGCTACAGGAGCGCCCTTTGCTATGGTGGTGCGGAGGGCTGCTGAGGTTCTTGCCTTTGACCTGCCCTCAGTGGCAGTGAAGACAGAGGTGCTTCAACCGGGAGTGTCCAGCTTAGAACCGCTACTCCTCTTCAATGAGGCCCTCACGTACGTCCTACTTGGGACCTGGTCCAAGCCCAGCACAGGGGCTCCTGTGCAAAGGATGATTGAATGCCGCCACCGACCCACTCCAGGGAACCCAAACTTCCTCACCAAACACCCTACCCCAGAGTGCTTGTTGGTCTAAAACTCTACGTCCCATGTGTCTTCTGGCACATTCCCTACCGGATATCCAGATAGGGAATACAAGAGGCTGGACGCTTTAGGAAAGATGTTTTCTTCCACCAGCCTGGCACCGCGGTCTGTGAACATGTTGTGCCTTTTGGCCTGCTATTCCTTTGCTCTGTGGGATGCAGTTGGGCAGGTGCTGCCATCAGTGCTAGAGGAGCCCTCACCATACTTTCCCAGGCTGTTGTTGATGGGCGTGATACAGCGAAGTTCACAATAAAATGTAGACTGGACTCCACCGACTCACTAGGCAGAACCAGTTTCATTGACGGTGGCCTTACGGTGCAATGCCTGGTTGACAACAACTGCTTTTCTGGGGATGCCCAATTATCTCCTACGGACATGCACTTTTGACGGCTTCTGTCTGTTTGGAGACTAGGTGGATTCGGTGGGAGAGTACTTTAAGAACAGCAGGGCTAAGGCCAGGTCCTTGGCCCTCTCTCCATCCCCTCATCGCACACAATCCACCTTTCGTGTCTACGTAAGGGGCTATTAACCACACCTCTACCCTCCCAGCCTCCATGCGGTGCATGCTTCCTAGCCTCTGTGCAGCCAGAGGCGCGGTACCCACAGATCCCATGGGTTGGGCTGCCAGTGGTTGGGCCAGTTCACCAACCCTTGGCAGCCCAACCCAATAATCGTCCCTTTTACCATCATGGGCACCCAGTAGGCAGCAGGATTCGCCATCACATGCCCCGCTGGCGGTCCATAACTTCGGACAGGTGGGTTTTGCAGATCGTCCAAAGGGGCTACTCCTTCCCCTTCATGACTACCACCCACCCCCCAAACCACCATCTTACGCCTGGCTGAAGCAGAATCATCTGTCTCTTCTCCACCAGGAAGTCACATCTCTCTTGGCCTAGGGAGCCATTTAAAGGATGCCGATGCCAGAAGTAGGTTATGGTTGCTATCCCCGCTATTTCTTGGTTCCGTAAACAGACTGAAGCCTTCATCCTATCCTAGACCTACGCCCTCTTAATTACTTTCTCAAGAAGGAGACATTAAAGATGCCCACCCTGGCTCAGATCCTGTCTGCCCTGGACCCAGGAGACTGGATGGTAGTGTTGGCCTTGCAGGACACATACTTCCACGTTCCCTGCCGGGCCACAGGCTTTACCTGAGGTTCATGGTTGGCCATGAGCATTTTCAGTTTACTGTGCTTCCCTTTGGCCTTACTAATGCCAGTCGAGTGTTCACCAAGCTGATGGCGGTGGTTGCAGCTCATTTTTGGAGATTAAGGGTGCCAGTCTTCCTTTATCCCAATGACTGGCTGATGAAGGCTGGATCGCCCCAGGCTGTTGTCCCCCACCTCCAGACTTCAGCAGACCTCCTGCATCCGCTGGGGTTCACTATCACCGTTCCGAAGTCACATCTGTCTCCCTATCAGACGCTCCCTTCCATCTGGGCTGTTCTGTACACAGTCCCGTTTTGGGATTATCCTCCTGAACGGTGAGTCCAGGATATTCAGGCTATGAGACCAATGTTTCAGCCTCTGTCCGGAATTTCGGTGAGACTGACTTTGAGACTTCTGAGACTCATGGCCACTTGAATCCTGCTGGGGACACATGCCCGCTGGCATACGTGAGCTCTGCAGTGGAACCTAAAGTATTATTGGGCGCAGCATCAGGGGAGTCTCTGACATGGTCTAGATCGTGGAGGGAACTGCAAAAGATCTCCAGTGGTGGCCAACGAACCGCGAGTGGGTCAGATCTGACAGTGAGTAGTGACGGATGCGTAACTCATGGGATGGGGTGGCCATCTGGATGAGAAAGATCAGAGGACTCCACATTGACCTATAGGAGCTCTGGGCAATCTGATTGGCATTGAAAGCCTTTCTACCCTCCATCAAAGGAAGGCTAGTGCAGATGTTCCCAGACAACACCACAGCCATGTGGTTCTGTGCCTCTGGACATGGCTGGAACATCAGGGCATATCCCTGGTGATTCAACACCTGGCATAATCTCGGAACGCCAGAGTGGACTATCTCAGCCGAAGATTCCCAGCAGATCACTAATGGCATCGCCATCCGGCGATGGTGCAAGGTCACTTTCTGTAGTGGGGAAAGCCTTGGTTTGAGCTGTTCGCCACTGCTAAGAACACACAGTCTCAGCAGTTCTGGGTGCTGGAATTTCTAAGGCGGTTCTTACTCTGCTACGCTTTTCATATAGAGTGGAGCTTGGCTACCTGTATGCCTTTTCGTCCATACCACTCCTGCCCAGAGTTCTTAGGAAGAGCAGGAACAACTAGGCCCAAATCATTCTTGGGGCTCTGGACTGGGCACAGAGAGTTTGGTGTCCTGAGCTATTGAGCATGAACATCGGTCCTCCTATCAGACTGTCCCTTCAGGATGATCTTCTGTTGCAACAGCAGCAGAGGGTCCTCCAACCGAACTGGCCTTCTTGCGTGGTGATTGAGTGGCAGAAGTTGACAATATTCGACCTTCCTCCTGAAGTCTGTGACATTATCTTGGCAGCCAGGCGTCCCTCCACTAAGACGGTATGTTCCTGCCATCGGCTAAGATTTGTGGCATGGTGTTAAGAAAATCAGATTGAACACCTTTCTGCCCTACCCCCATTCTAGGTTCTTCTTTTTAGTTTTTCTCTTGCCTGTCAGGGCTCTGCCCTGGACATTCTCAAGAGCTATCTGTCTGCTATCTCTGCTTTTTTTTGTGGTTTCCTGATCAGCCATCCCTTTTCAAATCCCCCTTTGTAAATAGGTTCTCAAAAGGTGTTCAGCATATGTTCCCTTTTTCACCCTATATCATGCCTCAGTGGAATTTATGTGCGCTCCCTTTGAGCCACTTCACAATTGCCCCTTAAGACTCCTAACCATCAAGACAGCCTTCCTCGTGGCAATAACATATGCCCGGAGGGTCAGTGAGCTTCAGGCCTTGTCATCTAAGCCTCCGTACCTCACCATCCATCAATCCTGACCAACTGATGCTTTGCACAAGAGCTTCCGTTCTTCTGAAAGTGGTCACTCTATTCCACGTAGGCCAATCCATCACTCTGCCTACATTTTATGCAACTCCACATCACATCTAAACAACCCAAAAAGAGTGATGTTGTTCTACCTTGACTGCACACGAGAGTTGCGGATTGACAATCAACATTTTGTGGGGTATGTTGGAGCCAATAAGGGAATCTGGTTATATTGAAGCGGACCATCTCCAGATAGATAATCCTCTGCATTAAGATCTGCTACGCATTGGCCAAAGAGCAATCCCCTGATAAAGCTGCTACCACCACTTTAGCACGTGTAGTTCTGGTCCTAGATGTCTGCCAGGCAGCAACGTGGGCCTCCCTGCACACGTTCACAAAGCACTACTGCCTGGACTATAAAGTCTGTCGAGATGGGCACTTCGCCCGTTCGGTCCCGCAGGACTGCCTCATGTGAAATGGGTCCGCAGACCAACCTCTGGGGATGGTATTTCTCGGGTATCTGTTCGAAGGTAAGGCATCTGCTGCTAGAAGTCTCTATCAGTTAAACAAGTTACTTACCTTTCATAACGCCTTATCTGGTAGAGGTTCTATCTAGTCACAGATTCACTAGCTATCCACCCATCCTGTTCACTCTACAAACGGTTTTCTAGGAACAGAGCTTCCCCCTTCAAGGCCCTAGTATTCCACACCAGTGGTCAGTGCGCTTTGTGGCTCTCCGCTTCTGGCATGGAAAGTTGCGAAATGTAACTGACATCAGGGCCTCTGGGTGGCGCCTATATAGGCACCACGAACATCACTTCCAGCGCAGACGACGCCACGTGGACCTGAACAATGCCACAATCCGGCACACAGGGGTACTGGTCACCAAAATAATTCCAGATCAGTCTAACGAAAAGGATCATTCTATGGTAAGGACTCTGCAGCTAGAGTCTCTACCAGATAAGGCGTTACCAAAGTTAAGTAACTTGTTCGTCTGCAACACAAGCTTTTTCTAGTACCTTGGCACTCAAGTTGCTGTTTGGAGTCAAATGGCACTGTGTGTAGAGGATTCATAAAGGATCAGCTTGTGGGGCAACATAGCTCACAGGTTTAGCTGTAAATAGCCATCTTGCTGGCCAGGGTACCACCTCATGTTTTTTGCTCTTTAAAGCATTCCACTGCCCTTCAGCATCAAGAGTGCACTAAATAAAAATGCCTTCAATAATAATTAGTTTAGTATATATTCTAATATAAACTCCCATAGTTGCACCACATAGCATATGTTGATTTCAAAAAGCAAAGTGGTCGCCTTATGGACAGCCATCAGTGTGTCAAAGGAATTTGCTTTATTCTTTATAATAAATGTCCATTCTTCATTCTGTTGACTCACCACCATCCTTTGATTTACATATATTCATCATCCTTTCATGGTTAACATTTGAGTTGCATAAATGTTGCTGACTTTAAGCTCAGCATGTTTTTTTCATTACATGTGCCCTCCTTTTGCAGATGCAGATGGAGCTAGAAAAAAATATCACTAAAGAGTTGGACCAAGGTAGGTTTTTTAAATTGTCTTTCCAGCAAAAAGAAACGGAATCTATGATTATGTTGCTTTTTAGCACTGTGCAATTACTGCTTTACATTTTTTTTTAAATTGGGAGAGGGGGCTGTTTGTAACAATGTACAATTCTATACCAACCGGAGGACTGTTAACCCTCTCTTTCCTTCACAATTAACATTTTATCCAGGATTCTTTATACCTTTTGAAATTCTAGACTACTTAAACATACATCATAGTATCCTGTAGCTAAGATCCTTATTCAGTCTTAGACTCAATCTCAAATTGATTGAGGATTTCACATTTTAACAGCTTTTCAAATGCTTCAGTTTCCCTCCAGGGCTCTTGTTCGGCACCCTTTAACATAGTTAATCTAATTATATTTGCCCCTATTACATCATGCTTTCTTATTCAGGTAGTATGTATGGTGCCTAAATATCTTGCCTGTCTTAGCTTGTCTTAGGATTTTTTTTATTTGTCATGAAGCAAATCTTGTATTGTTCCTCCCACCATTTTCTATGTTATGGTTCTTGCCCTATTTATCTACCAATTATAGACTGCCCTTCCAGAATCTGTTTATTTTCCATATATGACTCATTAAAATATATTGAAAATCACCCCTAATGAACACTGCATTTCCTAACCCTTTGAAGGATTTAATACTTGTGATGCTTAATTATAACGCACATTTTTCACCTTTAGACTATCTTGCTCGCAGCCGACTGGATCCGCAGTATTTTTTTAATTAAAAAAAAAAAAGTTTAAGCAAAGCCCCTGCATGCCATTAGGTCGAATTTTACGGCCAGCGCTGACTCGATACTGCGATACAAGTGACTGAGTCAAGACATATATAAACACCCACTGCACTTGATGTCAGATCTTTTCTTTCTGTGCCTTTGGACACTGATCTGGAGCTTTGCTCCCTTCTTTGTCAGTCTTTCTACGGCGCTAAAACATTTTAACAGTGTCCTAGGGAATATTGTCCCCACCAAAAACATGGGGATTCAAGCTGTGCCAAGACTTCCAAAGCTGATGTCGGTCAGGGACACGCACAAGATGTTTCTTTGGTGCCTGGGCTTCAGCCACACCTCTTAGTTCATGTGTCAATGCATCCTAAGCTGATTCGATACCGGGAGACAAAGCTAAACATCACCTAGTAAAAGAAGAAGTTGTGGTCTTCTCACAGGTATTAGTCCTTGACCCAAGATACAGGCCCAGTCCCGGTTACGAAGTCGTTACCATGACCACTTTACTTCCTGATCAAAATTTAGAGTAAGTCAAATACCAAATGCAAGCCAAAAATGTGAAGCAGGGTTTTTCCTCATTCTGCCACTCTGGTTCCAAGGAGAAGGGGTGAGGGTGTCAAGATATGAGTCATGCTTGCTCAAGGTCACCTGCTACGGAACACATAACTTGTCCCAACTTTCCCAGGCCATCGTGGACCCTGCAGCAGATCGATGTCTCCAAAGAGGGCATACTGCAAATCTTTAGTGTGATTGTGGCTCCCTCTGGAGCACCTTCAGGCCCCACAGAACCACAGAGTCTTCCAGTTGGGCTAATGCCTCTGGTCGCTCCCCTAATGCAGTCTGTCCGGTGGGTGGGGGGGGACGCTCATACCAGGTCCGTACTGAGTCGGGTACAAATTGTCACGCCAGGTCCAAGATCCATGCTGATTCCTGTCACCCTTATGGTAGTACAGACCACACAAGGTCTGATTGATGACCTTGCACCCTCTTATGTCTGCCCAGACTCAACTGGTGTCATAATACGAAATCACAAACACACAACTGGCTGTTATGCAGGTTGACTCTAACAGGGTGCCTTTACTGCAACACAACCATCAACAGAGGCTCATTCTTCTTTTTAAAAAAAAAAGGTTTTATTTAGATTAGAAAAAAAAATAACAGTATAAAGATCCCAATGCACCTCACTTCAAATGACAATATATAAAGGTTGCCCATGTCCCGCACATCCTCCCACCACCCCCGCAAATTCAGCATCAAAATAAAGCGCAAATCAGGTTTTCATTGGAAGCTGGTAAAAAATAGGACGTGTAAGGACCTCAAAAGTCTCTGGGTCTTGAGAATCGTGGAAGTTCCTCCGCATAAGTATCCTGCTGGGTTTTACAATACGCTATGTCTTTAAGCCAGTCTGCAAATTTAGGCACCTGCCTTCCTCCCCAGTAAATAAGTACTCAGCGTTTGGCAAGCAACAACGCCACTGCTACAAGTTTCCGACAGGCCGGTCGGAGAGACTTAATAAAGCTCACAAGACACACCTGGGGAGCACAATCGACATGTTCCAGTACCATATCAGAGAGGGCCTGTGTCCAGTACTGGTGTATGGAGTCAAAGTACCAGGCTAAGTGGGTAAAATCTATAGCAGGGTTACTGCAGCAGGTGCATGTCGCATCTGCCCACAACCCATATCTGTTTAATTGGAGAGGGGTGTAATCCATCTGTTGTAGCTATTTAAAGTGAATGATCCTCAAGTTACAATTTGATGTCAGGTTATTCATCAAGGCACAACAGAATTCTCAATCATTTGGTGTCAGCTGGTTTTCTAAAGTTGCATTTATATGTCTAATGCTGTATTCGTGACCTCAACCTGCCTGTGCTGAGAAGCATTATATAGCTTAGTTAGGAGTTTTTTGCAGTCAGTGCTGGTGAGGAGAATTTGCAGGGATCCCAGCGTTTCTGGTTCCTGCGGAAGGGAGGGAAACAGAGCCTTCATGGCCATCCGTAATTTGTGATATATGAACCCCCAAAGGGGGATGTGATCAGAGGCATCCATAAAGCAATCATGTGTGAGAAATGTCCCCCCTATGGGATAACATCACCCATTGCCTACAAACCCGCCCCACTCAGTATAGAAAGCGCTCTTGGGTGAGCGACAATTCTGGATGGTGTAATAGTGGCATCGTTGGAGCATATAGTGGGATCTTTCCCTCTCTTATTGCAATCATTCACCAGGCTCTCGTTGTGCTTTGGATAGAATTTATCTCTGTGCATGCAGTAGCAGTGCATGCATGAGGTAGTATAGCACTGAGAGGGATAGGGTAAGCTGCATCGCTTTCGATTGCTATAATTGGTGTATATCACTGGGGATGAAACCCTTAATGTGCATAGTGCGCTTGCGTGCACAAATAATATAGATAAAGGTCAGGGCACCAAATCCCCCCTGCGTGGGAGCGTTTGCTACCGAATCCTATTTTGCTTGCCAGTCCAGACGAGGGTTAGCAGACACGATTGCAGAGTTTTGAAAAAGACCCGGGTCAGGGGAATGGGGATATTAAATATAGAAATCTGGGTAATGCAACCATCTTTATCTTGGCCAGCCTATCAGCCAGGGACAGAAGGACACTGGTCCAACGAGCCACCTGGTTCTCTAATTTCTAAAGGGCTGTACCATAGTTTTGTTGGATAACTAACTCAGGGTCCCTGTGCACTCACACCCCCAAGTATTTCATAGAATCCAGACACCACTCATATGGATACTCTAGAACGTGGTTCTTTTTGGATTGGGTAGAGGGAAAGATGTCTGATTTCGACCAATTGATACTCAGTCCAGAGTACCATTCGTATTTTGTGCACTCACGGATCGCTGGTGCAAAATGTGTATACCGATATAACTAAGTGGCGTTATCGAAAGCACAGAGCAGCAGCAGCGTGTCTTTGCCTTATTACACAGGCCAATAGCTCCAGTGCTGGATCGAATAAGATGGGGGGGATAATGGTCAACTATATATATATATATATATATATATATAGCCTCTGACGTAATGCCATTCATGCGGAGACGTGCCATTGCGTCAGTGTATATTAAATGGACCCAGCACAAAAAGCTTGTGACATACCCATCCTGGATAGAACTGTGAACATGTACGGCCTTTGAATGGAATCAAACGACTTAGTGGCATCGAGGAATAATACCGCTGCTAGAAATGGGGGGTCCAATTGATGGAGGACTACGAACAATGTACATCGACTATTCTGGTAATACCAGCAAGGATAGTAGGGGATGTAATCTGGCCGCAAGAATTTCGACATTTGTGTTTATTAAGGACAATGGGGCAGTAAGAGTCACAACTCTCAAGTGCCTTGTCAGGTTTCAAAATAGTTATTAGTAGTCCTTCCCTTAAAGTGTGTGGGAATTTGGGTTTATCATTGGCTTCCAGGTACATGTCTCTGAGATGGGGCACCAGTAAATCAGAGTATGCCTTGTAGAACTCACTAGGAAGCCCATCGCTCCCAGGGACCTTACCATTCAGGAGCGTGTATTGCCTCCAATCGTTAATCCTGAAAAAGGACAGAGGCCTCAGGGCTTGCCTGAACTTTTGACTCCTGAATACCTTGCATCAGAAGGGCAAATTCAAAATGCTTATATTGGCTCACATTCTTTCTGCTCTGGTTGGTTCCTTGGACTTGCAGGATGTGTATTTTCATAAACCCATTCAACAGTCCCACAGGTCGTGCCTGTTGTACAAGGCGGGCCAGGATAATTTTTAATATGCGATGTTCTCCGGGCTCACCGCCACCACTTAGGCATTCACAAAAGAGATGGTGGTGCTCACTGTCCATCTTTGCAGGTCGGGACTCCCTGTATTTCCATACCTCAATGACTGGCTGCTGAAGACAGGCTTGCTGTAGTCAGTAGTGGCCTAACGTTCTCTGCACCAATGAGTTTAGGACATTCAGAATATGATCCCAATGCTTCAGGCTCAAGCCTAGATCTAGGTGAAAGTGGCTTTGAGCCTTCTAGGCCTCTTAGTCATGCACATCCTCCTTGTCACTATGCCAGTTGGCATATGTGAAGCCTGGTGGAACCTAAAACCCCAGGGCGGTCAACATTAGGGAAGTGTCATCTGGGAATGTTGAAAATTAGAGGCCTCCAGCAGAGTCAGCTCCACAGTAACCTAATGGAGATACCGGTCATTTGTTTGGCCAAAGCCTTCCTGTATTCCATCAAGGGGAGGCTGCACATGTTCTTTTGGACAGCACCACCACCATTTAGTACTACAGCAGGCAGGGAGCAGTGAGGTCCTGCATTTTGTGACAGGAGACTTTGTGTCTCTGGTGGTCGTTGGAGTACCAGGGCATCCTTCTTGTCACTAGTGACCTAGTGGGGTCCCTGAACGCTAGCGGTGGTGCAGAGCATCAGTGGGGGACACCTGACTAGTTATTTTTACCACCATTGTGAACCCATAGTGTCAACAGTTCTGTACTTTAGAGTTTCTTCCAGAATGCTGATTAGGAGATGTATTCCGCTGGAATGCGACAAGGGACTCCTGTGCTCCTTCCTGCCACTGCCTCTCTTGCCTGAAGTTTTGAAGATTAAGAACATTCAGAGTCATTCTACTGGCCCTGGATTAGGGAAGGAGGAGAGTGTGTTACCAGGAAATCTTGGGCATTAGCATTTGTCCTTTGATTAGGCTGGCAGTGCTCTAGAAAAGCAACAGGGCAGGGGTCATTCACTGAATCTATTCAATTTACACCTCCATGCATGGAGATTAGATTGATTAACAGCAATTGACTGCATTTGATATAGCACCTGAAATGGTGGATGTCTTCCCCACATCAGATGCCCTTCCATGAAATTCATTGATGTGGGGCACTGGGACAAATTTGTAACCCGGAGAGGTGCCCAGCACATTGACCCCTGTTTAACTGCAAAACTGTTGAACACCTTTTTCTCTTTTTTGCCTGTAGCCCACAAGGCTTTGTGCTCGGCAGTGAAAAAAGTCACTGTTTTGGCCTTTTTACATTTGCCAGACCAAACCCCTTTTTTCTGACCACATGTTGTGATTGTCAGCTCATCGCATGATTGAACTTTGAACACTGTTGGTGTAACCACCGTACACAAAAAAAATTCTGGAGAACTTGGTGCCTGCCATCGTACCAAAAGTCATGACTCCTTTCCACATTGATCAATCGGTCACTCTTCCAGCGAGCCCCCTCGCCTCTCAAAAGAGGAGGAGATGCTCGTTTAGACCACAAAGAGCTTTACATTTTTCCATAGATCTGTACCAAGGATCATCAAGTGGACGATCAACTTTTGGGGAAAACGATACAAAAGAGGCCCTTATCGAGGTGGGTGGTCCTCTGTATTAAGATCTGCTATACACTGCCAAAAAGCAGCCCCCGAAAGGTCTGAGAATCTATTTCACCAGGGCTAAGGCAACATACCACTGTAATGGAATGCTGGGTGCCTGTCCTTGACATTTTCCTGGCTGCGACATGAACATCAGGACATAAGTTACGAATGGAAAAAAAAAGTTAAACTGGATTTCCTTCCTTATTGATGATGTACTGAACTAAGTCATAGCACGTGGTGGGATAGGAATCCAAGCCCAGCAGAGCTGTGGTCTACAACAGAGGATTCGCAACATGGTGCTTAACACCAGCTTTCAGATTTTTGGGACCTTTGAGTAGTCTTTGAATGAGGACATTCAAAGAACCATCATTACCGACTCATGGAGACGTCCATTGTAATTATGAGTACCTCCTGCAGACAAAATAAGGAAAGAAAGGAAAGTTAGTCATGTTCGACTTCTGAAAGAGTTTTCACCATCTTTGGTTTTCTGGGTTTTGAATCTCATGTTTTAATAAATCTGTTCAATCTTCCTGCTCCTGGCATGACAGAAGTAAATTACAGAGAGGCAGTTGCACAACATCTCATAGAGGTGTCCCCGACCAAAGGGGTGGGTGTGGGGTTTAATTACATTTGTGGATTCAACAAACTGTATTTTATTAGCATTTATATCATCTGGCTTGGGGTTGTCACAATTGGTACAAGATTGTTAAAGTCTGTGAATGGAATCCAATTTATTGGAAGGGAACATAGGGAGAGCCCTGAGAGGGGTTAAGAGTAGTTTCGATATCTGGGGGACCCTGCCTTTATCGGTGGCAGGTTGAGGCACCCTCCTAAAGATGGTGACACTTCCAAGACTACTGTATTATTATGGAGTGCTACCGGTTTGGATCCCACTACGAATGTTCAATCAACTTAAGTCGCTGGTGACAGCTTTCATCTGGGGGGCCAGTAGATAGAGAGTTGCACTCACTACTCTCATGAGACCGAGAGCAGAGGGAGGGTTGGCAGTTCCTGACTTCGAGCACTACTATATAGCAGCACAACTGCAGTGGCTCACAAAATGAGTGGCGGGCAAACTAAGAGAGCCAGCAGAGAGGAGAGAGGATGCCCCAGACCTGAGGATTTTATCAAAATTTCTATTGAGACTCCCTTACTGAGGCATCCCTACAGATCTGAAGACAGCACGTAAATGCTGGAACAGGAGCCTGAGACGTTCCAAGGTTAAGCACACCTAGGTGCCAGTAATACCGTTGAATATATGCGAGGCACTCCCACATGGAAGTGACTAGCATATATTAGAAGCTTGGGGAGACCTAGGAATATCTACAATAGGGGACCTCTACGAAAAGGGCAATATGATCCCATTCAATGATCTTGCAGACCGTTATGACATACCGGGTGGGGATTTCCTGTTACACTCAGCTCTTACAGCAGCCATAAAAAAACATTGGAGGGAGGGATTCACAGAACCAGGAACATAGATGGTGTGCCAATAAATGGTCTCTGCGGCTGGTACCTTTAAAGCGGTCACATGTCTGTATCGTTGCCTTACTTACAAAACATTCCCCCCTGTGACTAAAGTACATAGGGAGTGGGAGGCAGATTTGGATAAACCCATAACGGACAAGGGATGGGCGGGGGGTACTGATGGAAAGAGCATGGAAAAGCACCTGAAATGCAAGGTTTCAATTAATACATTTTTATGTGCTGCATAGGGCCTACCTCACACCAGATAAGAGCAATAAATACTTTAATACGCAAACAGCCGCATGCCCACGCTGCCATACAATAGGGGCAGTATATTTACACATGTTTTGGAGCTGTTCAAGCATAGGGATCTTCTGGGGGGAGGTAACCACGACTATGGCAGAAGTGCTTGAAAAAGAGATAGAAAATACCCCTGCTTATTGCCTTCTACACTGGTTCCCCCACACTGCTAAGAATAAAGTAACAAGCAAATTCTAAGACCTCGGGTTGGTCTTGGCCAAAAGAGATATTACCAGCCATTGGAAATCGAGAGATGGACCTTGCACAGCTAGGTGGAAAAGAGAGTTTATAAAATGGGCTGAGTGTGATAGTTCTGTCCGGTTGCAAAAAGCTAGAAGGATGGGGAATGAGAAGACACTGGAGTCAGCTAGATTATGGGCGGCATTGCTGGACTTGTTAAAGAACCCCTTAACTATGGGAGAGGTAGATCAGGTGGGAGAGGTCCACGAACCGAATGGCTGATTCCTCTGTACCAGACCTAAAAAAGCAGCATGACTATCATTGAAGTGCCCCCTCTGATAGCACAGATATTAACTGAGTTTATACTAGAGATCATTGAAAGTTGATCTGATCTACCATTGCATTAGATATATAATGTAGTAACTACAGTGACACGCCTGGGTGGGAGGGCCCGGTTGGGTGAATAGTTGGGAATAGTTTAAATAAGATACACAAGAATTGTAGAATTGCAATATGGAAGTAAGCAATTTGTGTGATAGAGGGCAGACTGTGAATACCCTTGTAGTAGGTCACTGAAATCGAGTTATTAGACTACACTGCTGATTGACCTGATATTGCTGAGCTTGTCATTTAGTGTCTTGGGAAAGATTGGATAAATGAATTTGGGGCTGTACTGATGTGCTGTGTTTTTGACTGGCAGAAAAACTCAATAAAATTTGTTTACAAAAAATAAATCACAATGGCAACAATCAGAAACAAATCACCTCACCAATCGTTCACTCGACATCCTTGCCATCTCAAGCTGGAGGAGCCCTTTAACAGCCAGGCAGGACTCTCGACCGTGACTCAAGTTCCGTTTTCTTGTGAGGGCACGTCTGCCCACAAGTGAGCCCCCGTCTGGATGCCAAGATCCCCCGCCTTTAATACCTTTACTCAACCTGAGGCAAAGGTTCTAGAAACCTCGCCCCCTTTCTTCTGTTAAGAAAAAACCGAGCTGACCGTACTGGTCTGTGTCCAGGTCAAGACAGAAGCTGGCCAGGCCCCTGTATTTTGACTCCGAGACAGAGCTGTACATTCCATACATTTCTCTGGCAACAACAATATCTGTTCTGAAAGGCACCAGTCACACTTTCCACACATTATCCCAGTGAAGCTTATGAAAGCCTCCATCCGGCAGAAAACAAAACAACCTTGAACGTGCCAAACAACTTGAGTAATCTGGGGGCCTGTTTGTACGCGCAAAAAGCTCAAGCAAGACAGAGTCAGAATTCAAGAATGAATGGGGGCATGTGAAAGCCAATAGTAAGAAATTCATAATACTGCCCAATGTACAACACAATGCACATTTGTGCACCTGTGCTCATAACACTGCACTTCAAGACCAACAAGTACATTCCACATCTCACTCTCTCTCTCTCATGCTTTCAAATGCACTTCCCACACGTTCTGTCCCTGGCAAGGCTATTCTACTCCCACTTTAAGACTGCAAGATTAAATCTTCAAGGAAAAAAGGCATATGCAGGATGTACATTCAGGCTAGGGTAAAGTAAAAACACCAAAAGTCAATTTAAATCGTGGTAATCAAAGGTCATCACGTGGTTTCAAACCATAGGGGTGCCTGTAGCACTACAGTTTTACCAATGTATACTTTATTAAAGGAGTCTTCTGCATATCCCATCCTCTGTATATAGACTCAGCTCACGTTGTAAGAGCTGTGAGGTTTAAGATTTGCACGTAGTTCAATGAAGGTAATTGAGCCATAATGAGGGAATAATAAAGAACAGATCCTTACCACTTCAAGGTAGACCTTTTCCACATAATAGTTTCTTTTAGGAGTATTATAGTGACTTTGTATTAAAACAATAGTTGACAAATATAGGAACAAGGGACCTTCTTGACTTTGTACACTTTCTGCTTAGGGCTCAGTCAGTAGCGGAAACATTTAAAAGTACAGTAAAAGGGCAACTCCATGGTACATCTTTCTGTACTACCATTCTGCCCTACCTCATCAACCTCATTGGGACCATTTCAAAAAGATCACTTACTCCACCCTCCCATACGTGGACATTCTGAGATATGCAGCTCCCACCATTTCGGAAGTCAGATACAACCTACTTCTACCGGCCCCAAAGAGGAGAAACTTCCTTCCAGATTCTCCTCTCCTGGGACTAATTTTGGTATTTTCATGTCCCAGGTAGGTTGGAGACATGGATCAGTCCTATATACAGTCAGATGGATCATGAAACCTGACTCTTTAGAAGAAGGATTTTTTCTTTATCCTTTCTATTTATTTAAATATCTGCATATAAATGTATCTTTAGTTCAAATTTAACAAGTACATTCAGTTGAATGATGCTATGATTTGATTTTTTTTCCAGCTAATGCTGATCTTGAATCTAGAACTATTCGAATGTCTCCAGTAGGATCTACAACAGATTCTTTAAGAAACACAACTGCGGACCAAGACCCGATATCCAGAGCAACCCAACAGTATCTAGACGTTTTGAAGAAAAATAGCAAAATTTAGATGAAGCACCAAGGGACTCTTTTTTAAAAGTGACGTTGTTTACAGACAGCTGTTAAGTTTCCCATTAAATCTATGAAATGTGAAATATTTAAATATTTTTTTATTCAAATAAAGTTTATACGTTGATGTTTATTTGTATGATTATCATGCACACTGCACTTGTCTCAGGATGTCCTTTGCATGACTGTATAAAACTACTTAAGTTACTATGCCAAAGCCATAACTTTCTATTTGTAACAAATATTACAGATGTTAAACAGTGTTCCTGAGTTACTTGGTTGACCAAGTGTTGGCTGTTGCTGCTCCATTTGTTCTCTGGTTCAAAGTTTTATGTTGAAAAAATATTTTTGGTAGTCTGTGTATTTTTGATAGCCATATATTTAATATTTGTGTATGTTGTCGAAAGAAACTGTCATGTTGTCAGACCACTATTTTATAATGCTATGGTACTTTCCTGTTTCAGTATTTTAAGTTTTAAAATGTCTTATCGTCCTTGATATTGCCAAGAAATGTGTAGAATGTATTTTATAAAAGACGCAAATTTATCTGTATGATGAATTTCATTTTCCATTAAACGGTACAGTGACAAAGTTTATGAGTAACTGTCATTCTTGTACCATTTATTTATATTTATTTGGCAGTTTTGTATAGCATGGACAAGACTCTAGAGTACCAAAGTACTTACATAGCAGTAGTTTAACTGTAGGCATGATTTACTGCTTTCACAACGGCGGACACATCAGTGGGAACTTACATATCTTAAGTTACAGTCCATAATGAGTAAAAGGAATATGTTGGCTTCCCCTGTGGCAATCATCTTTGTTAGAACTGGGGGTCTCTAGTTGGCAGAGGTAGGTACCTTTGACCAAGTAGGGACCCTTGCTTCTAGTCAGGGTAAGGGGGCTACACTCCTAAATAACCCCTGCTCACCCCCTTGGTAGCGTGGCACGAGGAGGCAGGTTTATGTCAGAGGCAGTGTGTAAAGCATTTGTGAACACATACAGTAATACAGTGAAAACACTACAGATGGACACCACACAGGTTTTATAAAAATAAGTATTCTTTATATAGACTTAACACAAGACCCAAACGACAAAAATCCACAATACAGTATTAAGAAAACTGATTTTTAGATAGTAGAAATAGCTTAGTTCAAAGATGATGGTAAATGCAACACGTTTCTCACAAAGTACCTTGGGATGAGTCACGCAAGATAAACTAAAGGTTCGCATGGAGAACGATGCGTTGGTTCCTTGCTTCAGGGCAGGCGATGCGTCTGTTCCTCAGTGCTTGCGCTAAGTAGGCGATGCGTCTCCTCCTTACCGGAGAGGAGGTGATGCGTCGATCTCGGGTTGGAATGCGACAAGATGGCCCCTCGATGCGATGTGACAATGTGGTGCGATGCGATAAGATGGCATCTTTGAAGCGATGCGATGACATTAAGGCGATGCGTGCACCCCGGACGGCCGTGAGGCGACTCTGAAACTTCCGAGCGCGACAGGTCCTGTGATACGCTTCTCCGGTAATGCGACGGCGACCCTTGCGGTGGCGACATGGTTCCCCGGTGATGCGACAGAGACACACTTCTCCGGTGATGCGGCGGCGACCCTTGCGGTGGCGACACGCTTGTCTGATGATGCGACGGCAACAGCTGCGGATGCAACACGCTTCTTCTCGTTGAGTCATGCTTCCAGCTCCCAACAATACGCAGGCTTCTGCAGACAGAATTCCCACCAAGGAAATTTAGGGGTGAGCTGGGGGTGAAGTCTTGTATCCCGGAGACTTCAGCAGGAGGCAAGCACAGTTCAAGCCCTTGGAGATTCTTCTTCAAATGATGAAAGTTCAATAAAAGTTCCTTCTCCTTTCCTTGGCAAACAAGAAACTACTGCAGGCCAACCCCAGAAAATAGCACACTGGCACAGGGGCAGTCAACTTCTTCAGCTTCTTATGGTGCCTCTCCTTGGCAAAGGTTTGTCTTGATTTCCAGAAGTGATCTAAAGTCTTGGGGTCTGGGCCCCAATATTTATACTAGAAAATTCTTTGTCCTCTGAAGGCAGAGGGTGCCTGTACCTAACCAAAACCAGCTCTGTACAGTTTCCTGGCAGGAGGTGGAGATAGCATTGTTGAAAGCAGACCTGGCCCAGGTATCTGAAAGGAAATCTCCTCCCCCTACTCCTGGCCCAGGTAGCTGAAAGGAAATCTCCTCCCTCTACTCTCTATTCTATGAGGGCTCAGGGGATTGAAAGGAAATCTCCACCCCCCACTCTCTATGCAGCCAAGGTCCTATTCAGCCCAGCCCTGACTCTAACTGCTGGAGCCTAAGCCCTCCTGTCACTCACAAACCAGACAGGCAATACACAACCTAGGCAGGCTGGATGGTTAGATAAGAAAATACCCACTTTCTAAAAGTGGTATTTTCAAACACAGAATATTACAACCAACTTCACTAAAATATGTATTTTATCATTCTGAGTTCAGGCATACTAAATCTGTTTTTCTACCATGTTCCCTCGGTCAGTTAGGATTATAAAATGTTATAATCCAACTGCCAATTCTGGCCTATGGGGACATGTAGCCTTGCACTAGTGAAAAACGAAATTGGCTGTAATTCACTATCAGGACATGCCACACACATCAGGACATGTCCTACCTCTTACTTACAATGCACCCTGCCCTTGGGCCTACCTTAGGGGTGGTTAACATGTAGAAAAGGGAAGGTTTAGTGACGGTTAAGTGAGTGCACTTACCAAGTCGACATGGCAGTACTAGACTGCACTCAGGCTCTGCAATGGCAGGCCTGAGTCACACTTTACAAGCTGCTTCTGTGGGTGGCACAACCAGTGCTGCAAGCCCACAAGCAACATTTGATTTACAGGCCCTGGGCACGCATGGTGCACTGTACTAGGGTCTGACAAGTACAAATAAGCTCATCATGGAGTCACTAGTCTATTACAATACTTTACAATAGGGAGCACTTGCACTGTGGCACTGAATAGCAGTGGCACAGTGTCCAAAGCATCTAAAACCAGCAAAACATACAAAAAAAACAGAGGAGACATCAGCAAAAATGGAAGGGAGACTCACGCCAATGGTACCAGGTCTAACACGTGTCCCCTCCAGCTGAAATGTGGGGAGAACTACCCTACCACTTGGTAATCCTCTTCACTAAGTCTGAGGAATCTGGGCAGACCATCAGCATTGGCGTGTTCTGTACCAGGGCGGTGTTCCACCGTGAAGTCCATCACCTGTGGTAAATATTTAATTACCTGTACTATTTTTATGCGGTAAAATACAATATGAATAACTCAGTAAAAATAAGAGGCAGAATCCGTGGTATTCGAGGGTATAATAGGGTATTTATTCCTTACAAAGGAATGATGATTCGAACCAGGCAATCGAGTTCCGTCACCACGAAGGTTCAGGAAGGGATCAGCAATAGATTATTGACAAGTAATAATATATATAAGAAATGCATTACATTAAGATAGATGCAGGAGGCGTAACAGCTTGATAATACAGATAAGAATATACATACGTAATGGAAAGGCGTAATAATAGGTGTGCATAGAGGCGTATACTAAAAAACGTCATTATGATGATGACACAAATGGGTGGATCCATAAGAGAATCCTGCAAAGTCAGCAAAAATACATGGCAGAGATGCGCGCGCAGCCGCATGACGTGTGATTGACGTGTAACTAAAGGGTGAAGGGAACTTGACATTTAGCCCTACATGTGGAGACAGAAGTCTGGGGTGTCAGGACAACCTAGTCCTAAATCATATCTAATATCTTGTGTTTAAGGAACTATTTTATCTGGAAGGAAAGGTCTTCTCGGACAGATCCTATTCTATACTGGTTGTTAGTGCGTGTACAAGCGTCTAAGTGTCTACATGAGATGCGAGGGGGCATGGGCCTACCATGGTAACGAGAGTCATGAATTACTTGCATAAAGACAGTGAGGCCGGGCCCTTTGCTCGATAGCTGGAAGGATGTTTACCTAAATTACTAGACAGGAATGCATTGGATGAGGAGCGGAGCAGATAACTTGAAGGCTGAATACAGTTTTTGGCAGGCAACAGGCCGCGTCAGGCACCGTTAGCCACGCAGGGAGTAGGACAAAGTTCATGGATACAGATGCAGGTCCAGGCTGGAGCATTCAGAGGCAGAAGCAGGAAAAGGCTCGATGGCAGAATTCAGGGCCTACTCGCCTGAACTGTAAAACGTGAAAAGTGTACCATATAAAGTCGGTGGCCAATCATACTTAGGAATGGAATATCTGGCCCATTCATGGCAGATATGAAAGAGGACATGTTAACGTTGGACGTACATGTATTTGCGTCTTCATAGCTGGAACTGGAGGGAACATACATGTACTTGTAGCATGTACATGGAGCCGTTGGGGTCTAAGATAGGGGACACAATTGACCATAAAAATTCATATTTCCTCATTCCCTCCTTGTCCCCTACGGACCCTCATGAAATATCGATCTTCAGGAATCCATCAATCTGTTCATGTAACATCATTTGTTCTTCTTTCTTCTTCCGGGATCTTGAATGAAAACTTGAACGTGGAATACACGATGTGGCACACAGGCCGCAAATCGCTGGTCCACATTGTAGACATAGGCAACAACTAAATACTATGAGAAGGCCAATACCTAGGAAGGATAGGACTTTCCATCCCCAGGCTGACAACACGCTCCAGAACCAACCGGACCATGTCCAGGTGCCTGCATTCTGATGTATCTGATTTGCAATCTTGTGAAGACGAGTTATGGCTTTATATACGGATGGCGCGTTTTCTGGGATGAAAACACAGCAACTTGATCCGATGACCCTACAAGCTCCGCCCCTATCTGCTAGGATGACGTCAAGGACAAGACGATTTTGAAGAACAACAATCCGCATCGCAGACTGCTCCTCTGTTAAGTTGCCTAGGGCAGAGGTAGTTTCATTCACTACTGCTTCAAGGGTTCTAGTTAATCTGCGTATCAGTTTACTGTTTGAGACAACACCTATGTAAGGAAAGAGACCTTTATTGAAGTCTGTATATTGTTCCCATGCTGTTTCGGTGTAGTCAACAATCGGGATATCTCTCTGGGGCCTATGGTGTACTAGATTGGTATTTCTATGATAATCAGGAGGGGCTAGGAAAACAGGTGGCAAAAGGAATGCAATGTAACAGGTACCATCCCAATCTAGGGGTAGGCGTATATATGCGGTGTGACCACATATGAAGTAGGAATGACGGGAAGCTCTAAATGTAGACTTGCCTTTATCACTGAATTCGATCACAGTAGTACATTTACTATGACCCAGGTGTACTGAACCATTCTTTCTTACACAGAATTCACCTTTGACTGGTAATACTGACATAGCAGGCAAGACTAGTGTAGCGTCATATTCAACATTTAGAATCATGAGGTTAAGTGTAAAATTACCTAATCCATATACTTCATTTTCTAGATCAGTTCCTGTTCTTTTGGGAAGTCCCTCCTTGTTAGGATAACAGGCTATAAGCAAAACTAAGTTCAGGTTTCCCCATACCCAGTTGCTCTGGTAAACTACAGTGTTTGAATCTAAAGAGTTAATCAAACTAAACCATGCTCCACAGGAACCATTGTGTGTGAACGGATATGGAAAGAGAGGCAGAACTCCTTTGTATTTCTGATAGGGAGGGAGTCGGCCACATATCCAACAATTTGTAGCATTGCTGGTCTGATGGGAATGATGTAACATACTAATGAATGTGTTGTTGCGCAGCGCAAATCTATAGGACAACTCATGTGGAGGTAGTTCACTAAAAGAATGTTCGGCAGTAACATTGTAAGCACGCTTGAAAATAGGATAGTACATGTGTAACAGTATACTTGCAGTAAT
Source organism: Triturus cristatus (assembly GCF_964204655.1). Taxonomy (NCBI): domain Eukaryota; kingdom Metazoa; phylum Chordata; class Amphibia; order Caudata; family Salamandridae; genus Triturus; species Triturus cristatus. The sequence goes on from NC_140585.1 coordinate 672,698,351, forward strand.
AATAAGACTTAGGAAAAACATAATCAACAATGTCACTATACAGTGACTATGAAGTGATTTACAGTATGCATGTTTCTTGAGCTGCTTCTGTCTATTTTTCTCTCTCATTCGGTCTAGAGGATACATGTCAAAGACTTAATTCAACCGATTCACCTTGGAGAGGACTTAAACAATCGAATTGTCTGACTTGCTAGACCTTAGTTTCAGTTTATAGTTCTCTTTTTCTGTCTTTTCAACCAGGGGGAGTTTTGAGTCAGTCTGTGAGGGAATGCAGGGCTGAACGTTTAAATCCGATGGTAGTCCATGAAATTTCTTGATATGGCTCGAGTGTAACCACCCTTTGCGACCCTCAATCTTCACGGCTGTCCTCGTGGTCAGTAAAACGAGTTTCGGTTGTTGCCAGCGAGGCTCCAATGGACTCCTCCTGTCGAAGTTCCTTACAAGCACTAGGTCCCCAGGAACCACGTCATGGGGCTTCACCTCAGTGTTATCGGGAAAAGCTGCAGCTACCTGTGAACGACAAGATTGTAGTGCAGACATCAAGGAAGCAAGGTAATCTGTCAGCATATTACAATCAACATCAGTGATCTTACGAGGTATAGGCGTCCCCCACATATTTGGTGGCCTACCGAAGATCACCTCATACGGGGATAGCCCTGTTCAAGAATGTGCTACCATTCTCATGTAAAAGAGCGCAACTGGTAAGGCTACTATCCAGTCGACACCTTTTTCTCTACAGATTTTGGACAGTCTAATTTTCAGAGTTTGATTATGGCGTTCCACGAGACCTGCTGCCTCGGGATGTCGGACACAGTGGAATTTCCATTGATAGCCTAACAAGAGTGAAACGTGTTTCATTAGCTCGGATGAGAACGGCTGGCCGTTATCTGAGTACACGACTCGGGGCAAACCATACCGTGGGAAGAATTCTCGAACTAACTGTTTGGCAGTAGTCGGGGCAGTGTAATCTGAGACGGGATACGCCTCTGTCCAACGGGAAAGAGCGCATACAACTACGAGGACATATTTGAATCCTCGACATCGTTCCATCTGGATATAATCCATCTGGAGGACTTCAAAAGGGTGATCGGGAGGTTGAAATCCACCCTGCTCTACAGGTACACCTTTACCTGGGTTGAACTGACAACAAATCATACAAGTTCGGACTTTCTGTTTGGCTGCAGCTCGTAAGTGTTTGTTGAACCAAATGTGTTGAATACTGTCTAACATGGCTTTTTCTCCTAGATGTGCTGGACTATGTATTGTGTTAATGATAACTTGAACCATTGAGTCGGGGAGAAACCATATAGATTTTCCCTTCGTCATCCATCCCTGTTCTGTCTGGATCCCTCCTAATTCGGTCCATTTCTTTATTTCTTCTGGTATGGCATGTGTCTGTATGTCAATTACATCAAGGGCGGGATCCTTAACTGTCATGCAGTGTGTCGGCGTCGGAACTATTGTCTTTGTCGTGTCAGTTATATGAGTCTGATTCTGAGCAGTCTGTTTAGCTGTTCTGTCAGCTAGGTCGTTACCCTGAGAAATAATATCGGTGACTTTTGTATGAGCTTTACACTTCATGATAGATATTGAAATAGGTAGATGTATTGCATCTAATAGAGCTTGAATGAGGGGACCGTGTTGAATGTTGGCACCGTGAGAAGTTAAATAACCTCTCTCTCGCCAAAGGACTCCGAAGTCGTGAACGACTCCGAATGCATAACGTGAATCTGTGTATATGTTGACTTTCTTATTTTTGGCTTGAATACAGGCTTGTGTTAGAGCGATAAGCTCTGCTGCTTGAGCTGATAATGTGTCGATACAATTTGTTTCAATGACTTCGGTGTCTGTCGTGACTGCATAGGCGGCCACTAACTTTCCTGTACTTGTTCTCATACATGAACCATCTACATAAAGTGTCAGGTCTGGATCTGGTAATGGGACATCTGTCAAGTCTTGTCTGGGTTTCGTCGTAATAGTAATGACTTCAATACAATCATGTGCCAGTGGGTCTGTTCCACTTAAAGGCAAAAGTGTGGCAGGATTTAATGTACTACAACGTCTGATTTCTATGTGGGGCTGAAACAATGTCAATTCGTAACCAGTCAGTCGTGCTATAGTCAAGTGTTGTGTCTGTGTCCGGTTCAAGAGAACCTCTACTGCGTGTGGCACCTGTACTGTCAATTGATGTCCTAATACTATGGAATCACTTTGTCTAATCGCTAGAGCTGTTGCTGCGACTGATTTCAGGCACGCAGGAAGAGCTTGAGCTACGGGATCTAATGTGCTAGAAAAGTAAGCGCATGGCTTGTGTGATCCTGCTTGTTCCTGCGTGAGTACTGACAAAGCAGTACCTTCACGTTCTGTAACAAAGAGTGTAAAAGGCTTACTGTAACATGGTGTCGCTAAAACAGGTGCTTGGCATAAAGCTTTCTTTAAGTCTTCAAAAGCTTGTGTATGTTCTGGAGTCCAAGGGAGGACAGTCGATGTCGCTGCCTCCTGTGTTGTCAACTGAATGAGTGGTTTTGCTAAAAATGCATATTGGGGGATCCACTGCCTGCAGTACGAAGTGAGGCCTATGAAGGCCCGTACCTCCTTTTGTGTCTTGGGTGGTGGCATGTTTACAATTAACTGGATACGATCAGGTGTGAGCTGTCTTCCCCCATTTGGACAGCAAGTGCCCTAGGTACACAACTTGCTGGGCACAAAATTGCAGCTTTGAAGGGGACACCTTGTGCCCCTTGTCGGCTAAGAAATGTAAAACCGTCAGTGATGCTTTTTCACATTCGGATTCGCTTCGGGCGGTGATCAGCAGATCATCGACATACTGAAGCAGTGCAGTGTTAACAGGCATGTGGATACTGTCAAGTTGTCTTTTCAGTGCTTGGCTGTAGATGCTAGGACTTTCTGTAAATCCTTTAGGTGCGCGTGCGAATTTAAAACTTCGTCCATTTAAACTGAATCCGAACAAATATTGGCTTTCCGGATCGATTGGGACGCTGAAGAAGGCGTTCTTGAGGTCAATTACAGTAAAGAACGTTGCCTCTGAATCAATAGCTGTCAGTAATGAAGAAATATCCGGGACCACGGGGTATTGTGGTACAATACATTTGTTTAATTCTCGCAGATCAATAACTAATCGATATACTGGGGGTGCTTTTGGATCAGTTCGTTTAAGAATCGGAATAATCGGAGAATTACATACATTGGAGTCGGTTTCTACAACCACTCCTTGTGAGATTTGCTCGTCAATGATTTGCAGTAAAGCCACTACAGCATCTGGAGGTAATTTGTATTGTCGCATTCGTGGTAGTACCACTCCTGTTTTGAGTGTGACTCGATATGGTGTAATGTGCATACAACCTACATCAGTGGGGCCTTGTGCCCATAAATGTGCAGGTAGATTCTGTAACCGGTGATCCATGTCTCTAGACACGTAGTGACCTTTAAAGTCACGCAAAAATAGTCGTAGTCCGTCCGGAGAACAACATATTATAGCTCCTAGAGCTTTCAATGTTTTTATACCTAACAAGTTTTCTGGACATGATTTCGTAAGCAATAGATCTGTAGTCCGTGTTAACGGACCAACTGTAAATGCAAGTGGTTGTGATACTTCGTTAATAGTGGGCTTTCCTGAAAAACCAAGGGAAATATTTTGTGAGCCTGAGAGGGGTGCCCCTGGAACTTCATCGTGACTTATAGTTGTTCTGCTTGCCCCTGTGTCGAGTAGGAACTTTCTGTCTTTCCCTAATACTTGACTCTGTACATAAGGACCCTCTTGATCTACAGGGACCTCAATAAGGGGTAAGCCAACTTCCCTCTCTAGGCTATTTCATGTGTATCGCTGATACTCTGGATAGTCATTTTGTGCATACTGGTACATCTGTTGTGTCGTGTTCTGTGTTGCAGCAATAGGCTGTGGCTGTTGTTGTGGTACGGTCTGTTGTGCGGCTTGCATAGGCTGTATATTCTGAGGTACTTGTTGTTGGATCTGATCCTGTCTAGGCGGACGTGGTCTCTCCTTGGTTTTACCCGTGGAGATATTATGTTTCAGAACTGCACAATCGTTTATATAATGACCTGGCTGTTTACAATAGTTGCATGTCCCTTTAACGGGAACCGCTGAATTACTGGCCGTACCCTTTTTATGACCGTCAGCTGGAACTGACTGGGCGACGAGCATTTTCATTTTCGTGTCTTTCATACGCCTTGTTTCGTGTTCTTGTTCTTCTCTAATTCTATTCTGGTGATACTGTAACATTTGTAACATTTGTGAAGGAGTGTTAGCTTGCCAAGTGCTCTCAACTTTCAATACTCTGTTTTTAACCTGCGGCAGAGAATTCTCGACTAGTTTTGTTACAAAAAGATGTGGATATGACTCACTATTTGCTTTCAGGCCGCTATTAATACCAAAACATTTTTCAAATCGGGAATAAAAATCACTAGTGTCTTCATCGGGTTTCTGTTTACAGGCTGAGATTGCTCCCCAATCTTCCTTTTTCGTAGTTAATAAACGTGGCAATACTTGTACCAATAGCCCTGGCAATGCTTTTGTTTTGTCCCCAAGCCCTACGCCTGCAGTTCGGTTATTTTCTTCAGTTTCTAATGCGGTACTGTCAATCTTTTGGTCTCCCACCTCCCATTCTTTTTCCTTGAGTTTCTCATAAATACCGGCAGGCAGTAATACTTTCAATATTTTCATAATGTCAGGATAGGTATAATCACCCATGAGTAACATGTCTTTTAATTCACGGTGAAAACCTGCTGGATCTTTGTCATGGCTAGGCACTAATTTTTTCATTTCCAATAGTTCTATTTTGGTTATGGGCGTGTACACAAACACGCGTCTAAACGTATTGTCATCATTCCTGACTGGATGTACTTCGCGTAATGGGTTCTGTCTGTCTATGTGATACGTTTTTCTTTCCACGGTGGGAACTGAAACATGTTCTGGGCATACGAAGACAATGTACTGGTGTCGATATTCTAGAATTTCTTTAATTAAATCAGTACCTGAACCTCTCCATTTATTCGTGAGTAATTCTGTCAGTATATCAGGTAGGGGACCAGGATCGGAGTGTTGGCTTCTATACAATATAAGGAGGTGTTGTATCATGTATATACCAGCTAAACGCTGTTCGTCTGGGGTAAGATTCAGAAAGGTGTGTGCTAGCGCATCATCACTATATTTTTCAGAACTGTCAGCCCATTGTACGGCTGACCTGGCTAATTCTTGTTCATCCATAGAATCGAGCATATGATACCCCCTTCGGTCTCGGAGTAATTTATCCGCAGTCTGGAATAGGTGTTCAGGGGACCTTGCATTTAACATAGGGTCTTGAAAATGTCTGCTACATTCTGGACGTATCGGACGCATTGGATCATTGAAGTGTCTGGTATTGTTACAAGATCTTCCCCTACCTACATAAGCTATCGTTTCTAATTGTCCCGTGGGCATTTCTGATTCTTCCTCCTCCTCTCCCTCTGATTCAGTTTTGTCTGCCTCTAATCTGTTTTCATGTATTCGTTCTATTTCTTTTCTGATCTTTCGGCACATAGCTACTATACACTTCTGTTTATCATGTTTCCCTTCTGATATATTCTGACCCCATCTGGTAAGCACTTGCATTTCATCCTGATCTACCTCAGGCCTATCTCTGTTTCTGATCAAGCAGTTTATGAGGAAACTTAACAGCAGTTTCTGTATATCTACTTTCTGGTATTCCATGGCTTTGTCAATACTTTCAGGGCCTTGCCCTGATTGGACAAAGTGATATATATTGTCCAGATGAGCAACCATTCCTGGTAGTGTCATTAAATATGTGGACGCTCGTCGTATACGTAGTGATGACAGCAGCATTCTGTCATTTTTACCGGGCACTGGATCATATCTACAATCCACAAGATGTTCCTTAAACATACCGGATCTTACTGTTTGAGGTGTATGTTGATATGTTAAATCTCTAAAGGACAATTTATTTCCTTGCGGTGGCGTGGAAAAAATCGCTGTCGCACCTCCTGTTGCACCTTCTGAAGTGCTAGGCGCGAAAGGATTCGTTGAATGTGAGGTAGAGACGGTAGATGTAGGAAAAGTGGTAGAAACAGATGAAACTGTTGGAATGTGAGGAGGAGTTTGTTGTTGTGGAGTTGAGGGCAGCTGATTTTGGCGTTGAGTGTCGTTAACGGGTGGTGTGCGTTGATGCACACCATTAGCATATTCGGGGGCTGCATCGTCTAAATAGGAAGAAAGGAAAATGTCTTTTGCGGTCTTGGGATGTACTTTAATCGGGAGTAACGGAGGTGGCAGATCTTCTGGTACCTCCAAAGTGGCCTTAGGCAAACCCTCGGCCAGAAGAGGATACATACCATTCATAAGAGTGTTTCGTTGTCTGTCTACTTGTTCTGTTTTTATTCGGGTACCTTCGTCAATTAATATGTTTTCTCGGGCCTTTTCTGAATCTTCCCTACCTTTCTCTTCCTTTCTGAGCGCTTTTTCTGTGCGCCTATGCGATTCTTTACGCCATAGCTCAATGGCATCTTTCTGTGACTGTCTGGCTTTCTTTTTCCATAACGCTTCTTCTATTCTCATGATGCAATCTGCATCCCATGTTCCGGCAGCGGGCCATCTCTGACTCTCTGCTAAATCCTTGGTGTAGTCCACCCATAGATCAAGATATAATACGGCATCTAGGCCATGTTTATGGTACATAAAGTACCCTGGAGTGTCCCTAGGTGGGATAGGAACAGCTTCCTCGAGTATCCCTTTTCTAGTTTTTATCTGTCTTAATTTTGAAAATAACAGCATCTTGAACTTTGTTACTTAATTCTTACTCGGTTCTTGAACACAAAAATTACAATAAACACAATAATGAAGATCGAACAATCACTCATACCACGACATTTAAAACATATTAAACATTTTAGAACGGACAATAATAATTAGAATAAAACTAGTTAACTGCATAATACTAAATATACTGTATGTACTGCTAAACAGTACAGATACACTGCTAAAACAGTGCAGACCAGGTCTGTGTACCCAGACCCGTCTTGACCGGCACAAACTAATGTGCACGTCTAGATGCGTCCCCAGCAACGGTACTCACCGGGAAGCACGGAACGGAAGGCCTCGGAAGTCTGGACTGGACTAGACCAAACTGGACTGGACTCGACTCGTGACTTAGGTACTTCGGAACTTCGGAATCTGGTGGGCCTCTGTATACCTCGGATCTTCCTCTCTCAGCTAGGCTCTGGTCGGGATTCTCCGCACTCCTCACCGCCTCGTCTGGGTGTTGATCGCAGCCTCAGTCGCCCCCGTTGGCCTGAGGGAGACACAGGAAGTCCTGCGGGTACGCGTAATTGTCCGTCCGGCTGTGGCAGGAGACCGGGTCTGCAACGCACCTCCGGCGCGTGGGGTGTGTGAGGTGTCCCTGTTCGGGCGCCAATTATGTGGTAAATATTTAATTACCTGTACTATTTTTATGCGGTAAAATACAATATGAATAACTCAGTAAAAATAAGAGGCAGAATCCGTGGTATTCGAGGGTATAATAGGGTATTTATTCCTTACAAAGGAATGATGATTCGAACCAGGCAATCGAGTTCCGTCACCACGAAGGTTCAGGAAGGGATCAGCAATAGATTATTGACAAGTAATAATATATATAAGAAATGCATTACATTAAGATAGATGCAGGAGGCGTAACAGCTTGATAATACAGATAAGAATATACATACGTAATGGAAAGGCGTAATAATAGGTGTGCATAGAGGCGTATACTAAAAAACGTCATTATGATGATGACACAAATGGGTGGATCCATAAGAGAATCCTGCAAAGTCAGCAAAAATACATGGCAGAGATGCGCGCGCAGCCGCATGACGTGTGATTGACGTGTAACTAAAGGGTGAAGGGAACTTGACATTTAGCCCTACATGTGGAGACAGAAGTCTGGGGTGTCAGGACAACCTAGTCCTAAATCATATCTAATATCTTGTGTTTAAGGAACTATTTTATCTGGAAGGAAAGGTCTTCTCGGACAGATCCTATTCTATACTGGTTGTTAGTGCGTGTACAAGCGTCTAAGTGTCTACATGAGATGCGAGGGGGCATGGGCCTACCATGGTAACGAGAGTCATGAATTACTTGCATAAAGACAGTGAGGCCGGGCCCTTTGCTCGATAGCTGGAAGGATGTTTACCTAAATTACTAGACAGGAATGCATTGGATGAGGAGCGGAGCAGATAACTTGAAGGCTGAATACAGTTTTTGGCAGGCAACAGGCCGCGTCAGGCACCGTTAGCCACGCAGGGAGTAGGACAAAGTTCATGGATACAGATGCAGGTCCAGGCTGGAGCATTCAGAGGCAGAAGCAGGAAAAGGCTCGATGGCAGAATTCAGGGCCTACTCGCCTGAACTGTAAAACGTGAAAAGTGTACCATATAAAGTCGGTGGCCAATCATACTTAGGAATGGAATATCTGGCCCATTCATGGCAGATATGAAAGAGGACATGTTAACGTTGGACGTACATGTATTTGCGTCTTCATAGCTGGAACTGGAGGGAACATACATGTACTTGTAGCATGTACATGGAGCCGTTGGGGTCTAAGATAGGGGACACAATTGACCATAAAAATTCATATTTCCTCACACCTGTAGGGAAATGGACCACCTCAACAACTTTGGATTCTCACCCCTCATCTGCGTCAACCATCTGAGGGGCCTGTGGTTTGTCTGAACCTGGAAGTGAGTCCTGAACAAGTATGGTCTCAACTTCTTCAGTGCCCAGACCACAGCAAATGCTTCACGCTCAATTGCACTCCACCTCTGTTCCCGTGGAAGTAACCTCCTACTGATGAAGGCTACAGGTTAGTCTAGGCCCTTCTCGTTTATCTGTGAAAGAACAGCCCCCACACCATGCTCTGAAGCGTCTGTTTGGACAATGAATTCCTTTGAGAAGTTGGGCGCCTTAAACACGGGTGCTGTGCACATGGCAGTCTTCAGGGCGTCAAAAGCTTTCTGACAGTTGTCAGTCCAGTTCACTTTCTTGGGCTACTTCCTGGAAGTCAGCTCAGTCAAGGGTGCAACAATGTTGCCTTACCCCTTGACAAACCTCCTGTAGTACCACGTTAGTCGTAAAAAGGCTCTCACCTGTGTCTGGGTTTTGGGGGGTTCCCATGCCAGGATGGTATCAATCTTGGGTTGTAGGGGTGCCACCTGACCGCTTCCTACCTGGTGCCCCAAGTACACCGCAGAACCCTGCCCGATCTGGCACTTACTCGCCTTGGTCGTGAGGCCTGCCTTCCGCAGCGCTATCAACACTTCCAAGAGGTGGCGCAGATGGTTTTTCCCAACTGGCGCTGAACACTGCAATGTCATCCAGGTAGGCAGCACTGAAATCTTCCAGTCCAGCCAACACCTGGTTGACCAACCTCTGAAAGGTGGCAGGGGCATTCTTCATCCCAAAGGGCATAACCCGGAATTGGTAGTGCTCATCTGGTGTGGAGAATGCTGACCTCTCTTTTGCCCCATCAGTTAAGGCGATCTGCCAGTACCCAGATGTCAAACCAAACGTACCAAGGTACCGTGCAGCCCCTAGCCGATCAATGAGCTCATCAGCTCTGGGGATGGGGTGCGCGTCAGTCTTGGTGACTGAATTGAGTCCTCGGTAGTCCACACAGAACCGGAGTTCAGGTGTGGCACCAGGAACTGCAGCCTTTGGAACCAAGACCACTGGGCTAGCCCAAGGGCTGTTAGAGGACTCAATCAACCCTAAGGCAAACATCTTGGAGACCTCCTCCTTGATGTAAGCTCTGACCCTGTCAGTCACTCTGTAAGCCTTGTACTTAACAGGATGACTGTACCCAGTGTCTACGTCATGGATGCACCATTCAGTGACAACAGGGAGAACAAATCAGAGAATTGGCCCAACAGTTGGTGACAATCATTCTGCTGCTCAGGGGTCAGTGTTGCAGAGAGGATAACACCATCCACTGACCCATCTTGCTCTGTTGCAGACAGGAGGTCAGGAAGAGGCTCAGTCTCCTCCTCCATTCCAGCATCTGTCGCTAGGAGCATTCCCACTTCGGACCTCTCTAAGTGCAGCACCCGCAATGGGTTCCTGGGAGACCCCAAGTCCACCAAGTAGGTGACATCACTCTTGCGCTCCACTACCTGAAATGGTCCGGTCCACTTATCCTGGAACGCACAGGGCTCCACTGGGGCTATGACCCAAACTTTCTGTCCAGGCTGAAACTCGATCAGAGTGGCATTCTGATCATACCACCATTTAATTTCTTCCTGGCTGGCTTCCAGATTCGCCTGAGAGAGTTGTCTGAATCGCCTAGTCTTGTTCCTGAAGGCCAGCATGTAGCTATATACATCCTGGGGAGGTTTCCTGGGAGCTTTCTCCCAGCCTTCCTTAACCAGACTCAGAGGTCCTCTTACCGGGTGTCCATACAGCAGTTCAAAGGGACTGAACCCTAAGGACTTCTGTGGCACCTCACGGTATGCAAACAACAGGCATGGCAAGAGGACGTCCCACTTACGCCTCATGGGTTCTTCCAGACCCATAATCATGCCCTTCAGGGTCCGGTTGAATCTCTCAACCAGCCCATTTCCTTGGGGCTGGTAAGGAGTGGTGAACTTGTGTGGTACACCGCAATCCTGCCACAGGGACTTCATATACTTGGATATGAAGTTTGTACCACGGTCTGACGCCACCTCTCTGGGGAACCCCCCATGGGAGAAAATCTCCATCAGTGCACGTCCCACCACGGGGCCGTAACTGTCCTGAGCCTGATGGCTTCCGGATACCGGGTAGCATGGTCCACCAAGACCAGGATCAACCTGTTGTCCATGGCTGTCTTGGGGTCCAGAGGCCCCACAATGTCAATACCCACCAGGTCAAAGGGGGTGCTGACTACTGGAGAGGTTGGAGAGGAACCTTGTGCTTCCTTCCACCTTAACCAATTGCCTGGCAGGTCCTACAATGAGTATCTGAAGTCTTACGCATCTGGGGCCAATAGAAGTGGGTGACAAGCCTTTCAAAGGTTTTGTCCTGCCCCAAATGTCCAGCTAACGGTCCATCATCAGCCAAACCAAGTAGGAAGGCTCTGAAGCGCTGGGGTACCACCAGCACACGGGCTGAACCAGACTCCGCAACCTTAGGCTCGCTATACAAGAGACCATTCTCCCAGTAGATCCAATGTGATCCAGACTGATTACCTGCTGCCTGGTTTGTGGCCTGTTGCTGCAAACCCTCAAGAGAAGGGCACTTCTTCTGCTCCTCACAGAAGTCCTCCCTGGAGGGTCCTCCCCTGTAGGTTCCAGGGCATCCCCCTCAAGGTCTGCCTCCTCCTGGACCATGGGAACTGTGGGGGCTGGTTTCCCGCGCCCCCTACCTCTTCTCTTTAAGGCAGGTACTTGGGCCATACTTTCAGGCTCCAGGACCTCTTGAACACCCTTACTAGTAGCCATAGACCGAGTGGTCACACATGCCCACTCAGGCAGACCCAACATCTCTAAATGAGACCATCTCTCCACCTTAGCCCAAGGAAAGTTGTCTAAATCAGTGCTCAACAGACAATCCACTGGCATGGCTGGCCTCACAGCTACTTGGAGAGTACCTGAGACCCCCCCCCCCCACTCAAAGGGAACTTGGGCCACCTCACACTGGCTCTCTGAGTTGTCTGCAGCAACTAGAGGGAAGAATGCATTGGGGATCACCTGCTCCTTAGACACCAACTGACACCTGTCACACTGGCCCCGGTGTCTCTAAGAGCCTCCACTCTATGGCCATTAATGGTCACCCACTGCCTGTATTTTTTAGTGTTTTCAGGCAGTTGGGCCCTATGGACCATCTCACAATCTTCTAAAGGGACATTTCTGTGGGACCCCACCCACCTTGGGCACCCATCTCCTCCCCTTCCAGGGCTACACTTGCCATCTGACAGGGTGGTGCACTGGTGGTGCATTGGGATCCTTCAGGGGACACTGGAGATCATACCAATGGTGGCGCACTTGCTTACACTCAAAGCATATAGGGGGCTCCCTGTGAACAAGTTTACCTGTTGGGGGCTATGTCTTCTTCTCAGGGGCAGGCTGGGAACCCTTCCCTTGGTTCCATTGGGAATTACTTTGGGGCCCTTTCTGGAACTCCCTCTGTTTACCCTTGTCCCCCCCACTCTTCTGGGGGAGTCTCCCACATGACCCTTGTGGACCCTGGTACTGACCCAATGGTCCGCCTTCTCAGCAAGCTTCCTTGGGTTAGTTACCTTGCTATCAATAAGGTGTTGGCATAGCTCTGGAAAACAATCACGAGACAAGTGCTCCCATGCAAACAAATCAGACCTCCTCAAAAGTACTCACTTTGCTACCCTTTACCCAACCATCCATAGCTCTGCAAAAGAAAGATACATACTCCACCCAGGTAGTTGCTTCCAGTTTCTTACAATTCCTGAATCTCTGTCTATAGAGCTCTGGGGTCAACCCATACCTGGTCATCAGGGCTTCCTACATGTGGGCATAGATCATCCTACTCTCACTGGGCAGGTCTAACAAAGAATCCCTCCCATCACTAACAAAGCAGCCCCACAACACCGCTCCCCAATCCTCTCAGGGACCCGGTGGGCCAACATTGCCATTTCATTGGCTACATACCACTGCCCAAAATCCTCATGCTTATGAAAATCCTTGATGACATCCTTGGGGAAATATAACCTGCCTTCTGCAGGCACAGATGGTGCGCTGCCACCAGAGGGACTAATTTCTAAGCTTTTAGCTTTAAGCTCCAATTCCCTCAAAAATCTCTCATGTGCTAATCTCTCTTTTTCCCTTTCAAAAGCTATCCTGTTATTCTCAAGCTCCAGCTTCTTACTCTCTAGGTCCTTTTGACCCTCCATCTTGAGCTTGGCCAGCTCCATTTTGAGCAATCTATTTCTCTCCCGGTTCTTCATTTCTCCTGGGGTCAAGCCCTTGGAAGAGACACTGCTGCCCATAGGGGAAGACACTCTCTCCCTGACTGGACCCAATGGCCCATCTAGCTCCCCTTCTGCATCCTCAGCCTCCTCTGCAGGATCTTCCACATGCTCAGAGGCATTTCTTGCTTCCTTCCAGACCCTCAGCGCCATTTGGAATTCCTCCTTTTTGGTGAGGCCTGTAGTAGCACCTTTACATTTTCTACAGAAGTGCTTCAGCTGTTTCACAATGTATACATCCATCTTCTCTTCCTCAAACTTTGGATCCATAGATGCAAAAGATGCTGGTTTGCTCATAGTAATGAGAACTGGCAGTCTTTAGCAAAATTAACAGTTCCAAGGAGAAAAAAATTACCAAATATGTATGTGGTTGCGTTTGGTCTGCACTCACTAGTAGTGTACACCAATCACTGTATATGAGTCACAAATGCAAGTCCAGAATCCTCACCGCTGACCACCAATGTTAGAACTGGGGGTCTCTAGTTGGCAGAGGTAGGTACCTTTGACCAAGTAGGGACCCAGGCTTTAAGTCAGGGTAAGGGGGGTACACTCCTAAATAACCCCTGCGCACCCCCTTGGTAGTTTGGCACGAGCAGGCAGGCTTATCTCAGAGGCAGTGTGTAAAGCATTTATGAACACATACAGTAATACAGTGAAAACACTACAGATGGACACCACACAGGTTTTATAAAAATAAGTATTCTTTATATAGACTTAACACAAGACCCAAACGACAAAAATCCACAATGCAGTATTAGGAAAAATGACTTTTAGGTGGTAGAAATAGCTTAGTTCAAAGACGATGGTAAATGAGACATGTTTCTCACAAAGTACCTTTGGATGCTTCATGCAAGATAAACAAAAGGTTTGCAGGAAGAACGATGCGTCGGTTCCTTACTTCGAGTGAGGCGATGCGTCTGATCCTCAGTGCTTGCGCAAAGTGGCGATGCGTCTGTTCCTTACCGGAGAGGAGGTGATGCGTTGATCTCGGGTTGTGTTCCGCTTGCGATGCGACAAGATGGTGACGTTGATGCGATGCGACGACGAGAAGGCAATGCGTGCATGCCCGACGGCCGTGTGGCCACTCTGGAACTTTGGAGCCATGACAGGCCCTGCGACACGCTTCTCCGGTGATGTGACGCCGACCCTTGCGGTGGCAACACGGTTCTCTGGTGATGCGACGACAAACAGCTGTGACGGAGACACGCTTCTCCGGTGATGCGACAGCGACCCTTGCGGTGGCGACACGCTTTTCCGATTATGCGACGGCAACATCTGCGGATGCGACTCGCTTCTTTTCGGTGAGTCGCGCTTCCAGCTCCCAACAATACGCAGGCTTCTACAGACAGAATTCCCAGCAAGGAAATTCAGGGGGGAGCTGGGGGTGAACTCTTGTATCTCTGAAACCTCAGCAGGAGGTAAGCACAGTTCAAACCCTCGGAGATTCTTCTTCAAGATGATGAAATTTCAATAAAAGTTCCTTCTCCTTTACTTGGCAAACAAGCAACCACTGCAGGCCAACCCCAGAAAATGGCACACTGGCACAGGGGCAGTCAACTCCTTGAGCTTCTTATGGTTCCTCTCCTTGGTAAAGGTTCGTCTTGATTCCCAGAAGTGATCTAAAGTCTTGGGGTCTGGGCCCCAATATTTATACTAGTAAATCCTTTGTCCTCTGAAGGCAGAGGGTGCCTGTACCTAGCCAAAACCAGTTCTGTGTATCTTCCTGGCAGGAGGTGCAGACAGCATTGTTGAAAGCAGACCTGGCCTAGGTAGCTGAAAGGAAGTCTCCTCCCCCTACACTCTATTCTATGAGGGCTCAGGGGAGTGAAAGGAAATCTCCGCCCCCACTCTCTATGCAGCCAAGGTCCTATTCAGCTCAGCCCTGACTCATCAGACTGCTGGAGCCCAAGCCGTCCTGTCACTCACAAACCAGACATGCAATACACAACCTAGCAGAGGCAGGCTAGATGGTTAGGCAAGAAAATATCCACTTTCTAAAAGTGGTATTTTCAAACATAGAATGTTAAAACCAACTTTACTAAAATATGTATTTTATCATCAGGCATATTAAATTTGTTTTTCTACCATGTTCCCTGGGTCAGTTAGGGTTATAAGATGTTATAATCAAACTGCCCATTCGGGCCTATGGGGACAGGTAGCCTTGCAATAGTGAAAAACGAAATTGGCTGTAATTTACTATCAGGACATGCCACACACATCAGGACATGTCCTACCTCTTACTTATAATGCACCCTGCCCTTGGGCCTACCTTAGGGGTGGCTAACCTGTTGAAAAGGGAAGGTTTAGGGACTGGTAAGTGGGTGCACTTACCAAGTCGACATGGCAGAACTAGACTGCACACAGGCTCTGCAATGGCAGGCCTGAGACACACTTTACAAGCTGCTTTTGTGGGTGGCACAACCAGTGCTGCAAGCCCACCAGCAGCATTTGATTTACAGGCCCTGGGCACACATGGCGCACTGTACTAGGGTCTGTCAAGTAAATCAAATAAGCCAATCATAGAGTCACTAATCCATTACAATACTTTTCAATAGGGAGCACTTGCACTGTGGCACTGAATAGCAGTGGCACAGTGCCTAAAGCATCTAAAACCAGCAAAACATATCAAAACACAGAGGAGACATCAGCAAAAATGGAAGGGAGACTCACGCCAATGGTACCAGGTCTAACAATCCTCTACAAAGATGGCTCAAGGGTAAGGTCTTATTAACTTGCCATTTACGCTTGAAAATAAGGTAAGATTGCAGGCCAATTTTCTGACCTAAGACAAGTGATCTGTCCATTCCATAGTCAAGCATATCATTGCAATCAGTGAAACAATCTGTGGTACGCTGATTTTGGAGGTTTCTGGCAATCATAATTGGACTCGGGTAACCAAAAAAAGTGGAACCGCCTTATGGTAGGAGGTGTGGAATTTCTTTCCTTGGAGCACTCACCGACAATGAGTGCTTAAGTGTTTTTTTTTATTTCTTCTGTGCTGGAGTTTCTGATTGCTATATCTTCCTGCAGATTGTTTACCTTACAAGTGACCTTGAGGCACTAAACTGGATCTAGAAATTATTCTCCAGTGCATACATGTGGATTCTCCCTCCAAGATGTGACAGCACTGGGATATGTGTGGCCCCAAAGGGGATCAGTAACTGTTTATCAATACCTCATGGACACAAGAGCTTATCTCAGTACTTTATTGACAAAATTAATCTCAGATGCCTCTTACTGAGGGTTCAAGATTTAAAACCTGCTGCTCATGCTGTAAAATATGTCCTTATTGTATGAATTTGTGGTGTCTTGGATTTGACCACACTACTTTGGCCTATAACTGTTGTCTAGCGCATGATAAAGCCCTGAGCAGGAGGCCAAGTTATCTTTGTTGAAGCACAGACACACCAAAGAGGTCCTTTCCCCTTCAGGTAAAACTCTAAAAAAGGAATGATCTCCCAAGAGATCTTTCATGTAAAAGTGCCAAAGAAATTAAAAGTAATCTTCGAAAAAAGTCATGTTCTGCAGCCATTCAGAACTTGATGCTCTTACATGATGCCATTCTTTTTATCTGTTGGGGAAACGCCGACATGCCGAATGAAGACGTTTGAGAAGTGCTGACAGCAGGAAATATCCAGCTACATGCTCAGGATGACCATGAAACCGCATTGGACGTTTCACCTCTGTCGTGTGCTAGCTGCCAAATTACACGAATGTGAAAAAACAGGACTACTGTCTGTCTTTTGGGAAAGAAAGGGTTGTGCATTTGCATAGTTGGTAACATAAACAGAGTCACCCTTGCAGGTTGACCCACTGTGTGTCCAATATTTGGGAGACAAATAAATTGACCCAGATTAACCCCACCCAACACAATTTTTTAAAAGTCAATGAATTACAATTGGTCCTGATGAAGGTGGTTTTACTTGTGTCCCACCAAAACGTGTGTTGACCTACTTTTCACAGACGGGAAATCCAGTTTGAGATATAAAAACAAAGAAGAAACTGCTGTGACGTATCAGCACAACGTAGTCAAAAAGTTATTGATTTAATTTACTGGATCCCTTATATGTTTTTGAACAGTTATCTGTATTATTTGTTGGTGTAGTATGTATGACAGAATGGATGAGGCATGTGATGAGTATGAATGCATGTTTCATGATTGAGTGTGGGCTTATTCTTAGGCTAATGTCATGTTATAATTGTCTCTTTCTCATGTGTAAGGTTTATTTGTCCATAATGAAATAGCTTTGTCTGTCCTATTTGACCATGCTAGAGTAATTGAGATACTAAGCCATTCATGAAACTAAGTACATGAAATGTATTGAAAAATTGATATAACAGGACTACTCTGCATGTTTGTTGTTATGTTTTGTGCTAATTTATCATAATGAACTTTATGAAAATTGGAAAAAAGGAAAAACCCCAAAAAGTTTTTTTTTTACAAATAATAAATATGGTTTTATGAAATACTCTGGTTGAGTAAATACTTTGGGGACATGTTCTATGCATGAGCCTTAGTGACCAGCCATTGAACATTGAAGTGAGTGACCAGCCATTGAAGTGATATAGTCCAGCTTAGAGGTTTTTGCAGCCAATCTTTTTATCGTCAGAACCCATTCTGATCAAGGAAAAGATGAAGCTGTAATTCCCAACTCTATCTGCCAATTCTTCGCAGGTAGGTGGAGGCCTTTGAACAGGTTATGATGTACATTTTCAGGCAGGACCCCTCTAAAAGGGTGGGCCTATTCCAGCAAGTTTAGTGATTGACATAGTTCTGATACCACTGCCGCCCACCTCCATGCCTGCATAAGTTCCTGCCTTGGCACCACGTCTGAGGAAATCTCTACTTACTAAGGTGCAGGTCCTTGTGACTTTAGAGTTGCTTCATCTTTTAAAGCCAGCTGACATCAGAGTGTTAATGGTTTGCACTTGTTTTGGCCATGTCCCTTTGGCAGAACACCTCCCTAGGGCCCTGAGGTTCACATGGATGGAGAAGCTTTTCTGCTGGACACCCAGAGGCAGGAGACAACTTGGATTAAGGCTTTTCCTGCTCAGAGGAATGCTGATTTTTGGGATATGAATGCCATGTTTCTGAATCAAGCACTGATCCTCGCTCTGAAAGTAGTGCGCTCATTAAACTTGATGGTTTTATGCATCCCGGTGGTACCAGATGTCAGATGAAGGCTCATCAGTTGTACATGAGACAGCAGTAGCTCAAGAAGTGGGTGAGCATTTCGACTGGGGTACAGATTTTCCACTGTGTTATCTTCCTGACCTGAAATGGTGGACGTGCCTCTCCCACCTCACAGTGGGTCGTTCACAGCCACAGGATACTCTAGCTACAGACACCGCTTGCGTGGGCTGCAATCCGGCATATTTGACAGCATGGAGTCTTTGGTTCAAATCAGACCTGTAACTACACATCAGTGTTTTGGAGATCCATGCATCCTGCCTTGCTCTGAAGCCCTTTCTCTCTGCCATCTGAGGAAGTGCCATCTCAGGAAGTCCCATCCAGATACCGGCAGATAACACAACTGTTGTCCATTCTATCAACTGGTAGAGTGTGGTTTCTTGGACACTGCGCTGGGAGGCATTATATCTGTGGCAGTCAGCTCTGCAAAGGAGCATTTTGCCAGTGGTGGCAGACCTTGCTGGTACCCCAAATGTGTACGCATTACATGAGGACAGTACATTCTGGGCAACAATCAGTCCGTTGAGAAT
This sequence comes from Triturus cristatus, assembly GCF_964204655.1. Classification (NCBI taxonomy): domain Eukaryota; kingdom Metazoa; phylum Chordata; class Amphibia; order Caudata; family Salamandridae; genus Triturus; species Triturus cristatus. The sequence goes on from NC_140585.1 coordinate 672,717,052, forward strand.
TCAGGATTATTAGCTCCGAAACACTTTGCATCGTGCATGGACACACACAAGAAATCCAAATTATATATTTTGGCTTAAATGTTTTTATTAATTACAGTTATCGAAGAAAATTACGTACACATAGCAGTTAGCATACATTGCAGAGATATAACCACGGATCGGGTCATTTTTATACTTCATATGATCAGTGTGTGCATAGCTGAATAACAACCTTGGCCAAAAGGAACTCCTGAGTGTAAAGGAAAAAAACACAAGCCCCAAATAAACCAGGCCAGCTCAGACTGCATCGTTCGAATCCATCCGACAGGCGGACGGAGAGGTATAGTGCGTAAGAGGTAGAGAATCTGTGGGAGAATGGTCATCTTGACCGCCGCAACCCTACCTAACCAGGAGAGGGGATAGTGCCGCCACCGGTCGAGCTCACGTCAGACTCTATCGCGCAGCAGTGTATAGTTCCTGCGAACCACTTTAGAAAGAGATGGGGACAATTGAATCTCTAGATACGGTATTGTGTCTGTCGTCCAGCGAATGGGTAGCCGGGTTTGCAAATAGTCTCGGGTGGGACGTGATAACGTTAAAGCCAGGGCTAGGAATTTCCCTGCATTCACCTTGAACCCGGCAGCACGAGCAAAAGTATCCAATTCTGCCCAGCACGCCGGAAGAGCGGACATCGGATCAGATAACGATATTAACACGTCGTCCGCGTATAGACTGATTGTGTGGACGAAGCCCTCGAACCGTATCCCCGCGATCTCCGGGTTTTGTCGCATCCTCTGAGCCAGGGGTTCCATGTAAAGAGGAGGAGCGACAGCGGACAACCCTGCCTCGTGCCCCTCTCAATGTGAAAACGAGAGGATGTGCAGCCATTCTCCCTGACCGCAGCTGTGGGGAACTTGTAACAATTAAGGACGTGCGTGCAGAACCAGTCACCTATTCCTGCCCTCTCCAATACCTGTTCCAGAAAGGGCCAGTGTACGCGGTCAAACGCCTTTTCGGCATCGATGGCCAGCATCATAAATTCCCTAGGGACCAGAGTAGCCTCCTCAATAGGATGCAAAATCCGCTTCGTGGTATCTGCCGTTTGGCGTTCGGGGATGAAACCCGCTTGATCCGGGTCCGTGAGGCATGGCATATGGGGGCTAAGGCGGGCGGCCAGTATCCCTGTGTATAGTTTAAAATCTATGTTAAGGAGGGATATTGGGCGGTAAGATCCGCATTGCGAACAGTCTTTCCCGGGTTTGGGAATTACTGCTATCGAAGCCTCCAGGAGGTCGCTCGGTATTGCTCCCTGAGTAGCAAAGGAGTTAAACAACCGAGTAAGAATCGGAGCGAGCAAGGAGCAAAACTTCTTATAGAAGATAGCGGGGAAGCCGTCTGCACCAGGGGCCTTCCCCAGTTTGAGACGAGAAATGGCGGACACTACCTCCTCCAGTTGAATGCTTCTATCTAGATGTGCGGCCTGTGCCACGGACAGAACAGGCAGCGTGACTGAGTCTAAGAGAGCCGTCCCAGTAGAACGCTCAAAGGGGGCCTCCGCGTACAGAGCTGCGCAGAAATCTCAGAATGCCTCTGCGATATCACCATCCTCCGTGGCCCCTGTGCCGTCTTCCCTAGAGATCATTTTAACTCCGTGTCTCTAACGAACTTCCCTAAGTTTATGAGCCAAGAGGTGCCCACATCTGTCCCCACCCGCGTAATAGGCGTGCCGCAGCCTCAATGCCGCAAACTCTACCCTGTCTTGGTCGAGTGCCGTTAGGTGTTGGCGAACGGCTTTAAGTTGCCGCCATATTCTCGGAGCTCCCGTCCGCTGGTGCATCCGCTCAAGCTCCCGGATCTGTTGTGTAAGCTCTTCCCTTTTGCACCCTCGTTCCCTATTATCCGCCACCGCGATCGAGATGAACTCCCCTCTAATACCCGCCTTCAGCGCTGCCCACTGCGTGGCAAGTGTAGTGTCTGGATTATCGTTATGTTTGAGATAATCGTGAATGGAGCGCTGGATGCCTTTAACCACATCTTCCCGATGCAGGAGAGCGTCCCTAAGATGCCACACCCTGGCCGGGCGCGACGTGGGCGGGAGGGTGAGTGTCGCAATTACCGGAACATGATCTGATAGAGAGGCCACTCCTATGTCGACTGCTGTCGCGAGCTCTCGTACCGAAGCGGATACTAAGAAATTATCTAGTCTGGCATAGATCTTATGCGCATTGGAATAAAAGGAGTATTCCCTGTCTCAAGGATGCATGCTGCGCCAGAGATCACATAGCCCCAAGTCCTGCAATCGCGCAAGTCCCTCAGCAGAAAGTGCCCCGGCCTGATGAGTGCGCTGGCTGGATCTATCCTGAACATTATCGAAAACTAGGTTGAGGCCCCCCCCCAGGATGACATTGCGATCAGGTGTAGCCGTGGCCTCTGTGAGAGCGGAATGTAAGAACCGCTCAAATCCCTCATTCGGAGAGTACAAGGAGCTAATCGTGAACGGCACTCCTCCGAGGGCAAGGCGGTATGTCAATAGGCGCCCCCTAATCACAGCCACCTTATGCAGAACTTCCCCCCGAAACCTCTGTGCCACTAGAATCGCCACTCCCGCTGTTTTAGTAGGCCCAGAGGAGAAGAACTGGGGGGGGAATTTCCGGGATTTAAGACGGTGACAATCACGCAATAAGAGGTGGGTTTCCTGCAGCAGGCAGAGATCTGCTTGGGAATTCTCTAAACATGACAGGACAGCCCTACGTTTAACTGGATTGTTAAGACCCCGGACGTTCAGGGTCAATATCTTAAGTGTGGTGGGTGGCATGATATGTGTCGATTGGAAGACACTGCAGCTGTGAGGCGTCGTGTTATGTGGCCCCGGAATATCCGGTGTGTAAACAGGTCAAGGACGCGGAGGCGCAGGGGGTCGCATTAACCCTAAAGGAAAGTTGAACGCGAAGCACCAAATTCCCTCCCTCTCCCACCCCAGAAAACCCAAACAAAAAGAACAAACTACCATGATAACTGAGAACATATAGTCCATCACTCGTCTGTGATTGGTGAAAAGTAATTGGGGTGTATCCACCAACAGTGAAAGAAAGCCCCCCTCCCGCCAATGATCTGGATATAAGGAAGGAAATCCCTCGGGTACTGTGTATCAATCGAGTCAGCCAAGATTAGAACCAGAAAAGTCCGTGGACACAGCCTCCAACGCCGATTGTCGGCCCTTCGTAATCTCCGCAGCTGGTGGTTTCTTAAGACGGCGTTTACAACCCTGCTGACGCCATCGAGGCCCAGTGTTCTCTGTTCCTGTCGTGGAGGCCCCCTCACCGCCTTCGTCTTCCGGGAGTTCCACACCTAATAATTTGCTGGCCTCAGACAGAGAGCACAATTGGTACAGCTTGTCATCCTTCCGGAATACCAAGCAGAAGGGATGGCCCCAGCTGTAAGGAATGTTGTGTTGCTGAAGGTGCGTCATAATGGGTTTGAATAGGCGTCTTTTTTGCAGCGTGAGGGCGGATAAGTCCTGGTACAACACCGGTCTGTGGTCACGGAACTGCAAGGGGTGTATTTGACGCGCCTTTTGCATTATCAATTCCTTAGTGCAGTAGTCCTGCATGCACACTAGAATGTCCGACGGGGGAGCTGACGGCGCTCTAGGGGGACCCACCCTATGCGCCCGATCTATACACAGATCCGTGTCCAGAAATCGGCCCAGGATGTGATTGAAGAGCTCCCTCACGTAAGTGAAAAGATCCCTTGAGGTGTCATCCACCTTCACTCCCCTGATCTGGATGTTGTGGCGACGGGAGCGGGTTTCAAGGTCTTCAAGGTGGACCTGAAGATCCACCTGTTGATCGTGCAGTCGAATGATCTCCTGCTGTAATGTCGCTATCTCCACGTCCCTTCCATCGCTCTTGCCCTCCGGGTCTGCAACCCTCTCTCCGATGCCATCCATGTCGCGGCGGACCTCTTGGAGCTCGGATGTGAACTCTTGCTTGAAAGTTTGGATATCGTCCTGCAACGCGACAAACATCGACTCTAGAAAGGCCTTGGTGATGGGCTCCGATCCCCCAGCCCCCGATGTTCCCTGTCTCGAGCTCCCGGTGTCCGCAGCAGCGGCCATCTGTCCGACCGGGGTCCTGGAGAACAGGTCTTTAAGAGTTTTGTCCTGCCGCTTCCTGGAGGTGGACATAGCGCTTCCCAAGGGGCCTGAAAAGCGTTGTGCAAGGATCCTATCCCCCTTTCACCAGTCCTGGTCAGGGGGCAGAACCCAGGTGAATCCCAGAAAGGTGGTGCAAGACCCAGAGTCTCTGACTCCGCAACAAGCCTCTCCAGCGCACTCTGCACACCTGTGGCGCTACTGCCCCTGGACTCCGTAGGCGTGTTGTATATCTCGAGTGAACCTCCACACCCGCGTGAGTGGCACAGTTGCCATCTGGCTGCCTCCGAACCGCTATTCCGGGCACCGATCTCCTCGTCTCATCCAGCAATTCGGTGTCTGCACTTTTATTAATAACAGGTGTGCTGCCCGCCCTTCATGCGCCTGGCACACCAGGCCACGTTCTCCGTTGTGCGGCGAGGGCCAAACGCGGCGCTCCAATCCCAGGGGGCCGCCGGACCGCGGGCCCCAGATGTCCACAGTCCCCGCACCGGCCGCGATTAGGCCCTAGACGGTGACGCCGCTACCGGGGGGAAGGGGGGTGGGGAAGAACGTAACAAGCCCCCGGCCTCCGCTGCCCCTATACCAGCTCAGCTCTCACTGACAATGGGTCACTCCCCGGCGTCGCTCGTCTTCGCGCCCTTCTGTACTCTTCTCCGTCGTGTCCAGTGCCTCAGGCCACGTTTTTCGATGTGCGGCGAGGGCCGAACGCGGCGCTCCAATCCCAGGGGGCCGCCGGGCCACGGGCCCCAGATGTCCAGAGACCCCGCACCGGCCGTGATCAGGTCCCAGACGATGGCGCCGCTGCTGGGGGGGGGGGGAAGCACGCAACAAGCCCCCGGTCTCCGCCGCCCCTGTCCCAGTTCAGCTCTCACAGTTAATGGGTCACACCCCGGCGCTGCTCGTCTTCGCGCCTTTCTGTGCTCCTCTCCGCCGTGTCCAATGCCTCAGCGCGGGGGCGCGCGACCTCCAGTCCCGCAGGCTCTCGCCAGTGTGCCGAGCCCAGGACAAGGCCCTGCGGTGTGCAACGGGCCCCCAGGTTACGCCGCCTCAGCTCCAGCGCCGCTCTCTGCCTTTCAAAATGGCGGGCCGGACCTGGTCGCGGCACCGCGCTATGCGCTGCTGTTGTCCCTCACCTCCTTCACTGCCCCCACTCCTGGGGGTCCCCGCCGGTCGCCTCCAGCTCCAAGCGCGAGAGGTCCCAGCCTCGGCCACGCAGACCTCCGCCGCTACCGCAGGCTCTGACCTCTCCTGCGGGGTCTCACCGCCGCTGCGCGCCACCTCTTTTCACCCGCGCCGGAAACAGCTCACTGCCGGCGTTCTCATCACCACTGCAAGCATTTCGGGTCCCGGGACACTGGCGGACACGAATCAGGTACCGTTGGTGCTATTGGCGGCCCGTTGGCCGATGCTTAATCCGATCATCGGCGGGCGCTCCGGAGCAGGACGACTGCTCACTCCACCATCTTGGCTCCGCCCCCCAAATTATATATTTTAAAGATATTATTAAAGTGAATGTCCTAATCTCGTGCAGATAATATATATAGATGTAACTATAAAAACAGAACCCAGTAGTGGTGATAAAAGCAATTTATAAGTAAAATATTAAAAGGAATTGCAACATTATGATAGTGTTTTAGTAATTAGTAGCATTGAAGGATGGAACCAGTCTTTGTTAGCCAATCCCTCCCTTCAAGCCTCTAGTTAAGCTGTCTAATCTGCAAAACCTTTGATGAGCAACAAGCATGTTGTTCTGTTCTTTCAAAAGGTCACTGTGTCTTAATTTTGGCATTCCTGTGGAGCCCAAATGTATGTTGCAGCCCTGTTTATAAATAAAAAATTTCTGATGGATACATCTGCATGTGGATTCCTCACCTTATGAATATCCCCTGCGCCAGCATTCTACGGAAATTGTTTGTAGTTCTCCACGCCGACGAGGTCGTCACAATGCCATGGCACCGCACGTGGCTCTGCGTGACGTCACTGGAGCCATAAGAGGGCCACGTCGGCGTGATGATGTCAGTTCCCTTTTTTCCACGCTGTCGACGCTAACTTTTTTTTTCTGGGACTCTCCATACTTTTGACTGGATACTTTGTTTGTCGATTGTATCTTTTTCTCTTTTGGTATGTCTGCACCGAAGAAGTCTGGCTTTAAGCCCTGTAAAGAATACGGAGGTAGCATGTCTATCACGGACCCGCATGAAGACTGTCTTTGGTGCTTGTCGTCTGACCACGACGTCGAGGGCTGGTCTTCCTGCAGGAAGATGAACCCGAATGCTCTGAAGGAGCGGGAGGCCAAACTGTATATGGCCAAGGAAAGGAAAGAAAAAAGGGGTCGGAAAAGGTTGAAGTCTAGGTCATCGACTTCGCATGACTCCAAGAGGAAGCATAGGAAGAAGAAGAGACATGCTTCACGGCGCCGGTCATCGAAGGCTGTGGAGTCGAGGTCGCCTTCTCCAGTCCAGCGACGTCGAGTATAGGACTTTGTCTCTCCTTCTCCTTCAGTGTCTCCTCAGGTGACTCCAGTCCATTCCCCATCATACAAGGGGACTCCGGAGAGGTCGTCGATGCCGAGATTCTCACCAGCTTCAGAGGGTGTGTCGAATCCGGTTGAGGCTGAGGTTCCTTCTGCTCCTGTGGCTCCGCCTGTAGCTCCAGTGGCACCAACTCCAGAGGTGCCTTGTTTGGATCTCGAACCGGCTCAACTTCCACAGTTTCCGGCGCCGGGTTCGGATCTATCGCATTTTCTTAATGCCATGTACGGCGTGTTCGCCTGAGCCTCGTACCCCTCTCGTGCACCTTCCGGTCCCATGGGTCCTTTGGCATATGATTTGGGTGTGCCTCAGCAGTATCCACAGGCCCCCTTTGTGCCCTTCATGTCAGCGACTCTGTCCTGGCATTTTCCGGCTCCGAGGATGTCGACGCCGTATGGGCAGTCCTCGGCTCCATCCCGTGAAGCTTCTCGGATTTGATCGGCGCCAGTACCACAGTGGGTCCTTCTTCGACGCTGCTCCTGGAGCCGTCTACGCCACACCCGAAGATGCGCCCGAGAAGAGAGGCGCAGAGGTTGTTGGAGGAGGAGCAGTACCAGGAAGAGAGGGAGGAAGGAGAAGTGTATGACACAGAAGATGTGTTTGAGGACTTGTGTGAAGCAAGTGGACTTTATGCTTCTCCGGAGTGGGACTTTGTTTCTCAAAAGGCTTCCCCTCGAAGGAGGTTGCTCCCTACCATTCTGTAATTAGGAAGTCGGCTGAACTTTTAGATTTGCAGATTCCTATGGCTGAGTATAAGCCTAATCTTCTTACTGAGGTGCTCCATTCACCGTCCTCGGTGGTTGAACCACTCTTGTCCTTTAATGATGCTCTGACCGAGCCCATACTGGATGTTTGGCGCAACCCTCTTTCTGCTCCTGCGGTTTTGAGGTCAGTGTCCAGGAGATATAGACCTGCTCCTGAAGATCCAGTGTTCCTTTCATCCCACCCCTCTCCTGAGAGCTTGGTGGTTCAGGTTTCTTGTTCGAAGCAGTCCACAGGGGCTTTTCCGCAAGCTCCTTCTGACAGAGATTCCAAAAAGCTGCAGCAGTTTGCGAAAAAGTTATTTTCTTCAGCCAGCATGGCACTTAAATCTACCAACACCACCTGTCTCCTGGGTAGATATATTCATGCCTTAATGGCCAAACCGCTTCTTCCTAAGCTATCTGAGGAGGACAGGGGAAATCTCAGTGAGGTGTTGGTGGACTCTCAGGCTGCAGCTCGCCAGGTCATCCAGTCTGGCGTGGACACGGCGGATTCTGTTGCCAGAGTGCTGGGTTCGTCTATTGCAACAAGAAGACATGCGTGGTTGAGGTCTTCTGGGTTCTCTCCCGATGTCCAAGCTGCTCTTCTTGATCTACCTTTTGATGGATCTAGACTTTTTGGAGAGAAGGCAGATTCGGCTTTGCAAAGATTTAAGGACAGTGAGGCCGCAGCAAAATCTTTGGGTCTGCAAACACAGGCGAGAGGTTATGGTTATAAAAGGTACAGAGGCTTCGGGCAGTCTTCCTTTCGGAGTTTCAGGCAGCGTCAACAGCAGAAACAGCAACAACAAAACCCCTTGTATAAGTCCTATAGGGGTAAAGGCAGAGGTCGCCAACGTGCAGCCGGGCGTCATCCTTCCTCCTCTACCTCCCCAGCCCGTCCTGGTAACGCAGGAAAGCAGCCCTAGATCCGCCATCTTGGATCATGTAGGTCCTGTGGGAGGCCGGCTTACCCATTTTCTACGAGATTGGAAATCAATCACTTCGGACCCTTGGGTTTTAGATCTCGTAGAAAATGGGTACGCCCTTCCATTGAGGGAATTTCCTCTTCCTTACCCTCCTTGCCAAGGATTTTGCACGGAGGATCATTTACTTCTCCTTCAGAAGGAGGTTATTGCCCTGTTACAAAAAGGTACAATAGAGGTGGTTCAGGAGCAGGAAAGGGGTCAGGGATGCTACTCCCAGTATTTTTTGATTCCCAAAAAGGATGGCAGGTTACGTCCCAGCCTGGATCTCAGAATTTTGAATCTTTATCTCAAGCAGGAGAGATTCAAGATGCTCACTCTAGCGCAGGTTCTTCAGGCGCTGCAGCAAGAGGACTGGATGGTGTCCATCGACTTGCAGGATGCTTATTTTCACATCCTAATCCTGAAGTCGCACAGGAAGTATCTCCGATTTACGGTTAGGTCGCAACATTACCAGTTTGCGTTTCTTCCGTTTGGTGTTACTACTGCACCTCGAGTCCTCACCAAGGTGATGGCAGTGGTGGCTGCCCATCTCAGGAGGTCGGGGATTCCTGTTTTCCCCTACCTGGACGACTGGCTACTGAAGGCAGAGACGCCAGAGATAGTGCTTCATCATCTGCTGGTAACAGCTCAGCTGTTGTACAATTTGGGTTTTTTGATGAATGTATCCAAGTCTCACCTAATGCCCTCTCAGCGCAACCTGTTCATATGGGCGGTACTGGATACCACTGTGTCGAGCTTTTCCTCCTCCACAAAGGATTCTCGACATTCAGGAAATTATTCCCTTGTTTTACAATGGAGCGGTTGTTCCGATTCTGAAGTTCCTTCGCCTGCTCGGTCTGTTCGCCTCCTGCATTCTATTGGTCAACCATGCACGCTGGCACATGAGGGCGCTCCAGTGGTGCCTCCGCAGGCAGTGGTATCAGCACAACGGAGATCTCAGGGAGTCTGTCAGGGTCTACAGAGAAGCTGCAGCGGATCTGTCTTGGTGGAGTGTGGAGGGCAATCTGTCTCAAGGAAAGCCCTTTCATCTTCCTCCATCGGTGGCCACAGTGATACCAGATGCCTTACCCTAGGGTGGGGTGCTCATCTGGGGGATCTGGAGATCAAGGGTCTTTGGTCTCCAGAGGAAAGATTGTCTCATATCAATCTTCTAGAATTGCGGGCGATACGTTGAGCGCTCAAGGCCTTTCTCCCTTCCCTTCGCGGTCAGTCGGTTCAAGTCCTGACGGACAACACTGCCGCGATGTGGTATGTCAACAAGCAGGGAGGAGTAGGGTCGTACCGTCTCTGCAGGGAGGCGTTGCGGCTTTGGTCCTGGGCTCAGGACCATCGGATTTGCCTGATGACAAATCATCTGGCCGGGGTGCTGAACGTACGTGCGGACAGTCTCAGTCAGCAGTTCTCCGCCGACCACGAGTGGAGGCTTCATTCGGAGGTAGTTCGACACATCTTTCAGACGTGGGGAACTCCTCGGGTGGACCTGTTTGCCACTCTCGAACGCGCACTGCCTGTCATTCTGGGAAGAGGTGTGGCGCCGGGGCCAGGGCAACTGACTCCGGAATCAGGGGATCACGGTTCGATCCTCGGTGCCGGTGGCAGATTAGCCCAGCACCATGTGACTCTGGGCAATAGCTTGCTTAATCTTCCCGATGGCCCCCACCGCCTAGAGACCCTTACGGGTGATTGTTCGCGCTTTACAAATGTGGATTATTATTATTATTCTGTAGTCTCCAGTTTCCGATGCAGGGGGTGTTGGGGGGCGCGTTTCAGTTGAGTTGGAGTTCACAACTCCTTTACGCGTTTCCTCCCATACCCTTGATTCCTCGGGTTCTGAGGAAGGTTCGCCAAGTCATATTGATCGCCCCAGATTGGCCAAGAAGGGTGTGGTACACAGAGCTTCTTCACCTCTCATTGCACCCTCCGCACTGTCTCCCTCTCAGGGTAGATCTCCTCTCGCAGTCGGAGGGGCAGGTTCTACACCCCCACCTCCAGAGCCTGCACCTTCATGCCTGGAGATTGAACGGGGCAACCTGAATTCTTTTTCTTTCCCGCCTGATGTGGTGGATGTTATATTATCGGCCAGGCGACACTCCACCAAGTCTATCTACTCCTACAGGTGGTCCAAATTTGTTAAATGGTGTGGAGAGAAGTCTATTGATCCCTTGAAAGCTGATCTTTCTGATGTTCTTTGTTTTTCGCTTCATTTGACCCAGCAAGGTTTTGCTGTGGCCACTGTTAAGGGATATTTGTCGGCTTTATCGGCATTTCTTTGTTTGCCTGATCAGCCGTCATTTTTTAAGTCTCCAATAGTTATAAGGTTCATTAAGGGACTTACTAACATGTTCCCGCCCACTCCTTTTATTATGCCCCAGTGGGATTTAAATTTAGTGTCAACTTTTTTAATGGGTTCCACGTTTGAAACTATGCATAGCTGTCCTTTGCAACTGCTTACTTTAAAAACAGTCTTTCTGGTGGCTATCACTTCGGCTAGGAGGGTGAGTGAGCTTCAGGCTTTGAGTTCAAAGCCTCAGTTTTTGACTATACATGCTGAAAAGATGGTTCTCAGGACCAGGGCTGCTTTACTACCTAAGGTGGTAACTCCCTTCCATCTCGGACAGTCCATTACTCTTCCTACTTTCTATCCTTCCCCTTACCCTTCCAAGGAGGAGGAAAGTTTGGACCCTAAGAGGGCGATTAGTTTCTATCTTGATGGAACAAAGGACTTTCGTCAGGATGATCAGCTCTTTGTGGGCAATGTTGGACGGATGAAGGGCAAGGCGGTGCACAAGCGCACTTTATCCAGGTGGATCATCTTGTGCATCAAGATCTGTTACGCTCTGGCTGGTAAGGAGCCTCCTGAAGGCATTAGAGCTCATTCCACCAGAGCTAAATCGTCTACTTCTGCCTGTGCTGAACATCTGTAAAGCGGCAACTTGGGCCTCCCTCCACACTTTTGCGAAGCATTACTGCTTAGATTCTGAAGTGAGGAGGGACGGCCATTTTGCGCGCTCTGTTTTGCAGGACTTTTTGGTATAGAAGGGTGGACACCTTCCTCCTGGAGTGGGACTGCTGTTGGATTCTATTCATAAGGTGAGGAATCCATAGGCAGATGTATCCATCAGAAGAACAAGTTACTTACCTTCGGTAACGCTTTTTCTGGTGGATACAGTATCTGCCTGTGGATTACTCACTGACCCACCCGCCTCCCCGTTGTCCACCCTTTTATACCTTAAAAGAGGTATTTGTTAATATGTTGTTTCATATTGTCATTCTGCATTGCCTCTGTTTTGTCTTTCTGTAGGCTTAAAGGAAATGTTTGCTTTATTTTGCTTTTCTTTTTCACTTTACACTCTGTGTATTTGTGTGAATACTGTGTACTATGTATGCATTTTCTATATGGTCAGTCCGCCCGTTTCGCCTCGGTGGCGCGGAAAAAATCTGTGGAACTGACGTCATCACTCTGACGTGGCCCTCTTATGGCTCCAGTGACGTCACGCGGAGCCGCGTGCGGGGCCATGGCATTGTGACGACCTCGTCGGCGTGGAGAGCTACAAAAAATTTCCGGAGAATGCTGGCGCAGGACATATTCATAAGGTGAGGTAGGCAGATACTGTATCCACCAGAAAAAGCATTACCGAAGGTAAGTAACTTGTTCTTTATGTGTACTAATGCACATGAATGTATGAAATACAAAAACAGAAAGATTCCTTCATACTGGAATGCTAGAGCAATAATGATAATATGTATATATTTTTTTCACAAAAATTACAGTGACGTTTTACTCAGGTGTTGTAATGAAAAACAATGTTTAAAAACAACAAAAAGTGAAATTCACGTTACACTTTACTGAACTTATCATAACTTGCTCCCCGCCATACACTGCTTATAACCTCACATATTAGATCACTCATGACATATTAAATAGCATCAGTGTTAACACCATAGTCATATACTGCACAGAGTTACATATTTGGGTAGATAGTATGGAAATAGTCTAAGCTCTAGAAAGAGGCATAATTGTGCATTTTAAAAGGTATACGGTTGTCACGAAGTGCCCCCACACAGTAAGATAGTAAGTGAAGGAGAAGAGGAAGCTGACACTCTGCCCCCCTTTTTCTCCCCTTTCCCTTCCTTGCAGCCTATGGTGACATCCGATCCCGACGTAAACAGCGTTAAAGCAACTCAAACACAGCTGACTCCTCACATGACCGGGACTCTGCTAAAGAAGGAGGCTAAAAGCGGTGCCGGCCCTTTAAAACGGGCTCCGGAAGCGGAAGGAGGTAGGATGCAAGCAACGAACCGGGAGGAAGACGCAGACGAAGGAGAAGGAAGCAGACGAGAAGCCAAGGTGGTGTTTGTCTGCGAGTTGCGCGACTCAAGAGGAGAGAGTGACCAGAGCTGGAGAGGAGAAGACCCGGTGCCCCGCCACGTTCCCAGGCCATTTTTCGACTGGAACAGTGTGCGATGCCCTCGGGCTTTAAATCCTGTACTTCCTGTTCGCGGCAAATGTCCGCGACGGACCCGCATCTTATCTGTATGTGGTGTCTGGGCGAGCACCACGGCTCCACGGTCTGTGACGCCTGCCAACACCTCAAGCCGCAGTCCCGGCGGGAGCGCCGGATGAAGGTTCTTTCGGCACGGCTGTCCCGGTCGGAGTAGTCTCGTCCCGCGGCCTCTTCAACGCAGTTCCGCGGTCGATCGCCCACTGGGGCCCGGGGCCGTCGTTCACCACTTCATGGTAAGTTGCGGCGCATGGCGCCGAGGCCCTCGACCTCACTTTCATCTGTTGTCAGGTGCACTGGTTCCCGGAACATTCCAGACGTGCGCCCCTGACAGTCCCCCCCTCTATCTGCCCTATCTGGGTGCAGGAGTGAAAATGGAGGCTTATGCCATGGCTTTGCAGGCCTCCCTTGGGTCCTCTCCTGTCCCTGGGGCATCCTCGGGGCCACCGCTACCTGTGGGGTCCCCGACGGACTCACTGGTGGGTTCGACCCCAGCGTCAAATGTGCCCTTGCCCTCCAGGGACGTCAGAGATATGGTATCGTCAGGGCGTGGCCCGGCTGGGTCCCCCTCTACGATCCATATGGCGTCGTCAGGGTGTGGCTCGGCTGGGTCCCACTCTACGACCCATTGCACCCCTGCCGCACCGCATAGTCCCGTGGGGCTCCCTGTGGCGTTGCAGGTGGTTGCTGGTGCTCAAAGCCTCGCTTTGTGTACGCCTCGGTCTTCTGGGCAGGCGGCCGCCTGTCCGGAGATGGAGCTGGCGCCGTTCCGGCGCCGTAGACTCGCCTCCCCGGCTCTGCCTCCACTTCTTGCTCCGGAGTCAGAGCCTGTTGTGGTTGAGGCTGAGGCGGCGCCGGTGCCTGGGCGGAGGCTTGCCTCCCTGGCTCCAGCGCCTTCTTCTTTGGAAGGAAGGCTTGTCGCCTCCCCAGCTCTGCCTCGGCTTCTTCCTTCGGAGTCGGAGCCGGTTATGGTTGAGGCTGAGTCAGCGCCGGGGCCTTCTCCGGAAGGGGAGCTTATCATGGATTCAGCGCCGGACGGAGCCGACTCGATGCCGGATGGAGTCGAGTCGGCGCTGGACGAAGCTCGATCGGCGCCTACTAAAGTAGTTTTGGTGCCGGGTTGTTGACTCTTCTCCGGAAGTGTCCGGAGAGAGTTTGGCGTCGCCCTCACGCCTGGCGAGGCCGGATGAATTCTTGCCTGTGCCTCCCTTAGAATGTGTAAGAGCACCCGGCAGGCTCCTCACCTCCTCAAGAGCCTCATCCGGACCCCCATTCGTCAACGGGGCTCCCCTCAGTTGGGCATTGGTCGCACCCTCACTGTCTTGGGAGAGTTATCTTACAGCCCTCACCTACTGATGAGCTACTATCCCCTCCTTGGAGCGCTACCGAGGCTGGTGCAGCTTTTCTCAGAGTGGTCTCTTTGGCCACTCGGATTTTGAACATGCAACCCCCTTCGGCGCCCTTGTCTGTGGACCCTTTACTTGATGTCCTTCACCGTGGGTCAGGGAATGTGGAGCCACTTCTGCCCTTTGAAGCTTCTCTTTATGATGCCCTTTTGGGTGCCTGGGTTCGGCCAGCTTCCGGTGACCCGGTGGCTCGTTTGGTCTTGCACCGCCACCGTCCTGCTCCACATGATCCGGTCTGCTTATTTGTGCATCCCGACGTGCAGAGGTTTGTTTTGCAAAGTGCCTTCCCTTCCTTGCCCCAGCTATTGCTTTCTCCCTCCCGGGAGTCCAGATCGCTTGAGTCATGGGGTCAGAACATCTTTGCCTCCACTAGTGCTGCACTACGATCACTAAATACAGTGTGTGTCTTGGCTCGGGCTTCCTCTGCCCTGTGGGACTCTGCAGAGTCTTTGCTGTCCACCAGCACTGAAGGCGCTCGTGTTGACCTACTTCATCTTCTCCGGGATGACCGTGACCTTGCTGAGTTTACGATCCGCTCCGCCTTGGATACTGCTGATTCCTTAGGCCGGGCTATGGCTGGTTCAGTCGCCTTGCGGCGCCATGCTTGGTTACGGGATAGCGTCTTCCCGGAAAATATCCGGGAGAGTCTTGTTGATTTACCCTTAGATGGGGTTTTATTGTTTGATGCACACGCCGACTTGGCTGTTCAGTGCCTCCTTGCAGGTTTTTGCTCCCCCTCCCCTTAGGCCTGTGTTCCTCAGGTGTTTGTTCTGGGGTGGTACCTTTTCATTTAGCATCCTTTTGATGCGTTGTGTTTTAGGCTAATAGTAAGCCTCAGGTCTTCATTTTGCATGGTAGGAGGTGATTACCCTTCCATTTAGCATCCTTTGGATGCATTATGCATTTGAAACTGGCGGTTAACCTACTGTGGCAGTGTTCCACAGATTGTTCCTCTGACTGTGGCTTGACCTAATATACGTGTTCCCCATTGTTGGGGTGTGCATACTCCATGTGGGGTACTTATTTGCTATTATATAGCTCTGTTTATGTCAACTGGGCCTAAGCGTTCCTTTGTCCTCTAGGCGTGCTCTGGTGCTCTTATCTGCCGTTGTACGGTGCTCGATGTTGTGCCTTGGCGTCATCTTCTATACGTCATGGTTCATCTTGCTTATTTGCTTCATTCTCCTCTTTTGGAGGTTTTCTGGGTGTTCATCTCGCTTTAAAGGCAGCTTCCGTCTGCCATTACGGCACCAGGTGTGTTCCTCTACAACCATGTTGCATAGTTGTGGCTAGTTTACCTGTTTTTGCTATATATATCTGTAATTAGGTATATATACAAGTTCCATGGGTACTCTTCTTCCTAACTCATCACCTCTCTTCGAGGCTGCAAGGTCTGGTCCGAAGTCTCCATGTTTCAGGGACCTCTCCAGTGATGCATGCGGCATTACCAATAAGACCCTTTTTGCGTTACGCTTACTGGGGTGATTCCCCGGTTTTACACTGCTACCTTCTTCGTGTTCAGTTACTGAACGATTCTCTCTTCTGGACAAGGATTACTTTACTACCAGTCAGAGGGTGTGGTCTGTAATTCTGTGATCATTCCTCCATTTCTACGCCTTAGTACTTTGGTGCCTCTGCTGCACCTCCCTTCGGCTGTGCCTTCTTCTTTAAGTTCGCCCTATATTGTATCAGCTGGGCATACAGGACGGCTCTTCTAATGCCAGTTGTCCTAAATCTCTACCCTGCATATTTGTATTTTGTGTGTTGGTTCTCACCTTCGTCTTACCACTGCCTGGTCGAGCAGCCTTATGCTTATTTTAGCTACGCCACCTAATAGTCTCTGTAGCTGTTTGCTCTGTGCATGTTTCTGTGGTGGCCTGCATCAGCGTGCTTAAGATTGTTACCCCTTTTGAGACTGGGTGTTCACTTGGCATGTTTCTTGTCTCCGCCTGCAATTCTAAAAACATTGCTCATTTCTATCTCTTGACCTTTGGTTCTTGGCTGTAGCCTCTCCGGCCTTCCTTCCGTGGGCTAGCCTGGTAGGCTCTGGTTGCATCTCTTCATGTTTCTTCTCAACCTTTGGTCGGTGTTCACATAGTGGGCCATTACGTTGAGAGTGGTCCTTCTTCCTCTCTCTTTCTTTTGTTCTGGTATATGGCTGGTGCCGTTTCTACCTCATGCTTATACAGGTATGATGTAGCACCATTATGGCATTTTTGGGATGTCTTGCATCCCGTTGTCTTTTGCTCTTTCGAGCTATTTGGGTTGCTGTCTGGCTGTTCCGCCAAAGCCTTCCCCATTGTCGGTCACTCTGTTGCCGGCTCAAATGCTTGGCGCTTTTAGTTGTTCTGTCGCAGACCCACCTCCCCTTTAGGGTATGGCTTTGGTATCTATTCTAAGTTAAGGAATCTGCGGCTAGATGTCACTATCAGATGTACGAGTTACTTACCTTCAGTAGCGATGTATCTGGTAGAGATGTTGTCTAGCTGCAGATTCCTTAACGCCCACCCAGCCTCCCCGTTCTGCGAGGACCTTGCCAAGTGGGGTTCTCCGTTGCCCATTTTACAGTTGGCATTGGTTTTTCTCTCATGGGTGCTCACATTGTTGCGTCCCTTTGAGATTTGCCATAATACAGCTGACTCCCTCTCAGGGGTTCTGTTACCTTAATAATACAGCTGACTCCCTCTCAAGGGTTTCTTACCTGAAAAATGATGCCTTTTAATTAACCTTCACCGAGAGATTCATCTTCATTTTCTTCTCTTCTCATGCTGCCTTCCCTCCCTCCCGCCTTCTCTATTGGCTCAGGGTTCTGGTCTCCTCTACAGTTGTCTTCTTTGGGGATCTCTTTGACCTCTGTTTCAGACCTCCATTACTTTAGGGGCAGTGCCAGTCTTTTCATACCTTCCTGTGGTGGACTGTTGTTCTCTCTGTGCTCTGTTCTTGCTAGACGACACAGTTCTACATGGTACTGACAGTCTATTTCTGTCTGTTGTTCTGCATGGTAATGACAGTCTATTTCTGTCTGTTAAGATATTCTTCCCTTGTTGCACTTGGGAAGGGTCTTCGCTTAGCTTGCGGGGTTCTTTCTCACAGCTTTTTCACTTATAAGTAGGCAGTGTCTAATTCTGTCTTTTACGATGGCGTCTTGCACCATCCTAATCACGGGTTTCCATCCCTCGCACACTGTTTCCATACTTTCACAGTTTTTTTGTTGGTGACTCCGCGTTGTGTCCCGGAAAAGTTTCTCCGAAGAAAACTGACGTCAGCGCGCCAAGAGGGACTTAGATGACCTCGCTGACGTCACCTATGTGGACAACGTCAGGGCAGGGTCGTGTGGCGCTGTCGCCCGGAGCGCAGATGTGCTGCTGCAAAAAAAATTCCGGATCCAGTCTGACGCCTGGGGATATTCTAAGTTAAGGAATCTGCGGCCAGACAACGTCTCTACCAGATACATAGCTACTGAAGGTAAGTAACTCATACTACAGGATAACAGGCCTGGTGCCTTCCCCTCCAAGACCAACCCTAATAGTCATTATTGAAGTTAAAAGTTCAGCCTTGTGGGGTTATAAGATAATCTTAAATCTTTTTATAATTTTACTGAGTGTCCTAAAATACCCACTGTAGTCAGTATTGCATAATGTTTGCTAAATCAATCTTTATCGATCAGCCAGTATGTGTTCCAAGGGATAACCCTCTTCTTCAGGCCTGTAAAAATGAATTAAACAGTGTATTGAAATTCTGTGTATGATACATAATAAAATCACAAAGCATGCTGCAGATTACCAGACATATTTCATTGGAAACTATACAGTATATCTGATAGAGACTTCTAGCTGCAGATTCCTTACCTTTGAATTTCCCAGGCATTAGACTGGATCCGTAAACTTTTGCATGAGCAGTATCCCCGCGTGCCATCGGGTGTTTCCATTTGGCTGCACGCGCCGGCGTTGGTGCCGGATATGATGTTACAGTCACCTAAATAGGCACCACCCAGGCATGCGGACTTCACTTCTTTTCTTTCTGCTTCAGTTAGCGCTTATCTGGAGAAGAGCTAGCCCTCTGTCTCTTTTTGTTGAAGATTTCTTCCATGTGTGTGGAGGTATGACCTCTAGAAAGGTAGGGTTTAAGCCGTGTACTGCCTATCACCGCGCCAAGTTAGTTACTGACCCACACCTTGTGTGCTTATGGTGTCTGGAGCGTGACCACGACTCAATATCGGGCTTGGACTGCCAGGCCATGACGCCGAAGGCTTTGAGGGACCGGTCTATAAAACTGCTTGAGGCCTGGCAGTCGACGTCATCTAACACGACTCCTAGGAAATCTCGGTCTCGATCAAGGAAGAGACAGCCACAGGACTGCTCCAGGAGCTCCAAATCTTCATCGCACTTGAGGTCCTTGCTCATGACACTCAGGGAAGAAGCCCAAGAAGTCTAGACTGACTTCGACTTTACCTTGTCTGCTGAGGATTAACCCATCAAGTGAGGAACGTCTATGTTCCAGGCACTGTTCTGTTGAGCCGGTGCCAGGTCCAACTCAGCGTCTCCTGCCGTTTCCAGGAGCCAGAGTAACCCCCGCTTAACAGTTTTACGAGGCTATGTGCCAAATATTTGAGTGGGCCAATCCTACTGGGTCAGAAGAGGCGCCATCAGGTTTCACACCGACTGCTCCAGCCTCAGCTCTGGTGGGGTCTTATGGATCCAATCCTGGATCTGGATTGGCACTAGTCGTGCCAACACGACCTTCCCCAGCGCCAGTCCCGAAGTTGATGCTCGCAGTGCTAGCCCCATTCTGACTCCCAATGTCTCGGAACGGCATTGATCAATGCTGATTCCAGCGCCGAGGGAGTCCAGGGACTCTTGGTTGTTGCCTTAACGTTTTGAGGAGGTTACAGGCATGTAAGAGGAGTGAGAGGGGTCACTTGACCCTATAGAACACCAGTTAGACACACATGGTGGAAAATTGGACTGGTATGAGGAGCTTGCGTAAGCCAGTGGACTGCACACCTCTCCAGATATTGGTAGGCTCTGTCCACCTATTGTGGCTATGGTGGAGGGAGCATCTTATGCTATGGCGGTTAAGAGAGCAGCTGAGGTCTTTGAACTGGAGCTTCCTCATCCGGACCTCTTTTGCCCCTCAATGAATCACTGATGAATGTCCTTCTAGGCACTTGGTACAAGCCTAGCACAGGGGCTCCTGTAAACAGGACTATAGCACGCCTCCATTGCCCTGCCCCAGATTATTCAAGTTTTCTCAGCCAACATCCTACCCCTGAGAGCTTGGTAGTCCAAGCCTCAACATCCCATGGCACATTCCTCTCAATCAATCAATCAGTCAGGGGAATTGTAAGCACACTACTCACCCGTGAAGGTTTCAAGGCGCTGAGGGGGGGTTGGCCGAAGAGCCAGGTCTTGAGGGTCTTTTTGAAGGTGTGGGGGGTGGTCCGTAGATCTGTTTAGCCGAAGAGCCAGGTCTTGAGGGTCTTTTTGAAGGTGTACAGGGACGAGGCGCGTCGGATGTCTGCAGGTAGCTCATTCCAGGTCCTGGCTGCAATGTGAGAGAAGGATCTTCCGCCTGCTCTGGCTCTGTGGATGCTCGGGGTTTCGGCCAGTGCGAGATTGGAAGATCGGAGGTTTTTTTTGGGTACGTGGAAGTTGATTCTGTCGTTGAGGTATTTGGGTCAGTTGTTGTGTAGGCATTTGTAGGCGTGAGTGAGGATTTTGAAGGTGATTCTTTTCTCCATGGGGAGGCAGTGGAGTCTTCCCTTCTGCTCCCCTGGAAGGGGAATCCAAGGGGCTGGACGCACTTGGAAAGATGTTTTCTTCCGCCAGCCTAGCATTGCAGTTGGTGAATACCTCATGCCTGTTGGCCCGTTTGTTGCATACCTTATGGGAAACGGTTGCGCAAGAGCTGCCACAGGTCCCGGAGGAGGTCTGGGCTGTGCGCTCTCAAGTAGTGAGAGATGGGAGGGATGCAGCAAAGTTCACCATTAGGTGTGGTCTGGATATGACTAACTCGCTGGGCAGAGCGGTTTCATTGGCGGTGGCCTTGCGCAGCCACACTTGACTGAAAACATCAGGCTTTTCGGGGGATGTCCAGATCAACCTCATGGACATGCCCTTCGATAGGACTCGTCTCTTCACAAGACCACGGGTTTCCAGTGGGAGGGAGAATCCAACATCATCTCCTCCACTGGCAGTCCATAACATCGGACAAATGGGTCTTGCATATCATTCAGAGGGGTTACTCTCTCCCTTTCCAATCTTTCCCTCCTCCATCTGAAGAACGTGTGGCAGAGTATCATCTTATCTTGCTCCGAGAGAAAGTTACAGCTCTCCTGGCCAAGGGGGCTATAGAAAGCTTTCCAATATTAGAAGTAGGCAGGGGTTGTCATTCCCACTACTTTCTGACACCCGAAAAGAACAAAGGTCTTCATCCTATTTTAGACCTCTGAACCGCCTTACCAGCAACCCTCAGGTGTTCATCAAGGTGATGGCGGTGGTCACAGCTCATCTACGCTGGTTAGGGGTTTCAGTCTTCCCGTACCTCGACAACTGGCCGTTGAAGGCGTCCTCGTACCAGACTGTTGTTTCCCACCTCCAGACTACAGCAGACTTTCTGCATTTGCTGGGGTTCACTATAAACATGTTGAAGTCCTACCTGACTCCTTCTCAGAAGCTTCCTTTCATCAGAGTTGTTTATAACACTGCAGTTTCAGGCTTATCCTCCTGATCTGCCAATCCAGGATATTCAGGTTATGATACCGATGTTTAAGCCTTTATCCTGGATTTAGGTGAGAATGACACTTGGGCTGCTGGGCCTCATGGCCTCCTGCATCCTGTTGGTAAATCATGCCACATGGCATATGCGGGCTTTGCAGTGGACCGGAAGTTCCAGTAGGCGCAGCATCAGGGAATCTCTCCGTTGTAGTCCATATCTCAGAGGAAACATGCAATAGATATATTTAAATAGCTATGGTGCTTGTGTAAAGCATGGAAAATCAGTGATATTTACCTATCAAGGATATATAATGATGCATTATTACAATTTGTACAGCATTATAACTAGGTGTCACCTTCTCCTTTTTCAGTTTTTTATTCTCTTGGAAATAATTACTATTGATATGGAGTGAAATGAGAAACGTTCAGAAATGTTTTGAAATAATAATTTTTAGTTTGAGTAACTGTCAACTTGCGTCAGACATTAGAATAGTTATATTATATAGTTTTCAATTAAATGTGTCTGGGTATCTGTGACATCCTTTGTGTTTTTAATATATATCATACACATAATGTAAAACACTGTTGTTTAATTTTTACAGCCCTGAAGAAGAGGGTTCTCCCTAAAAGCACGTGTTGGCTTGCTGTTTGATAATAAAGACTGATTTCACAAACATTATACCAAAATGAATAAGGTGGATTTGTTTTTTTGAAAATGGGATATTCAGTGAATTTTTAAAAGAATTTAAGATTGTTATACCTCCATAAAGCTGAACTCAGACAGCAGCATATTCTAATCTGCCCTAAGATGCTACCACCAAATGATTTGGACTACCTGTACAGCCGCTCTAGCACACTTCATCAAATCCAGCACCAACATAGCAAAGAACTCTTTGCCAATGTGCAGAATTTTACCTCACCGGCGACCGCCTCAAACTCAATCACCCCCCTTGCAGAACCTCTACGTTAATCTCTCTCTCTTCTTCAGCAGCAAAATCACCATTTACAGCAACTTCAACCCCCAACAGGATCTGACAGACCTCACCAAACATCTCCTGATCTTATCCTAAGGTCCAATACTAACTACATGGCCCTTCCCTCCCCTCGAACCCACCACCACCATAAAGTCCATCCACTCAGGGTGCCCCATCAGACTCCGTTCCCAGCCAAGGTCTAAGAGAATATCCTCAACAGACACCTTACCGAATACCTTCGTGATCATCAAATCCTCGAAACCACGCAGTCTGGTTTCAGACCCAGCCGCAGCAGAGGAAATGCCGTCATCGCTGCCACGGATGGAATCCGTATGACTCTGGATGGAGGAGACCTGACAGTTCTCATTCTCCTAAACCTCTCTGCATCATTTGACACGGTCTCCCACCCCATCTTCATCCAACACCTACATTACATCAGAATCCAAGGACACGCATTCTGAAAGATCTGCTCCTTCCTGACTGGAAGGACCCAGTCAGTCAGCATAGCAGATACACCCCTGATGGCCATTAACCTCATCTGCGGAGTTCCACAAGGATCCTCCCTGAGCCTTATCCTCTTCAATGCATACATGATCCCTCTAGCCTGCATCAACCACTCTTTCATGACATCAATGCCCTCCCCTACGCCAGTGATAAGCAGCTCATTCCCTCCCTCACAGACAAGACACCCAGCACCTGGATCAAGTTCAATTCCTGCATGACTGAAATCACCCACTAAATAAAGATCAACTCTCTGAAACTGAACACCGACAAGACCAAAATTATGATCGTCGGGAAGAGCACTTCACTGTGGGACCCCACCTGGTGGCCAACAGGGCTAGGATGGACACCCACCCCCACGTCAAGAACCTTGGGCTCATCATTGACAGCAAACTTGACATGACCACCCAAGTCAATGCTGTCACCGCCTCATGCCTCCATACCCTGAAGATGATTTTTAAAGGCTTTCAATCAGCACTATGAGAACTGTCGCACAAGCCCTCAAGTCCTCATCACAAGCAAACTGGACTGCAGGAACAAAAAACCTCACCCAAAGGCTGCAGACCATTCAGAACTTAGCAGCCAGAATCACTCTCAACCCCCCAAGCCTCACTCCCATCACACCACACCTGAAGGAGCTCCATAGGCTCTCAATACACAAATTAGTGCAATTTAAACTCCTCCCCAAAACTTTCAAGGCACTACAGAACACTGGGCCAGTATACCTCTCTAATCGCATCTGCTTTCAAAAACATTCCAGAGAACTCTGCTTATCCGGACTCTTACTTGCACACATCCCACGGATACAGAAAACCAGATCTGGAGGGCAAGCCTTCTATATCACTCGTGAAATGACCTGCCGCTACACATAGGAGCCTCCTCCTCCCTTCTTGAATTCTGCAAGAAGCTAACAACCTGGCTTTTTGACTAGTCCTGCTAGCCCATAGGTTTGGCTGGAACCCGACCACAACCCCAAGTTGTGCTCCAACTGCCGGTCGATGGCGCCGAAGGCTTTGCGGGAGTGGTCCCGAAAGCTGCTTTAGCACAGGCAGTCGGCTCTGCCCCGTTCGAGGTCCCGGTCGCAAGGGAGGCCGAGGGACCGGTCAAGGAACCACCATCATTCCAGTGCCAAGTCTTCGCACTTGGGTCGGGTGAGTCGAAGCATAAGAAGAAGTCGAAGAAGCATCATCGCTCTTCGACTTCTCCACGCATGGATCCCGAAGAGTCGACTCCGCCTTTCTCTCCCTTTCCGGGACCCGGAGCAACTCCTGCCCAGCTTCGTTGTTTCTATGAGGCAATGCACGCCATCTTTGGGCAGCCCGAACCCGCAGGTGCGCCTTCAGGCCCCGCGGACTCGGTTGGGGGGCCTAGGCCTTCTCTGCTGGCGGCTTCGGCCCTGGCACCGCAGGGCCCCCTTGGATCCAGGCCTAGATCCGGATTGGTGCCTGTTGAGTTGATTACGCCTCCACCGGGGCCGCTTCCTCCGGCACCAATACCGCGTTCGACGCCGGTCGCCCCCCGGCTGGGGTCGACCCCGGCCTCCATCCCGAGGTGGACCCGGAGCCGGACGCGGTGCAGAGAGGGGTTTCTTTGCCCCTGTTCACTTCTGGGGCCCATTTTCAACCAGAATGGCACCCAGATACTGAGGAGGAGGACTGAGAGGGGCCAAGTGACCCTCTAGCTGACCAGGACAGTGAACAGGACTGGAGAGAGGAACTGGAGGATGCCAGTGGTTTGGATACCTCGCCTGACCTTGGCATGTTTTCTCCTTCTACCGTGGCCACAGAGGAGGGGGCGGCGTACGCACTGGTGTTGCATGGGGCGGCCGAGGCTCTCAACCTCAAGCTTCCTACAGTGGTAGTCAGGACTAACCTCCTGACAAAGGTGCTTACACCGGCTGCGATCTCTTCAGAGCCCTTGCTTCCGTTTAATAAGGCCCTCACCTTTTGGGCACATGGTCCAGGCGGGCTCCCGTGGACAGGATGATTGCCCGACGCCACCGCCTGGCTCCGGGTGACCCCACTTTCCTTTTCCAACACCCCACCCTGTAGAGCTTGGTGGTCCAAGCTTCCACTTCCAAAAGCGCCTTCCCTACTGCTCCCCTGGAAAGGGAATCAAAGAAGCTGGACCATCTTGGAAAGAAAATGCTCTCTTCTGCCAGTTTAGGACTGCAGTCCATAAACACCGCATGTCTCTTGGGACGTTATTCCCACTCGGTGTGGGTTACGGTGGCGCAAGTGCTGCCTCAGTGTCCATAGGAGGCCCAGGCAGTGCACTCCCAGGCTGTTGCTGCCGGGAGGGATGCAGCGAAGTTTGCGATACGTTGTGGGCTGGACACCGCCGACTCTCTGGGCAGGACCATTTCAAACTCAGTAGCGTTTCGTCGCTACGCCTGGATGAGGTCAACTGGTTTTTCAGGGGATGTCCAGAACACCTTGATGGACATGCCCTCTGATGGCCTTCGCCTTTTTGGCAACAAAGCAGACAACGCTCTACAGCGTTTCAAGGACTTGCGGGCTACGGCTCCAACCATGCCACCAAGATACCACTGCATGTCGGAGGATCACCTGGCCCTTCTCCAGCAGGAAGTTATGGCTCTATTGGCCAAGGGAGCCATCAAGCGCATTCCTGTCCCAGAAGTAGGTTGTGGTTGTTACCCCCACTACTTTCTGGTTCCTAAGAAGGACAAGGGCCTGCGTCCTATCTTAGATCTCAGGGACGTCAACTGCTTCCTCCGGAAGGAAAAGTTCAAAATGTTGATGTTTGCTCAGGTCTTGTCTGCCCTCGACCCGGAAGCCTGGATGGTAGCGTTGGACTTGCAGGACGCTTATTTTCACATCCCCTTCTTGCCGGCCCACCGGCCTTACCTGTGGTTAACAGTAGGCCACGAGCATTTCCAGTTTACCGTGCTCTCCTTTGGCCTTACCAGCACCCCTCGGATGTTCACGAAAGTGATGGTGGTGGTTGCAGCTCATCTGCGCAGATCAGGGGTGTCAGTATTCCCCTATCTCGACGACTGGCTGTTGAAGGCGGGCTTGCCCCAGGCAGTCGTCTTCCCACCTCCAGACTACGACCGACCTACTGCATTCGCTGGGATTCTCCATCAATGTGCCAAAGTCACACCTGATTCCCTCTCTGAAGCTCCTCTTCATCAGAGCGGTTCTGGACACAACGCAGTTTTGGGTCTATCCTCCCGAACAACGAGTCCAGGACATTAAGGCTATGATTCCGATCTTTCTGCCTCTGTCCCGGGTTTTGGTTAGAATGACCCTGAGGCTGCTGGACCTCATGGCCCCCTGTATCCTGCTGGTCGATCATGCCAGGTGGCATATGCGGGCTCTGCAGTGGGACCTGAAGTTCCAGTGGACGCAGCATCAGGGGAATCTGTCCGATTGCGTCCAGATCTCCGAGGGCACTGCACGACAGTTGCAGTGGTGGCTCACAAACCAGGATTGGGCAGGTCCCTCTCCCTTCACCAACCAGATTTTACAGTGATGACAGATGCGTCACTCCTGGGATGGGGCGGCCACCTGGGAGAGGCGGAGATCAGAGGCCTCTGGTCTCCGGCGGAGTCCACGCTCCACATCAACCTTCTGGAGCTCCGGACGATTTGTCCTGCACTGAAGGCATTCCTTACCTCTGTCCGGGGAAGAGTAGTGCAAGTGTTCATGGACAACACCACCGCAATGTGGTACTGTGGTAAATAATTTAATTACCGGGACTTAATTTGATGCGGAAAATCTATAACAATAGCTCAGTAAAATAAGAGGCAGAATCCGTGGTATTAGAGGTTCGGAACGGGCTTTATTCCAGAATCAATTTAAATTGGCGCTCCATATTCCATCACCACGAAGGTTCAGGAAGTGAAGACCGTTACTTTATTGACAAGTAATCATTTTTATACAATAGGCATTACAGTGAAGCAAATGCAGGAGGCGTAACAATTGATAGTAAAGATAAAACATACATGCGTAGCAAAAGTGGGTGTAACTGGGCGTAACTAAAGAACGTCATCAGGTATGATGTCATAATAGGGTGGTTCCATGAAAGAATTTCGCAATGTCAGCAGAAATACTTGGCAGAAATGCGCGCGCAGCAGCATGACGTGTGATTGACGTGCAACTAGGGGGTGAAGGGGACTTGACATTTAGCTCTACATGTGGCGACAGAAGTCTGGAGGGTCAAGTCAACCTAATCCCAAATCATATCTAACATCCTATGTTTAGAGAACTATGTTATCCAAAAGAGAGGTCTCTTAGAGTAGAATCTTATTCTATACTGACTATACTGACTGTTAGTGCGTGTACAAGCGTCTAAGTGTCTACACTAGATGCGAGGGCCGAAATCTTCCATAGTAACAGGGCTATGAATCACTTGAATAAAGACAGAGGAGCCGGGCCTTTTGCTTGGTAGCTGGAAGAATGTTTACTTAAACTACTAGACAGGAATGCATTGGGTAGGGAGCGGAGCAGATAATCACAAGGTGAAATACAGTTTTTGGCAGGCAACAGGCTGATGTCAGGCACCGTTAGCCGCGCAGAGAATAGGGACAAAGTTCATGGATACAGATGCGAGCTCAGACTGGAGCTTTCAGAGGCAGAAGGCAGGAAAAGCTTGATGGCAGAATCAGGGCCTACTTGCCTGGACTGTAAAATGGCATAAGTGAACCATATAAAGGCGGTGGCCTTTCATACTTAGGAATGGAATATCCAGCCCATTCATGGCGGATCTGAAAGAGGACATGTTGGCGGTGGACGCACATGTGTTTGCGTCTTCATAACTGAAACTGGAGGGAACATACATGTACTTGTGATTTATACATGAAACCGTTGGGGTCCAAGATAGGGGACATAACTGACCAGAAAAATCCATATTTCCACATTCCCTCCTTGTCCCCTACTTGCCCGTCAAGAGATATCAATCTTCATTAATCCATCGATCTGTTCATATAGCATCATTTGTTCTTCTTTCTTCTTCCGTGATGAATGAAATCTTGGTGGTGGAATACACGATGTGGCACACAGACCACAGATCGCTGGTCCACATTGTAGACATAGACAGCAACTGAATAATATGAGGAAGCCAATACCTAGGAAGGATAGGACCTTCCATCCAAAGGTAGATAATACACTCCAAAACCAACCGGACCAAGTCCAGGTGCCTGGATTCTGGTGTATCTGGCTTACAATCTTATGAAGGCGAGTTATGGCTTTATATACAGATGGCGAATTTTCTGGTATGAAAATGCAACAACTTGATCCGATGACCCTACAAGCTCCGCCCCTATCGGCCAGGATGACGTCAAGGACAAGACGATTTTGAAGCACAACAATCCGCATAGCAGACTGCTCTTCTGTTAAATTGCCTAAGGCGGAGATAGTTTCGTTCACTACTGCTTCAAGGGTTCTGGTTAATCTACGTATCAGCTTACTATTGGTAACTGTACCTATATAGGGAAAGAGACCTTTATTGAAATCTGTGTATTTTTCCCATGCTGTCTCAGTGTAATCGACTATTGGGAGATCTCTCCTTTCTCTATTGTGTACTAAATGAGTATTTCTGTGATAATCAGGAGGAGCTAGGAAAACAGGTGGCAAAAGGAATCCGATGTAGCAGGTACCATCCCAATCTAGTGGCAAACGTATGTATGCCGTCTGACCACATATGAAGTAGGAATGGCGGGAAGCTCTAAATATAGACTTGCCTTGGTCACTAAATTCTATTACAGTAGTGCATCTACTATGGCCCATATGTATGGAGCCATTCTTTCTTACACATAATTCACCTTTTACTGGAAATACTGGCATGGCGAGCAAAATTGGAGTAGCTTCGGATTCGACATTCAAGATCATGAGATTGAGCGTAAAATTACCTAATCCATATACTTCATTTTCTAGATCAGTTCCTGTTCTTTTGGGAAGTCCCTCCTTGTTGGGGTGGCAGACTTTGAGTAAAACTAAGTTCAGTTTTCCCCATACCCAGTTATTCTGGTAAACTGCAGAATTCGAATCTAGGGAATTAATTAAACTAAACCATGCTCCACAGGAGCCGTTGTGTGTGAACGAGTATGGAAAGAGAGGTAGAATTCCTTTATAGTTCTGATAGGGAGGGAGTCGACCACATATCCAACAATTTGTAGCATTGCTAACCTGATGGGAATGATGTAACATACTAATAAAAGTGTTATTGCGCAGCGCAAATCTATAAGACAATTCATGCGGAGGTAATTCACTAAAAGAATGTTCAGCAGTAATATTGTAAACATGTCTAGAAATAGGATAATATGTGTGCAACAATATACTTGCAGTACTTATTAAAAGACTTAGGAAAAACAAAATTAATAACGTCACTGTGCAATGGCTACGCAGTGATTTACAGTACGCATGTCGTTTCAACCTTATCCTTCTGTTTCTTTCTCTATACAGGTCTAAGGGATACATGTCAGAGACAGATTCGACCGATTCACCTTGGAGAGGACTTAAACAATCAAATTGCCTGACTTGTTACACCTAAGTTTTAGTTTGTATTGTTCATGGTTATTCAATTCAACCAAAGGAAGTTTTGAGTCACTCGGGGAAGACACGCAAGGTGTGTCGTTTACGTCTGACGGTAGTCCATGAAATTTCTTGATATCACTTGAATGTATCCAGCCTTTTCGTCCTTCGATCTTTACGGCTGTCCTCGTCGTTAGCAATACGAGTTGAGGCGACTTCCACCTAGGATCCAGCTGAGACTTCCGATCAAAGTTCCTCACTAGAACTAAATCCCCTGGAATTACGTCATGGGGTTTCACCTCGGTGTTGTCGGGAAAGGCTGCAGCTACCTGTGAACGACAAGATTGTAGTGCAGACATCAAGGAAGCCAAGTAATCTGTCAGCATATTACAGTCAATATCAGTTATTTTGCGTGGTATAGGCGTCCCCCACATATTTGGTGGTCTACCGAAGATCACTTCATAAGGGGATAGCCCTGTTCGAGAGTGTGCTACCATTCTCATGTAAAAAAGTGCAACGGGTAAGGCTACTACCCAGTCGACACCTTTCTCTCTGCATATTTTGGACAATCTAATTTTCAGGGTCTGGTTATGTCTTTCCACGAGACCTGCTGCCTCGGGGTGTCGGACACAGTGAAATTTCCACTGATAGCCTAACAAAAGTGAAACGTGTTTCATTAATTCGGATGCGAACGGCTGGCCGTTATCTGAGTAGACAACACGTGGTAAACCGTACCGTGGGAAGAATTCTCGAACTAACTGTTTGGCAGTAGTCGGGGCAGTGTAATCTGAAACCGGGTATGCCTCTGTCCAACGGGAAAGAGCACAGACAACTACGAGA
Organism: Triturus cristatus; assembly: GCF_964204655.1. NCBI lineage: Eukaryota > Metazoa > Chordata > Amphibia > Caudata > Salamandridae > Triturus > Triturus cristatus. Next base: position 672,746,880 of record NC_140585.1, read on the forward strand.
ACATATTTGAATCCTCGACATCGTTCCATCTGGATATAATCCATCTGGAGGACTTCAAAAGGGTGATCAGGAGGCTGAAATCCACCCTGTTCTACGGGAATGCTTTTACCTGGGTTAAACTGACAACAGATCATACAGGTACGGACTTTTTGTTTAGCTGCTGCTCGTAAATGTTTGTTGAACCAAATGTGTTGAATGCTGTCTAGCATAGCTTTTTCTCCTAGATGTGCTGGACTATGTACAGTGTTAATAACGACTTGGACCATTGAATCAGGAAGGAACCACACAGATTTTTCCTTCGTCATCCATCCTTGATCCGTTTGGATCCCTCCTAATTCAGTCCATTTCTTTATTTCGTCTGGTGTAGCATGTGTCTGTATGTCGATTACGTCAAGAGCGGGATCCTTAACCATCATGCAATGTGTTGGTGTCGGGACTATTGTCTTTGTCATGTCGGATGTTTGAGTTTGAGCAGTCTGTTTAGCTGTTCTGTCAGCTAGATCATTGCCTTGAGAAATGATATCAGTAACTTTCGTATGAGCTTTACATTTCATAATTGATATTGCAGTGGGTAGATGTATTGCATCTAATAAGGCATGAATAAGGGGTCCGTGCTGAATGTGGGCACCGTGAGAAGTTAAATAACCTCTCTCTCGCCACAGCACGCCGAAATCATGTACAACTCCGAATGCATAACGTGAATCAGTGTATATGTTGACTTTTTTATTTGTTGCTTGAATACAGGCTTGTGTCAGAGCGATGACCTCTGCTGCTTGAGCGGACAAGGTATTTATGCAATTTGTTTCAATGATTTCAGTGTCTGTTGTGACTGCGTAAGCGGCCACTAGCTCTCCTGTACCTGTTCTCATACATGAACCATCTACATACAACGTCAGGTCTGGGTCTGACAATGGGACGTCTGTCAAATCTTGTCTGGGTTTCGTTGTGATAGTGATAACTTCAATACAATCATGTGCAAGTGGGTCTGTTCCATTTATAGGTAACAGTGTGGCAGGATTCAATGTACTACGACGTCTGATTTCTATATGTGGCTGAAACAATGTTAATTCGTAACCAGTAAGTCGTGCTATAGTCAAATGTTGTGTTTGTGTGCGGTTCAAGAGAACCTCTACTGCATGTGGTACTTGTACTGTCAATGGATGTCCTAATACTATGGCATCGCTTTGTCTGATTGCTAAAGCTGTTGCTGCCACTGATTTCAGGCACGCAGGCAAAGCCTGAGCTACGGGATCTAATGTACTAGAAAAATAAGCACATGGTTTGTGTGATCCTGCTTGTTCCTGTGTGAGTACTGACAAGGCAGTACCTTCGCGTTCTGTAACGAAGAGTGTAAACTGTTTATTGTAACATGGTGTTGCTAAAACAGGTGCTTGGCATAAGGCTTTCTTTAGGCTTTCAAAAGCTTGTGTATGTTCCTGAGTCCAAGGGAGAACAGTCGATGTGGCTGCCTCCTGTGTTGTCAATTGAATGAGGGGTTTTGCTAGAAATGCATACTGAGGGATCCACTGCCTACAATATGAAGTGAGGCCTATGAAAGCCCGCACCTCCTTTTGTGTCTTGGGTATCGGCATATTTGCAATTAGCTGGATGCGATCTGGTGTAAGCTGCCTTCCCTCCTTGGACAGCGAGTGACCAAGGTAAACAACTCGCTGGACACAGAATTGCAGCTTAGAAGGGGACACTTTGTGCCCCTTTTCGGCCAAAAATTGTAATACCGTCAGTGAGGCTTTCTCACATTCAGGTTCGCTTCTAGCGGTGATCAGCAGATCATCGACATATTGAAGCAGGGCAGTGTTGACTGGCATGTGGATACTGTCGAGTTCTCGTTTCAGTGCTTGGCTATAAATGCTGGGGCTTTCTGTAAATCCTTGAGGTGCGCGTGTGAATTTAAAGCTTCGTCCATTTAAACTAAATCCGAACAAGTATTGGCTTTCCGGATCTATTGGGACGCTGAAGAAGGCATTCTTGAGATCAATTACAGTAAAGAATGTTGCTTCGGAATCAATGGCTGTCAGTAATGAAGAAATGTCTGGGACTACGGGGTATTGTGGTACTATACATTTATTTAATTCGCGCAGATCAATAACCAATCGGTATACTGGCGGGGCTGTTGGATCGGTTCGTTTAAGAATCGGAATTATCGGGGAATTACATACATTGGAGTCAGTTTCCACAACCACTCCTTGGGTAATAAGCTCGTCAATGATTTGTAGTAAAGCCACTACAGCATCTGGGGGTAACTTGTATTGTCGCATTCGTGGAAGTACCACTCCTGCCTTTAGTGTGACTCGATATGGTGTAATGTTCATGCAACCAACATCTGTAGGGCCTTGCGCCCATAAATGTGTCGGTAAAGTCTGTAGTCTGTGATCCATGTCTCGGGACACGTAGTGCCCTTTGAAATCACGTAAAAATAATCTTACTCCTTCTGGAGAACAACATATAATAGCTCCTAGAGCTTTCAAAGTTTTTATGCCTAACAAGTTTTCTGGACATGATTTAGTAAGTAATAAATCTGTAGTTCGTGTCAAGGGACCGATCGTAAGTGGAAGAGGCTGTGTTACTTCGTTAATGATAGGTTTTCCTGAAAAACCAAGGGAAATATTCTGTGTGCCTGAGAGGGGTGCCCCTGGAACTTCACTACGTTTTATTGTTGTTCGGCTTGCCCCTGTATCAAGTAAGAATTTTCTATCTTGACCTAATAGTTCACTGTGTACATAAGGTCCTTCTTGATCTACAGGGACCTCAATAAGGGGTAAGCCAACTTCCCTCTCTAGGCTGTTTCATGAGTATCGTTGATAATCAGGATAGTCATACTGTGCGGTCTGATACATCTGTCGGGTCGTTGTTTGTGTGGCAGCAATAGGCTGCGGTGGTGGAGCTGGCATAGACTGTTGCGGAGCTGGCATGGACTGTGCATGCTGCGGAGTTCCTTGTTGATTCTGATCCTGTCTAAGTGGTCTTGGTCTTTCTTTTGTGTTACCTATGGCGATATTATGTTTTAAAACGGGACAATCGTGTACATAATGACCTGGCTGTTTACAATAGTTGCACGTCCCTTTAACAGGACCTGTTGAAACACTGGACTGTGTTATACCCTTCTTATGACCATCAACTGGCACTGTCTGGGAAACTAGCATCTTCATTTTCGTGTCTTTCATGCGTCTATGTTCATGTTCTTGTTCTTCTCTAATTCTATTGTGATGGTACTGTAGCATTTGTAACATTTGTGACGGAGTGTTACCTTGCCAGGTACCCTCGAACTTCAATACTCTATTCTTAACTTGGGGCAGGGCATTTTCAACTAATTTTGTCACAAACAGATGTGGATACGATTCGCTACTTGCTTTTATTCCACTATTTATACCAAAACATTTCTCGAATCGGGAATAGAAATCACTAGTGTCTTCATCTGATTTTTGTTTACAGGCTGAGATTGCACCCCAGTCTTCCTTTTTCGTAGTTAATAACCGTGGCAGTACCTGTACTAGTAGACCTGGTAGTGCTTTGATCTTGTCCCCGAGCCCTGAACCTGGACCTCGAGCTTTTTCTTCGTTTTCTAATGCTGTCCAATCTATCTTCTGGTCTCCCACCTCCCAATCCTTTTCCTTGAGTTTTTCGTAAATGCCCGCAGGCATTAATACCTTCAATATTGTCATAATGTCGGGGTAGGTATATTCTCCCATGAGTAACATATCTTTAATTTCACGGTGGAAACCCGCTGGGTCTTTGTCATGACTGGGTACCACCTTCTTCATTTCTAATAGTTCTATTTTGGATATGGGTGTGTATACAAACACACGTTTAAACTCATTGTCATCACCCTTTATTGGGTGCACTTCGCGTAAGGGATTCTGTCTATCCATATAATGCGTCGTTCTTTCCTTGATGGGCAGTGAGATATGTTCAGGACATACAAAAAGGATGTACTGCTTTCTGGATTCTAGTATTTCTCTAATTAACTTAGTACCGGAACCTCTCCATTTATTCGTGAGTAATTCAGTCAATATATCAGGTAAGGGACCAGGATCGGAGTGTTGGCTTTTATATAATATAAGGAGTTGTTGAATCATATAGATACCAGCTAGACGCTGTTCATCTGGGGCGAGGTTTAAAAACGTATGTACTAGTGTATCATCACCATATTTTCCAGGACTATCAACCCAGTGGACGGCTGACCTGGCTAATTCTTGTTCGTCCATAGAATCGAGTATATGATAACCCCTTCGTTCTCGGAGTAATTTGTCAGCGGCTTGGAATGAATGTTCGGGGGACCTTAGATTTATTATAGGAGTTTGGAATTTTCTGTTATTATCTGGACGTATCGGACATATCGGATCAGTAAAGCATCTAGTATTATTGCAAGATCTTCCTCTACCTACATAGGCCATGGTTTCTAACTGTCCTGTGGGCAGTTCTAATTCTTCCTCGTCCTCGATTTGTTCTGGTTCGTCTACTGCTAATCTTTCCTCGTGTATTCGTTCTATTTCTTTGCGGATCTTTCGGCTCATAGCTACTATGCATGATCGTTTATCATGTCTCCCCTCTGATATATTCTTACCCCATGTGGTAAGAATCTGCATTTCTTCCGGATTTACCCCTGGTTGATCTTGATTTCTGATCACACAGTTTATGAGGAAACGTAACAGTTCCCCCTGTATTTCCACCTTTTGGTACTCCATGGCTCTGTTAATACTCTCAGGGTCTCGCCCTGACTGAACAAAATGATATATATTTTCTAAATGTGCAGTCATTCCGGGTAGCTTCCCTAAATATATTGCAGCTCGTCGGATACGTAATGATGCCAGCATCATTTTGTCCCCTTTTCCGGGCACAGGGTCATATCTACAGTCTATTAGAAGTTCCTTGAGCGTGTTGGGAGTTACTAGTTTGGGCGTACGTTGGTGGGCTAATTCTTGAAAGGAAAGTTTATTTGTTCTGGGTGGCGTAGAAAAAATGCTTGATGTACCTCCGGTAGCACCACCTGGGGTGCTGGATGTGAAAGGATTCGTTGAACGGGATATAGCAACCATATGTGTGGATGCAGATGTAGAAACAGATGTGCTTGCCGGAACTTGTGTCGGAGTTTGCTGTTGCAGAGGTACAGACGAAGGAGGGTCTTGGCGTTGAACCCCCTCGGCAGGCGGTCTATGTGGCGCAGCATTAGCATACGCGGGAGCTGCGTCGTCTAAATAAGAGGAAAGAAAAACATCTTCTGCGGTTCTGGGATGCCCTTTGGGATGTGCTTTTATCGGAAACAATGGGGGTGGCAAGTCTCTTGGTATCTCCGGGGTAGCCTTAGGTAGTCCTTCGGCCAGAAGAGGATACATACCATTCACAAGGGCATTTCTTTGTCTGTCTGTTTGTTCTGACTTTACTCGAGTACCTTCTTCAATTAATACACTTTCTCGAACTTTATTTGAATTCTCCTTACTTTTCTCTTCCTGTCTGAGCGCTTTTTCTGTACGTCTATATGATTCTTTACGCCATAATTCAATGGCATCTTTCTGTGACTGTCTAGCTTTCTTTTTCCACAATTCTTCTTCTACTTTCATAATGCAATCTGCATCCCAGGTCCCAGCTGCGGGCCACATCTGACTTTCTGGTAATTCCTTGGTGTAGTCTACCCATAGATCAAGAAATAATATGGCGTCTAGGCCATGTTTATGATACATGAAGTACCCTGGAGTGTCCCTAGGAGGAATGGGAACAGCTTCTTCGAGTACCCCTTTTCTGGTTTTGATCTGTCTTAATTTCGAAAAGAGCGGCATACTGAGAACTGATCTGATACCTAATTTTGAACACGTTTAATACCATAAAACACAATAATGAACAGTCATTCACACCACAGTATACAGAACGTATTTAAAACATTTTAACATTTAACATTTAATGAATAAACAATGATGCTCATTTAGGGAACTAGTCACTAAGCATAATACTCGATACTAACTAGGTAAATCTGAATTATATACTAGACATACTTGATATACTGCTAAACAGTACAGATACACTGCTGAAACAGTGCAGACCGGATTTGTGTACCCAAACCCGTCTTGACCGGCACAACCTATGTGCACGTCAGAACGCCTCCCCGATAATGGTACTCACCGGGTAGCTCGGAACGGAAGGCCTCGGAACGGAACTGAACTTGAACCGGACTGGACTCGACTCGGAACTTCGGAAACTTCGGAAACTGGTGGGCCTCTGTATACCTCGGATCTTGCTCTCTCAGCTAGGCTCTGGTCGGGATACTTCGCACTTCTCACCGCCTCGTCTGGGTGTTGATCGCAGCCTCAGTTACCCCCGCTCGGCAGGAGGGAGATACAGGAAATCCTGTGGGTACGCGTTGTTGTCCGTCCAGCTGTGACAGGAGACCGGGCCTGCAACGCACCGCCGGCGCGTGAGATGAGAAAGTGTCCCTGTTCGGGCGCCATTTATGTGGTAAATAATTTAATTACCGGGACTTAATTTGATGCGGAAAATCTATAACAATAGCTCAGTAAAATAAGAGGCAGAATCCGTGGTATTAGAGGTTCGGAACGGGCTTTATTCCAGAATCAATTTAAATTGGCGCTCCATATTCCATCACCACGAAGGTTCAGGAAGTGAAGACCGTTACTTTATTGACAAGTAATCATTTTTATACAATAGGCATTACAGTGAAGCAAATGCAGGAGGCGTAACAATTGATAGTAAAGATAAAACATACATGCGTAGCAAAAGTGGGTGTAACTGGGCGTAACTAAAGAACGTCATCAGGTATGATGTCATAATAGGGTGGTTCCATGAAAGAATTTCGCAATGTCAGCAGAAATACTTGGCAGAAATGCGCGCGCAGCAGCATGACGTGTGATTGACGTGCAACTAGGGGGTGAAGGGGACTTGACATTTAGCTCTACATGTGGCGACAGAAGTCTGGAGGGTCAAGTCAACCTAATCCCAAATCATATCTAACATCCTATGTTTAGAGAACTATGTTATCCAAAAGAGAGGTCTCTTAGAGTAGAATCTTATTCTATACTGACTATACTGACTGTTAGTGCGTGTACAAGCGTCTAAGTGTCTACACTAGATGCGAGGGCCGAAATCTTCCATAGTAACAGGGCTATGAATCACTTGAATAAAGACAGAGGAGCCGGGCCTTTTGCTTGGTAGCTGGAAGAATGTTTACTTAAACTACTAGACAGGAATGCATTGGGTAGGGAGCGGAGCAGATAATCACAAGGTGAAATACAGTTTTTGGCAGGCAACAGGCTGATGTCAGGCACCGTTAGCCGCGCAGAGAATAGGGACAAAGTTCATGGATACAGATGCGAGCTCAGACTGGAGCTTTCAGAGGCAGAAGGCAGGAAAAGCTTGATGGCAGAATCAGGGCCTACTTGCCTGGACTGTAAAATGGCATAAGTGAACCATATAAAGGCGGTGGCCTTTCATACTTAGGAATGGAATATCCAGCCCATTCATGGCGGATCTGAAAGAGGACATGTTGGCGGTGGACGCACATGTGTTTGCGTCTTCATAACTGGAACTGGAGGGAACATACATGTACTTGTGATTTATACATGAAACCGTTGGGGTCCAAGATAGGGGACATAACTGACCAGAAAAATCCATATTTCCACAGTACTGCAACAAATAGGGCAGGGTGGGGTCATGGACCCTATGTCAGGAGGCTCTGCGCCTCTGGACATGGCTGGAACATCAGGGCATTTCCCTGGTGGTTCAACATCTGGCAGGTTTCGTGAACGCCAGGGCGGAAGAACTCAGCCGCAGGTGCATTATGGATCACGAATGGCGTCTTCACTCGGAGGTGGTGCAAGGTCTCTTTCGACAGTGTGGAGAGCGTTGGTTAGATATATTCGCCACCGAAGAGAACGCGCAATGTCAGCAATTCTGCACGTTAGAATTTCCAAGGCGGCACTCACTAGACGATGCTTTTCATCGCAAGTGGAGCTGCATCTGTTGTATGCCTTGCCGCCAATACCACTTCTGCCCAGAGTGCTGAAGATGATCAGGCGCGACCGGGCCCAAATCATTCTTGTGGCTCCAGATTGGGCACGAACAGTCTGGTATCTTGAGCTGCTCAACATGGCCATCGATCCTCCGATCTGACTGCCTCTTCAGGAGGATCTTCTGTCGCAGCAGCTGGGGACGGTCCTTCACCCAAACCTGTCCAGCCTCCACCTCCTTGCGTGGAGATTGAGCGGCGGCAGTTGACGTCGTTTGACCTGCCTCCCGAAGTTTGCAATGTAATCTTGGCAGCCAGAAGTCCCTCCACTAAGACGGTATACGCCTGTCGGTGGAACAAATTTGTGGTATGGTGCACAGCAAAGGCTGTGGATCCTGTCTCTGCCCCTCTTTCTGAGGTTCTCTTGTTCCTCCTTTCTATGGCTCAGTAGAGCTCTACTCTGGGCACTATCAAGGGCTATCTCTTGGCCATTTCTGCCTTCCTTCGGCTTCCAGATCAGCCTTCTCTTTTCAAGTCCCCAGTTGTTAATCGATTCATGAAAGGCATAACTCACCTCTTTCCTCCTATTCCTTTCGTTATGCCTCAGTGGGACTTGAATCTAGTCTTAACTTTTAATGTGCGCTCCCTTTGAGCCACTTCACAACTGTCCTTTGAGGCTTTCTCTGAGAAGTTGGCCTGATGTATGATGTCACTAGTTCTAGTGTACACCTTATATCAGTCCAAACAACCCTTATGGTGATTGGTTGTAAAGTCAACCTTATAGACCAGCTATCCTAGTGGTAGCATGGACAAGAGCAGTCTTAGGCTAAACTCTGAATGGCATGTGAAGCCAGCTGTGATACCATATATAATCCCTTGAATACCAAATGAAAGGACACCACAACAGATATATATATAAAATAAAGTGTATTTATTCTAGTCAAACCCTCAGCACTCTTTATGAGATTAGAGGTAAGTACAACACAGTCTTATTTATGCATACATTAAGTCACACAGGTAAGTAATACAGTTAGGCCCTAGGGGCCACGCAAACCATATACTAAAGAAGTGGTATAAGGACCACTGTCACGGAAATAGGATAGGCCTAGGCCTAGGGAATCCCGGGGGCTACACTACACTAGCAACAGTTAGGAAGTGGGAGGCCCACAGGATTCAGGTGCAGAGTGGAAACACTCACGCGTAATGCGTAAAAGTCGATAGAATTACTAGCAGTTAGAAATTAACAGTTTAAGGACACTTCTGAAGCAGCTAGAGAGTCGAGACTTGGAAACTAGACCCTAGGATAGTCACTACCCTTGTGAGCACCGAAGTACCCAAGTTACCTAGCCCACGGGCTGCGGGTGCATAGGTGTGAACTTGCGTCGGGTTTCGTCGTGGACTTCTATGGATGCCTGAAGGAAAGTTGCTGACAGGCAGTCAGTGAAGAGTGTCCGGTGGATCCCAAGGCTGGGATCAAGAAGAGAGGATACCTGCAAGCAGAAGGGACAGAGTCAAGGTCACTGGCCAGTGACCACGTGGAACCAGGCGATGTCGTGAAGATTGCAGGTGAAAGGTGAAGCTTGTCGCTGCAGCCACGGGTACCAGGAGGCATCGAGGGCGACCAGGACCAGGAGGCGAGCTGTCCCACAAAGGCTCTTGCTGTCGGCGGCGTCGAAGTCGAACTAGGACTCACCAAGCCTTGGCAAGCGGAACCCACGAAGAACGGAGGACTTGCTTCTGGTGCAGACCAGGAAGGTCTGGGGTGCTTCTCCTTTGCAAGGAAGCGGGAGCCAGTCTGGAGGAGCCAAACCAGCAGTGAAGATTTCAGGGTGCGTCGTCACAAAGGCCACTAGCCAACGGGCAAGCAACCGGACAGACGCGGCAAGCAGGAAAATGCAGAAGGGCCCCACGCAGGACTCGTGGAGTGTGGGGGGCTGATCTTCGGTGCAGATGGTGCTTGGGGTTGGGGCTTCTCAATCCCCGGTGCACAACTTCGAGGGTGCCTCAGAAGCTGCGCTGGAAGATACTCGCCACTTTTCCCAGGTAGCCGGTCCCACGTCTCTCGTCGCCTCCACGGATCTCAGCTCGGCTGTGGATGTGGATCAGGGTCGGAGAAGTCTGGAAGTCAAGGATCTGGTCGGGCTCTGCAGTCAGTCCCTCGTAGAACTTCAGCAAAGCAAAGGGTAGTCTCTTGATGGTGCCTGTTTGCACAGGATAGCCACTCCTTGGCCACAAGGGAGATTCTTCAGTCTTCTTCTTTCGTCGAATGTCGAAGGTCCAGAATTTCTGTTCAAGTTGCAGGTTCAGGATAATCTAATCTCCTGGGGCCCAGCTACCACTCTTATACTAATCTGGTATAAAGCCAAACCATAGTTACCATAACCGTTTAAGATTATAAGGCACTTTAAGAGTATATGGTAGGCTATATCATAGAACAGCTATAAGGACATGGTTCCGAAAGCTGCAGACAGGCTCAGCTCATGCTAGAGCACCATCTCACATGTTACCAAGCACTCTACCTCCAGGATTGTTAAGGCCTGCCATAGGAGTGGCTGATAGGTACACATGTGTCTATATGTAAGTTAGGTATAGGAATACTACACCTAAGCAAGGAGTGATTACATGACCTTGCCCCAGCTGAGTGATCAGCCAGTTGTGTCATAATGGAAGGCCAGGCCAGGGGTGGCATAATACATGCTGCAGCCCCTGGTAGGCCTAGGGTACACCTATGCCCTGGGTACCTAAGGTACACTGTACAGGGGCCAATAAGGTGATCCTATCCAAATGGGTTATGCACCTAAAGTACATAGTATCAATTTAGAGAGAGAACAGCAGGGCTGTGGGTCTGATTAGCAGGCCCACAGCCACATCTAAGTCGAAAACCAGTAAAGCAAAAGCAAAAAGTGGGGGTGAACATAGAAAGCAGACCCTACTCTCCTACACTTTCAACTCTCAAAACTGCATTCCTGGTGGCCATCACTTCTGCCAGGCGAGTGACTGAGCTCCAGGCTCTGTCTTCAGAGCCTCCTTTTCTCTCTGTGCATCCGGACAAAGTTGTCCTCAGAACCCATTCATCCTTTCTGCCAAAGATTGTCACTGCCTTTCACATTGGGCAGACCATCACTTTGCCCACCTTCTTTCCGCCTCCGCATCCTTTCAAAGAGAGGCTCCACCGTCTGGACCCAAAACGTGCACGGTCTTATTATCTGGACTGCACAAAACAGTTCCGGGTGGATGACTAACTCTTTGTTACGTGGGCGCCAAAAAAGGTCGGGCCGCACACAAGCTGACTATCTCTCGGTGGGTTGTTTTTTGTATCAAGGCCTGTTATTCTCTGGCGAAATAGGAGCCTCCAGCAGGGTTTGTCGCCCATTCCACCAGGGCGACGGCAGCCACTACTGCTTTAGGGCGAGAAGATCCTCTGAACGATATCTGTCAGTCAGCTACGTGGGCAACGTTGCACACCTTTACGAAACACTACTGCCTGGACAGTCAAGTCCGTAGAGACCGCTTCTTTGTCTGTTCTGTTCTCCAGGACTTTCTGGTGTACTATTGGTTCGCAGACGCACCCCTGGGGTTGGTATTGCTGGGGTATCTATTCTAAGGTAAGAAATCTATACCTAACGTGTTTCTTTCAGATGAACAAGTTACTTACCTTTGGTAACGATATATCTGTAAGAAATATTAGTTAGTTATAGATTCTTTACCGCCCCACCCATCCTCCCCGTTCTGCGAACTGATTCTTAGGGTTAAGGACATCCTTTCAGGGCCCTAGTTTTGTGCACCAGTGGTCAGTGTCTTGCATGGCTCTGCGTTTCTGGCACGGAAAGTCGTGTACAGAACTGACGTCAGCTCGTGAAGGCGAAGTCTATGTAGCTACCGCGACGTCATCCCGGCGACAAGATGCCAACGATGGACGCGGAGCTGACCGAAGTCACCTGCCGACACGCAGAGGTACTGCTGACGAAAAACTTTCCGGATCTAGCCTGATGCCTGGGGGTAATTCTGAGGTAAGGTATCTATAACTCACTAATGTTTCTTCCAGATATATCGTTACCGAAGGTAAGTAACTTGCTCATCGGTAAGAGGCAAAGACCGGGCAATCAGCTCTCATCATAAAGTCTATCAAAAGAGTTTGTGTCACAACTTGCATTCACCACCAGCTGAAAATCTGACTAACTACAGTTAATTCTACTGCACTGCCCAGAAGCTCTACTGCGCATGTCCTGTACTCAAAAAATATGCACATTTTCTAAGGCATTTTTTTCTTGTCATTCCAGTTACTTTCTTTTTCTTGAAATGAGCTTTTGAATACAGTTTACAGTTTTTTCTTACTTTCCATTGATTTTTACAATGAGAACCCTCAAATAAATTTTTTAGGTCGAGCCTAGACAGCGCGCATGAACCGACTGCAAGACCATCTGTAACCAGTATATAGAGTGTAATCCTGCCTGCTGCTTGCGATTGGTTAAGTTATGCTTTACTCCGGGCTCCTTATTGGTTGGTGCTCCCAATAAATCACTTCCGTTTTATCTGAAGGAGCACCGACCAACTACAGTTTTATTACTCTACAATTGTTCATATGTTATGTTTAGAGACTACTTGTTTTATTTTATAATGATATTGTGTCACCACAGCCCCTATCATGGTGCCTGGTTTCATATTTTTTTTTATTCACCATGGCGCCCGCTTCACGGGACCCACATCCGTGCATACCCGTCCCATTCGGGCTGACAAATGCAAAAACAACAATTGATGGACAGAATGCTGATCAATGTCAAACATTCATCAAAGTACAGAGATTTGGGCCTAAATCCTTAGTTTTTTTGCTCCCCATGCATTTGTCGCCATAAGTGGGAAGGGTATGCCCAGACGTGGGTCCCATGCTCGCTACTCCACCATGTTCAAGCTATCCTGTCTGATGAGGGGTGTAACCCCAAAACCAGTCCTAGGATGCTTGTATCTGGTCCATGGAGGACCTGGCATGGCAGTTCGGGCTGAGGGTCAAGACTGATTTGCATATGGCTGGGTCTTAACTGGAATGGCTGTCATGCAAGAAAACAATGGATTTAACCCAGATCTGTGACTGGGGTAAATGTTCGATTGATTCAGCATTCCGTCCATCATTTGTTCTTTTTGCAATTATATTTTAGTGCGGCCCCTGCTTTCATGATTTTTTTTTTATAAGCGCAGCACCCGTTTTATGGGCCGCCATGCACACAAGTTACATATGGGCGCCGTCCTAAAATTATTTTTTAATTACTGTCCCATCATGTCAAAACTATAGCTCAGGGTCAGGATAATAGAAAGCGCTGCCTCACTCTTGTCACTGAAGGCTGCTGGAGATGGATATGCCCGGTGATGTCAGAGTTGTGATAGGGTGTTCTGAGTAGGTTACGATACAGTGTGAGCTGATTAACCTTCAATGTCTGCTATTTCGCGATTCCTTGCGTTTGTTGAGCCTCCAGTGCCTTCCTGCAGGTCCCGCCGCACGACATGTATCAGGGGCCCAGCGTAGCCCGTAGCTTCTGCTCAGCGTTGATCTGCTCCCTTCTGCACTGGCGCTGTGGCCAGGGCCAGCTTTAGCACTGGTGGCGTCCTGTGCGATAATGATTTATGGTGCCCCTCCCCAATGACCACCTCCGCAATGGATTCCCGCACTACCACCCTTTAACTTTCTCCATAACCACACTCTCTCAGATGCATTTAATTAGTTTTATAGTGTCACTCATAAAAGTGAAGGGTGTCGGAATACTTTACATTGCACACACATTACAGAGACAATCAATCATATATGTGTAAATCAATGTATAGGAAACGTTACATAAGATGGAGGATTACAAGGGGTAGGATTTAAATGTCATCCATACTGGTAGGGAGCATAGTTTAGGGAGGCTTGGTCTGGAGAAGCACAAACTCAGAATTTGAAACGTAATACCATGGTTGGGGGTTCTCTTTAATAATCTGAAATTATTTCCACCCAAATGAACCCTTTGGGAAACATTAGGGTAATGAAAGTGTGTGGAAAAAATCAATACGCTCTAATCTGTACTTGAAGTCTGCATTTCAGTTCTTTTATGACAGTTAGTAGCTCACTGTTTTACATTAGGAGTTTAACTTGTAAATTGCAAGTAACAAAAGGAAGTGTCTGACTAAAGCAGTAACCCACTGGCCTATTTATGGTATAATTACTTTGTGATTTGCATGGCACACATTCTCTGCAGCCGGCATATTAACCCTCTGCACTACCAGAATCAAAACTTGCAGCAGTCAAAACTTCCACTAGACATAACTACGGGCTCTCTCTGGGAAGACCATTAATCACCGGAGTTAACTTGACATTTTTATTATTGGCTGAAAATTGCTGGAGGCCAAGAACGTGTGCCGCGTGTGCTTTAAAACCAATGTAAAGTAGCAAACAGGCGCCCACACGCGAAGTCTACACCCGGTGCGGTGGCACCGGTCGCACCGCCCTAGAGCCGGCTGTGGCCCCATTGAGACCACAGAAAGCAGCAACGGAGGCAGGAGGCCCAGGCGGAGCTGCCTCCGTGGCCCCCGCCATCGGCAGTCACCCGATGCGCCGCGTCCAGAGCAGGGGAGGGACCGATGGGTTGGGGGAGCTGTCTTGGGTGTTTGTCCCCATCTTGGACTTATATTTGCATTTAACATCTGTACCGACCCCTGGACTCTTGCATCTAAACAATATATGCCCGATGAATATTCCACAGTGTGTATGATCACACAAAACTTAACCTTTGGAGGTTCACTCAGTGCTATAAATGGAAATCAGTTAGAAGGCAAAAAGGGGGCACAGTATTCTAGTATCATGGAGTGTTACAAATGACCAAGATGTTTATAGAAAAATATTAATGATTGGAGCCACCAACAATTATTAGCGCACATCACCACTTCATGAAAAACGTTTTTTTTATTGACATATTCATAATCAAAACGTGATTGTTAAAAACACAAAAAAAGACATAAGATGGGGTGGTCAAGCAAGGCATCCCTGCTGTTCATATCCCCAGAAAGTAAGGAGATTGGTCTATCCCAAGGCGCACCTTGAAATCCTCTGCTCTGCGTGAAACAGGAATCTTGTGTTGCATCAGCAGTGTTTGAACAGCTTTCCTGCTCTCGTCAACTGTAATTGTCACTAAGTTCCTGTGCATTTCTGTCCCAATAATCATGTTCACTGTTGCATTGTGAAGGTGCCACAAGCAAAATAAAGTTCTTTAATATAATAAGACTTTGAATTAATAAGACTGATGATTAATAGGGATTTCACAAGTGCAATAAAGATCCACAGAATGTAAGCTGAACCAAATTGAAATAAACCATTAAAAGAACCAAATTAGGCAGAAAGAAAATGCTATCCGCTTGCTCTCTATTCATTAATGTTTCATGCTTGGTATTGAAATGCCTAAAGCATTGATTATGTCCAGTTATTGAGTACCGTGAGCGGTATATAAATGGCCAGACTGTGAGTGTTCTTTTTCACCTTCACATTCATAGTGCAGCAGCCCCCCGTCCCCGATACTGAGACGTCTGCGTCTATTCACGATATCCTATATTCGACCTACTTCAGGCCTTTATTTCCAAGCAGTTCATAGTGCTTTCTTGAAGGAACCTACAATACATATTCTCTTTATGAAAACTGTAGGAAAGTAGGATCTGCTTTCATGATCACCCCCACTTTTTGCTGGTGTCATTATGTTTTACTGACTAGTCTGACTGTGATCCTGCTAATCGGATAGAGCCATCTAGCTGCAGATTCATAACTTCGAATCCGGATATTTTTCAGCAGTACCTCTGCACACCAGGGATAGCAATGTACGGCTCTGCGGGTCCGTGGTCTCCAGATATGATGTCAACTGAGCCATATAAGTCCCCTCCTGTGCGGATGTCAGTTTCTTCTTTTCTGCGCTGTAACGCGGATCCAGGAGAAGCAGTTCCTCAGCTCTCTTTTTTGTTTTTGGGCCTACTCAACACCCTTAGTGTCTGGAACAGTGTGCTGATGTCTTCGGGCTTTAAAATGTGCGAAACCTGTATGCAGCAGATGTGGGCAATGGATCCGCATACCATTTGTATGTGGTGCTTGGGAGAGCACCACGACTCCAGGGAGTGCGACGCCTATCAGAGGCTGAAGCGCAAGTCGTTACTGGAACATCGGCTGAAGTTGCTGTCAGCTTGGTTTTCCCGTTCCGAATCCAAGTGGCGTCAATCTCCCTCCTGTTCTGAGTCTCCTGCTCGCAGCAGATCGAGGAGTCATTCCGGTGGACATCGCTTGTCAAAGAGCCGTTCCTGTGTACGCCGCTTGTCATAGTCAGGTAAATCACGTCAGGAAGCCTTCAAGGTTACAGAGACCCTCGGCCTCGCGAAGTTGTGACACTGGTGCCAGTTCCTCCCAGTCCCTACCGGAGGCGGTTGCGCAGGAGTCAATCCCAAGTTTTCCACTATATCCTGATAAGGGGGCAACTAGGGCCCAAATGGAATTATATTTTCAGGCTTTAAAAGCCTTTTTTGGGTCAGAGCCTCTCCCTGGAGCGCCTCGGGCACCAAAGAGGTGGAGTGTACTCGGGTTGGACGTTTGCTGGCGGGTTGGCCCTTGGCGCCGATCGAGGATACTGTCTCAGTAGCTGGAGTCGCTACGACGTCGGGAAACCGCCGGTGAGACTTCATTCTATGACGTCAGTGGTGTCCGCAGAGGATGGCTTGTCACCACCTCAACGCTGTGCGATGCCGCCTCGACGTCAGTAGTGCCGGAGATGCCTTTTCTTGCTACTGAGATCCCTGCTCAATTTTCTCTATAAATTGAGGATGAGGCTTCCTCTGTTGCCATTTCTCCAGTGTTGCAGGACGAGCCTGCAGGTACTGGTAGTATTGAGCGTTTGGGTATTCTTGGCCAACTGCATGCAACAGGCTCTTCAGTTTTTAGTGAGGACGCCAGTCTTCAACCGTTCCCTTCCTACGAATTACTTTTAGCTCCTAGAATAGCAATAGAGGCTAGTGCGGCTTTTGCTGGGGTCATTATAAGAGCTGCTGACATTTTAAAGATGCAGCTACCTGTGGTGACTCTGTCCTCTGATCCATTGTTGGATCTGCTCCATCAAGGTGGCACTGGGGTTGAGCCTTTGCTTCCTTTTGGAGAGTCGCTATACAACATTCTTTTGGGGACATGGGCCAAGCCAACGTCAGGTGTCCATTTAGCATGCTATTACACACCGTAATCGACCTGCTCCAGATGACCCTGTTTGTCTTTCTCAGCACCATAAGGCTAGAGGGCTTGTTGTGCAGACAGCTTCACTTGTTTCCACCAGGCAGGGAGCCTCGGTGGTTGGAGAGGTGTGACCGAAATTTGTTTGCATCCACTAGTTCGGCCCTAAGGTCTTTGAACACTTAATGTGTGTTTGGAAGGGCTTCCTTTTCTCTATAGGATTCGGTCGACCGACTACTTCCTTCTCTTCCAGAAGAAGTTAGAGCGGAACTCTTTCAGCTTGTACAGGATGGTCATGAAATGGCTAAGTTCACTATCAGGTTGGTGATGGACACCAGGGATTCCATAGGTAGGGCTATGGCAAGATCTGTAGCTCTAAGGAGGCATGCTTGGCTGTGTGAATATAGTTTACCTGAGAGTGTTCGGGTGAACCTAAAGGACTTACCCGTTGTTGGCCTCAATTTATTCGACAGTGTGTCTTTGCGGTTGTTTAATCGTGGGTTTAGTCTACCTGTGTCACGAGACTATAACGTGATTGGACAAAAACCTCCTTTCAGATTTGCTGTGAGTCTTCCTTCACACCACACTGCTTCCTTTCTTTCCTTTTTAGGTCTCGCCTACGCAGCGCGCATTCGCTGCTTAGGAGAAAGACCTTTAGCCATCGATTCGCCTTTTCAGCCAAAAACGGGCACGTGCGTTGCATTGCTTTCAACGCGTGCACGTCTGGCGATTCCCTTGCGGGAGCGAGCTTTGACACCATATGTTTGTAATTAACTTGCAAACATATGGTGCCCCTACTCACTCCCGCAAGGGAAACAGGCGCAGGCCCCCTCCTGTCTCCCCTCCCCCTGCTGCCTCCTCCTTTAGAGCGAGGCGCGCGAGCGTTTGTTTTTCTCGTTGGGTCTGCCCAAGACTCCGCTTTAGGTGCTTGCCACGCTCGTGGTTAAAAGAAAAAAAAGTTATTGAGCGATATCCTGGTAAACCTTGCTGTGTGTATAAAGCAGCTCTTATTCAGCCCTCTCCACCCATTGCTAAAAGAGGCGGAGTGTCACATGGCTGTCGACATTTACTGGAGGGATTTACATTTGTGGAAGAAAGCAGTAATTTAATGGCCTGGCACTGTCAGACAGTGAGCACCTGCACTTGCTCCTTTCAACAGTGAGTGCCCTGCTTGATGAGCAGAAGCTTAGATACCCGCTGCTGACAGGATGTGGCTCCCTCATGAGGTCTGATGCACGTGGTTGTCTAATCTCGCAGATGGGGAGCAGGGGGGTAGGCCCCAGCGCAGGGAACACCCGGGAATCTCCACGGAGTCCCGGGCACATACAACGCCGCTTCACGACAGCCAGGTCTCATGTTCTTCCCCAGAAGAGATAAGATGCATTGAGGGCTGAAGCTTCCCGTGCGTGACACGCTGGAGTGATGCAGAGCCGGAGTGGATGCGCGCGGTGCTGCTGAAGCAAATGCTACCTCATGAGGGGTGAGCGGCGATCCAGTCAGAGGCGCTAGCATCACCGGATAACAGGGAGGGTGGAACTCCTCGCTCTGAAGCGCCGCTACCCACCCAGAACTTTACCGTGGGCGCGCAGTGGTGCTGGCTGCTGAACTTCATGCGAGGAGCCCAGACGAGCTTCCAAACTCCTCCTCGAAGTATAGGGGAGATGCAAACCCGCACAGCAGTAACTAAGTTGATGCAGCGCTGACAGTGTGCTGCCAAATCCCACAGCAGAAGCTTGAGAGGTGCCAGTCATCGGTATACAAGCCTAGGGGTGGTGTGGGGTGGTGTCAAACACCTCATTAGCGGTGAAAGGCGCTTTTCCATACCACAGTGGTCGAAGCCCGGAGTCGCCACCAGTCACAGCAAAGGAATCTCAGGGATGCCCAAAAGCAATACAAAAAGCATTCATATGCTGCTTCCAAACAAAACAGAATTAGTGGGGCAGCCATCTCAGTGTCAGACCAAGAGTGCTACCAAACCCCAGGGCCGGCTTTAGCGGTGGTGGAGCCCGGTGCCACAATGTTTGCTGGCGACCCCCCCGCCCCCATCCATGGTGAAGGTGGTGACCACCTACCCCACGGATTCTCTCACAAGCACCTTTCAACAGTGCCCCTCACGACTCCATAACCACTCTCTTTCAGATGCATCTAATTAGTTACAGAGTGCCACTCATACAAGTGTAGGGTATCAGAGCACTTTGCATGATACATACATTACACAGAGACAATCAATCATACCTGTGCAAATCAGCATATAACAAATGTTACATAAGCCAGAGGACTACAAGGTGTGGGAATGACGTCCTCCAAACTGCAAGGCATGCTTCGAAAGATCTTCCGGTGGATCCCCACTGAGACCAGGAAGACGGTCACCCAGGCCCTCGTCACCAGTCGGCTGGACTACGGGAACGCCCTCCACGCCGGCACTGCCGCCAAACTCCAGAAGAAACTCCAACGGATCCAGAACGCCTCAGCACGACTCATCCTGGACATCCCCCGACACAGCCACATCTCCGGACACCTGAACTGGCTCCCCGTCAACAAAAGAATCACGTTCCGACTCCTCACTCATGCACACAAGGCCCTCCACGACCTGGGCCCCAAGTTCCTCAACAGCCGCCTGACCTTCCACAAGCCCACCCACCAGCTCCGCTCCGCCAGCCTCGCTCTCGCCACCGTCCCCCGCATCCGCAGAGCCACCGCCGGAGGAAGATCCTTCTCCTACCTGGCAGCCAAGACATGGAACTCCCTCCCCATCTACCTCCGGACAACGCAAGACCATCTCGCCTTCAGGAAGCAACTCAAGACCTGGCTGTTCGAGCAGTAGCGTTCCCCCCCCCCCCAGCGCCTTGAGACCCTCCGGGTGAGCAGTGCGCTATACAAATGCCTATGATTGATTGATTGATTGAAGGCAGTATGGTTTAAGAGTACTTTGTCTGGAGAAGCACAAACGCAGAATTGAAAATGGAATGCCATAGTTGGGGGTTCTCCTTAATAATAAGAATCGATTTTTATCCAAATAAACCCTTTTTGCAACATTAATCTATGTTCTAATGTATACTTTGCAGTGTGCATGCAGTTATTTGATGACAGCTAATAGTTCACTGTTCTATATTGGGATTTTAACTTATAAACTGCAAGTAACAAAGGGATGTCTCTTAGATAAGCAGTAACCCACTGACCTATTTACATTGTATGCACTTTGTGATCTGCATGATACATGTTCATTGCAGTAGGCATATTCACCCTCTGCGCTATTTTATGATCAGGGGAAACCTCTCTCTCTCCAGGAAGAACATTCATCGGGGAGGGGGGGTGAGTTTATCTTGACAATTTTATTGTTGCCTTGAAATTGCTGAAGGCAAGGAAAACAGCAGCATGTGCTTTTAATCCCAAAATAAACTTGCCAACACAGCTATCCCTGAAGTCAACAGTGGCACCGGTCGCACCACCCTCGAGCCGGCCCTGCCTAACACCACAGTAGCAGTTCAAGGGGGCATTCAAACACCTTACGACAGCAGCCAAAGGTACTGGTTTTAGCTGAAGGAAGGTGAACAACAGAGAGATTTCCAGATGTCCTTTCCGACACAACAGCAGAAACCCACTCACACTGCCAACCACCCTGGGCAGCACAAGCAAGCTGTCAAACAGGGCAAGCGTAGGAGCGCTGCCAATCACCTCAGAAGAGGCCAGGGAATGCTGATAACCAAGACACCAAAGCTCAAGAATGCTGGAGTAACAGCAGAATGTGCTGCCAGACACCACAATAGATGCCCAGGTAGACTTCCAGTCACCATCACATTAGAAGCCCAAAGTTCCTGCCACATCCACGATGAGGCACTGGCATCAAAAGACGCTGCGAACTAACCAGCAGCAACCGCGGAGTGCTACCAGAGGATATAGCAGAAGCACGCGAAGCGCTTGTTGCATTTTTTCAAGGTTAAAAACGTAACAGTTGTACTTAACTGAGGGGATATCTCACTACATATTTTGGAACTAGGGAGCCAGGTTCGAGTCCCACCCAGCCTTTGTTAAACATCCTGCTATTCTGGGCAAATCACTTACACCCTTATGCATCAAGCCAAAATCCAGTCGGTAAAATACCGATTCGGTAATAGCTCCCGGTATTGTGTGAAAAATACCCAATCCCAATGCATCAACCCAAAACCCGAGCAAATAACGAATCGCTAAATAAATAACCTCGAACATACCGAATCGCTAATACCCAAAATGCTAATTTACCGAATCGCTCAATACCGAATTCGCAATTACCGAAATCACTATTAGCTCCCGGAAATTGCCAATAGCAAATAACGAATCGCACCCCAATGCAACAAAACTCGCTAATAATGAAAATCCCAAAAAACGCTATTTTGCCAGAGCTAAATAAGGGGAATCAAAACCTGGAGGTAAAGTCACAAAAAAAAAAAAAAAAAAAAAAAAAAATTCCTACATGTGCAAATGATTGAGGCAATCACTAAACCCTTAAATTTGGCCCAGGAGACCCTGTTGGCTCCCACAAAATGGCTGCCCTCTACGTGCTTGCAAGGAGGATGCGGATCAATGCAGCAGGACAGCGCAGGAGAAGGGTCCAGGAGCGAGTGTTCAGACTGCGCATAACCCTGCTCGGCCAGAATGAGGACGAGGTGTACCAGAAGTATCGCCTCAATCGCGCTATGATCATGCGCCTGATTGCAGACCTGGAACCATTACTGCAGCACCAGACACACCGGACCAATGCAATCCCTGCGCACGTTCAGGTCCTATGCAGCCTGCACCTACTGGCCTCAGGGAGTTTCCAGGGGGTAATTGCGGTTGCCGGAGGTGTTTCGCAAAGCGCACTGTCACGCTTCTTCAAAAAATTCCTAGATGCCATGCTGACAATGCTCCACAGACACATCAGCTTCCCCACAACCCCACAGCAGTTGGACCGCACCAAACAGGCATTCTACCAGGTGGCACAATTTCCACATGTGATTGGATGCATCGACTGCACGCATATCCCCATATGCCCTCCGTCAGCAAATGAGTACCTTTTCAGGAACCGCAAGTCATACCACTCGATCAACGTGCAGGTTGTGTGCGATGCCAACAACATCATAACGGACCTAGTGGCACAATTCCCAGGGAGCACACACGACTCATACATCTTCCGCAACAGTGGAATGCACAGGCGACTACTCAATGGAGAATTTGGAGAGGGACTCCTGTTAGGTAAGTAGAACTACGCTTCCCCACACCAACACCACACATGTATGTACATCACCAATGCTAAGTCTATGCTTCTATCTTCTAGGTGACAGTGCTTACGCCCTGCGGGAATACATACTAACCCCATACCTAAATCCAGCAACCCCGCAGGAACATCGCTACAACGCTGCACACATCAGCACGAGGAATGTGATAGAGCGGACTTTTGGGATTCTCAAGAGCCGCTTCCGTATCCTCCACAAGACTGGCGGCGCCATGCTATACCAACCAGACACATGCTGTCGAATAATTGCTGTATGTGCAATGCTGCACAACATTGCCACCAGAAGGGGGATACCCATGGAGGTGGACAGGGATGACGACCCCCAGGCTGACCAACCACCCGCCCAACGACGACCGGCACACATCCCAAACACAGCAGAGGGCCATAGGAGGCGGACAGACATAATGCAAAATCATTTTTGACCCTGGGTAAAATGAGACATTACAAGTTGGTGTTGGGTGCAACTGTTTAATGCACAGTAGCACTGAGGATTGTGCAACAGAACTAGCATTGTGAATCATGCTCCGATTGCATAAATGTAAATAAAAGGTTCCTTAAAGTCAGGCCTGTGCAAACACAATAATTGGATGGCCATGGTTGCTCCACCATGGACCTGCAGCATGTCCAAATTTCTAGTGGCGCTTGCCACGTACACCAAGCCTCCGCTCAGGTGCATCCAAACCCTCACCACGGCCTGTCCCCGTGGAGGCACGCGAACTTCGGCGCCTGGTGCTGGCCTCTGCCAGTGACACGCTGCTGACACTGGAGGCAGCCTCACTGGTGTCATCCCCTCCCAATGCTGCAGCACTGCATGTGCTGCTCTGAAGTTGTTCCACAGCAGTGGTGATGTGTCCCAGTGACTTGGCCACATCACCGCAGAAGTGCCCAAGGTCCACCTGCAGGGAGACTGTGCGGCGTGCCAACACAGCGGTGCAGTTGCTGTGCCGTTGTATGGCCTTGGTAGCGGCGGCAGAACGCAACATTAGCTGCCGGTTACTCCTCCTCTGGGACTCATGGCCCTCCCTGATGGCACGGGTGAGCTCACGTACCTCCTCCCTGAGCTGAGCATTGCCATCAGCAACCGCAGTGGTCTGGTCCCTGACCGCCGTGCCCATGTCCCTGACCGCGGAGCCCATGTCGGTGACTGCTGCAGTCATGGCGCGCATCTCCCTCGCTAGGCGCACGATGTTGCAGCTGATGCTAGCCACATGTCTTCCCTGCAGGTTCTGTGTACGCAGCATCCTCTCCTCAATTGCAGAGGTTGTTGGGACATCCTGGTCAGCTGAGGAGACGGAACTGCGACGGGCCCTGTGACGCCGTGCGTGTCTTGAGCCTCCAGGTGGTGCAGCAGGTGGTGTGGATGTGCGCTGCGTGGGTGCCAATTGCGGGGGGGGGGTTGCCATCTCCTGCAAGGGCGCAACTTGGTGCCTGTGCCTCTGCGGTATTGTGGCTGTACTAGCTGCAGGCTGTCTTGCTGGTGCCGTTGCTTGTGGCGCAGGTGGTGGTGCCTTGGCTTGTGGCGCAGGTGCCTTGGCTTGTGGCACTGGTGCTGGTGCCGTTGATTGTGGCGCTGGTGGAGGTGGTGCTGGTGGGGTGGCAGGTGTTGGCGGTGCGTGCGCATCCTGCGCAGTCTCCTGGTCTGACTCCACGGGTGTCTCAGATATGATCAGCTGGTCGCTGTCGTCAGAGTCCCCAGGTGATGCATCTGTGTGTGAAACAGTGCATGATTAGTGGGATGATTACACCTACATAGTGTTGTACCCATCAATGTCCCTCTGTGGTCCAACAAATGAACAGTCTACAGCCATGTACAAAATATGTGTTGTGTGCTCAGAGGATTTACGCCTGTACCTGCACTCTGGGCTGACTAGACTACAACTCCCAAGATGCAGTAGTGTCATGTGCGGAGCTGTCTGTGCCAGAGCTGCAGACACAGTGAGATTGGGCTGGGGGCATGGGTATGGATTTACGCTATGCTGGGTGTGGCACAGGCATGCATCTTACCTTGGGCACTTGTGGCTGCGCCGGACGTGTCCATCTGGATCACCCCCACAACGGCTTCCCGCTCTATCGTCCCTTCCACAAGGTCCTCCAGGGCTGTGTTGGATGGTGCAGTGCTTGTTCCGCCTCCAGTCCTTCTTGCCTCCCGGAGCCTCTCAGCAATCCTCTCTTTTGCGCGCTTCCGCAGATCATACCACCGTTTTTTAAGGTCGTCGATGCTGCGGCTAGTGACGCCAACCGCATTGACCCTCTCACGGATGCGCTGCCAGATGCGCCGCTTCTCGGTCTCAGGCACCTTGAGGGACAGCTTGCCAAAGAGGCGGTCGTGTTTGCTGGACACTCCCTCGATGAGGTACTCCAGCTCCCTGTCCGAAAACTTCTTCTTGCGCTTGCGTGCAGATTCTGCGCTGGATGGCACTTCCTGCGACATGATGGATGTGTGATGTGAATGGCAGAATCTGTGTGGCCTCACTCTGCACAGCCTGTCCTTCTTTCCAGCTCCTGTCTGCTCCTCTGTCGAGGCTATGTGGGTGGGGCAGCAGTATTTCCTGGTTGGTGATGTCATCAGCCTGTTCCCGGAGCGACGCGGCAATTTGCGATTTCGCTATTACCGATTCGGTAATAGCTAATTCGGTATTACCGAACTCGCTATTAGCCAAATCGGTATTACCGAACTCGCTATTTGCTAGTGAGGCCGTTTGCGTGCCCCGCTATTAAGGAATCGGTAAATTTAGCGGTTTTTAAGGAATCGCTAAATTTCACCGAATCTGTTGATGCATGCCAATTACCGATTCCTTAATGGCGATTCCTTATTTTTCGCTATTAAGGAATCGGTATTAGTTTGGTTGATGCATATGCCCCTTAGTGTTTAAAAAATTAAATGTGACCTGATGTAGCGTTTTTGGCGCTTAAGGCGCTGTAATGCCCTTGGTCCAAGATCCCACTATATAAAAACTGCAGAAAAAAAAGCCCTCGAACAGGAAGTGCTGTGCATGTCGAGATGTGCACTGTTCTTAGACCAGTGGCAACATAACTTACTACCTACAAGAGCCAACATTGCCCCAGGATTCCAATGTACTGGGTGAGCACATTTATAGACACCCTACGATGGAATGAAGGAAGTATTTGAAACATAGTCGCTGCAATAAATGAATGATGTGCGTGCACTCGTATACAAACTTAGAGATATCAATTCCAAAATATAAAGAGGGCCGATAGTGACACAACCATGACAAATACAAAAACAAGCATTTGCAATGCAATAGGTCTCGCATTATAAAAGTGTGAGCAGTTCGCATTGCTAATAATAATGCAACACTAGCTATTGGCATTGTAAATGATAATGGCATTTATTTATGTGTTTGTTTTATAAAATAGATAAAAAAGGCATTGTCATGAACAATGCCAATAGCTTAAACTTTTGCAAATGCGAGAACTATTGCATTGCAAATGCTTGTTTAGGTATGCTGCTGCCGTAGGCGGCTATGAGGACAAGTGGCGCGATCTGTATTTAATGACCCACCTGCCCCGAAGTCGCTTTGATTCTGTGGTGCATGGTGATTTTTGACACAGGAAAATGAAATCTCACCAAATTCTCTTGACTATCCTGGAATATTCACCAGGATGCATCACTATTTGACCCGCGTCAATGTAAAAAACAAAAACTCCATCTAAATCTGTACAAAATCTGGCTGTTCATATTTTCATACATTTTCCTTTGATGTCCAGGTAATTAATGTTAAAAGCACATTTTTTTCTATCTCTAAATGTTTGAAATAATCCTGTCCTGCCTTAACCTGCATTTCATACTGTGGCCGTAAAGGCCTGAGTTTAGTCACAGTTAGATTATGGAAATAACATGTACTTGGCTTCGTCTGAGCGAGATCTAAAAGAAAACTACAGTTGGTTCAAAGATGCAGCAATCGACCTGATTGTGGGCCTGAAAACGATGACAATATATTAGCCTTGCTTCGTAAATTCCTCTGGCATCCATTCATAAAATACGTGTGCCTGAAAGCCATGAACTTGGCACACAGAGTTATACATGCCACAGGTTTAAAAAATTTAGCCTTCTAAAATGAGGTGATGTTTTCCATCCCTGGTCTTAAGTTCGGTAAACTAAAATCTTATAGGGTGGCAGTCTTCTCATTACTAGTGCCCATATATATAACTGGTAACTTTGACCCTCCCCACCCCACCCATGATAGTGCCAGGTGTACCAGTAACTCGATAGGTGTGGAGTTGCTGAAGATTAAAAACGAAACCCTGAGTTTCCGCTGTGAAATTAGGAATTCCGGGCAGAAGTGAGCACACTCTGAAAATCTGGCTTTTTAGTAATGTTTAGAGGGTGTGAGTAAAGTCTGTTGTACTGTTAAATATCCCTTAGCGCCAAGAAGCCTTGGTGTATGCCTGCTTCAGGAGCAAAACAGAACAATATGTAGAGGAGCAGTGGGAAAACATGGGGGAGTAGTCATTTTGTGGCACAGAGACAATGGCGGTCAATGAAAATGAAAGTGGAACATAAGTAGGAAACCTAGTGAAGAGGAGGACTGGCTAGATGAGAAAAAAGACAACAGAAAGAGAGAGCGCAGGAGTGAGTAATTTAAATATAGGAGCATAAAAGATCCAGAGGAGGTACACAAAAGAAGCTCTGACTTGACATTTCGGCGCTGATATAAGCTGCCTGAAAATATCACTTTTTATATGCGTGAACGTCTGCAGTGAATCATATCTCATAACATTAAAGCCAATCCTTTTAAGGATAATATTTCAACGTTCGCCCCAGTTTGCATCGCCAGATATCGTCAAAGACTCACATTGCTCATCCCTACGGCTCTTCTTGGCGTTTCTTTATTACACGATGAGAAAACACGACAGTGACATTTGCGGGGCTTCTGATTAACATTCGTGTTTCCCTCCGTGATAGGTTCGCTCGCTATTTGCCTGCATCAAGAAGCATGCTCACGCCCGGCTGGCAATCTTGGAATTGTGTTTTTTATTAAATAAAACCCATTCCAAGATGGCAGTCAGTGTCTCATGATGTGTGTTCATTAGTGTGCAAATACCTGTGCATGGGTCTCGATGCAAACGGCCGGTTTTAGTTTGCATTTCTAACAGAGCAGATGCCCATATTAGAATGGTTAAATGAAATTACAATAAATAAAAAAATAATAGTGCATGAAGCACAAACAATGACTCAAGCTGCCCAAAAGCACATTCCTGCTGCACAAATAATTAAATAAGTAAATGGGAGTGAGGTGAGAAACAGTCCCGGGAGCATCAGGGAGTAGTAGAGGACACAACTTACCCAATCAGAACAAAGCACAAAGGGTACAGGAGGAAGGAAGCGAGGAAGAGAGGATCACGAAAGGCAATGATAGAGAAACAAATACCACAGGAGCAAGTAAGGACGATAAATTGGCATGAAGGAAGGAGAGCTTAAGAAACTAATGGGGAGAAGAGAGAATGAGAAGACATAGGAACTTTGTCAGCATGGACAAGAGGTAAGAAAAGGAGCATGGCACAGAAAAAAATGCAGGCAGGGTCGATACGTAAGTTATAAAAAGGAATGAAGTAAAGTAGGTAAATAGGGAAAATAAGGAAGGTTAAGAATGGAAGGCATAGACGAGAAAGCGGATGAAGGAAGGATGAAAAAAGTAAGGAAGGTTGTAAAGAAGGAAGGGAAGAGAGCAAAGAATATACGGTGAAGGCAGATTAAAAAGAGAGGAAGGTAGAGGAGAAAGGGCAGGAAAGTAAGAAGCAACAAGTGGCGTTGAAGGTGATTCAATGAAAATAGTGGGTGTGCCGGCAGAGGAGGCTGGATGTAAGCAGCGAGACCTAAAAATGCAATTAGTAAATCCCCAGGAAACGACTAAACTCTGTACCTCCACTGCAATGTACGAAAAAACTCTAGTCGGGTCCACTGCCCGTGCGCATATGTTAACTGCCCCGTAACTCGGAGCGACTGGTACAACCAAGGAAACCTATATAATACAAAGAATATACAACGTTCATAAGCACACTAGCTACCGCCATGCCATTGCTTAAACACAAACCAAGAGTAAATACTATGTAAAGCTTACCAATTAATTAGTGGTATGCAGAATATAGGTAGGCACTAGTAAACCCAAAGTACTAGTGAAAATTAATGGCCGTTCCCCTGTTTGCCTGCTGACCGTTATACTGAAAAGGACAAGGAGAAAACGCTCATGAGTCCCGTCTGTACCATAACCATAATCAATAAAAATGATCCGATGTGTGTAAAAAATATAACTCAAGGCTTACCGAAAATGTAAGTTGGCCAGAGAACGCTTAATAGTACGTAAGACCGTAACTTGATATCTTGTCTCCTCGTGAATCACGTTGCATACTGAAAAGAGGAAACGTGCATAAGAACATTGTCTACTGCAGTGTATTTTCTGCAAGACCGTGACAAAATAAACTTACCAAATTGGCGTACTAAAGGTGTCTCACAATCTTCTAAGAACCCGGGTGTAAAACTTCCACGGGGCATATTTAAAGTACCAGGATGTCTCCGATTCATCACGTCAAGCGTACATGAACGTAAGGAAGGTTAGAAGTACAGATAGAAATAGGACTAAAGCCTCTGCAAATACTAATCATGGAATCATGTTAACATTCATAGAATAAACATGTCGCATTCATAATGATTCTTTAATGTAATTGAAAATTATACTGCGCTAAAATGAATAATTGTATGCTCATACGAGCCAAATAGTGGGTGTGCCGGCAGAGGAGGCTGGATCTACGCAGCTAAGCGGCCGCGCGAAAGTGAAAGTGATCGCGATCAAAGCGGCCGTGAATGTGAAAGTAAACGCGGCGCGCGCGCCCGCGCACATGCACTGTAGCTCTAGGCTGGCCTGGTAGCACTTTTGGGAGCCCACATATAAAATGTCTCTTCGAGCCTTTGGCTCGCGAGACCTATTTAAAGTACCAGGATGTCTCCGATTCATCACGTCAAGCGTACATGAACGTAAGGAAGGTTAGAAGTACAGATAGAAATAGGACTAAAGCCTCTGCAAATACTAATCATGGAATCATGTTAACATTCATAGAATAAACATGTCGCATTCATAATGATTCTTTAATGTAATTGAAAATTATACTGCGCTAAAATGAATAATTGTATGCTCGTACGAGCCAAATAGTGGGTGTGCCGGCAGAGGAGGCTGGATCTACGCAGCTAAGCGGCCGCGCGAATGTGAAAGTGATCGCGATCAAAGCGGCCGTGAATGTGAAAGTAAACGCGGCGCGCGCGCCCGCGCACATGCACTGTAGCTCTAGGCTGGCCTGATAGCACTTTTGGGAGCCCACATATAAAATGTCTCTTCGAGCCTTTGGCTCGCGAGACCTAATAAGGATGCTCCATTTTGAGGGAGCCAGCAATGACGTAATTTCGGTTCTCTCCACTCCCCTTCTGTTGTGTTGACTCTCAGCATCTCTCTGGTCCATGATGAGAATGTGCGGGCCCTGGGGCTTGTGTCTGTCTCACTGACAACTGCATAGGTTGGAAGCTAGTGCAGCTAGTTCTACTTCCCACCCACTCCCTTCTGCCCTGCACAGTCCAACGGTGTATCTGATGCCTAACCAGTAAAAAGACCTAGCGCCGAGAGAAATGTGAAGGAGTGCTTTACGTTTTTTTTCTTTGCTTAGGTATTCGAATCTTGTACCGGTAGTACAGGGCCGACTAATGTTTGGTCAGATATATCTGCCGCAACAGACTTTCAGAGTCTTATGCCAAATTAAAAGTGTTCTACATTTCCATAATTTTCATGACATTAATATCGTATTACGCGAAATATATTTGACAGTAACATTGACATTCCTAAGTAAACAAGCATTGGCATAGTCAATAGGTCTCGCCTTTGGGACCTTATAAGTGTTTAACCATTCAACAGTTAATGTTGTTGCACCAATGATATTGTGCTGCATAACTCAATACTCATAAGGTCCCAAAAGCGAGACCTTTGGCTAAGCCAATGCTTGGTCTTGTTTGTGGTTTGTTCTTGGTGTGCTCACCTTCTATCTAGCATTTTAGGAACTAATAACTTCATTAAACATTAGGTCCCCGTTAATGAGAGATACATAAACAACTACGCTCTCCTCTCTACCATTTCATCAGACCTAGTAGTGACTTTGCCGCCCACCTCTTGTGACTCACAATATGAAGGGGTTAAAGACATTTGGATTTTCAGATGAAGATTTATCTGCCCTAATAGGTCAAGTAACAGGGGAAGAACAAAACAACTATGATGTCCAATTCTGATAACAGTGAGTGGAACAATCTGCTTAACCGCAGGAATAAACTGAAAAGAATGGAATCACATGCACATTTTATGTTGGAATATTTACAGTCGGGTGTGATTCCTTACGGTCTTAGAGTGTACAATGTTCCCGCACTATTCGTATAAATATGGAAGTTTCTGAAGAGATGGTCTCAAATAGCGAACCGCTGCCCAGAGACTGGATGATTTAATCCATAGAAATGGCAAGAGAAGTGATGGCTGTTCTCAGTCAGGAAATCACAGACTTAGAAGAAAAACTAAAAACAATGACCGCACTAGAAGAAGCAAAGGCGAGACTAGAAAGTATGAACGATGAAATGAAAGACTTTGAGGAATATTTAGTGGGGGAATAAACTGACAAACTAAAAAAAAGATGTAAGGTGGTACACCCAAAAAAGGGCATACCCTTACCTTAGTACAAATTACTACCAGGACTGGAACCAAAGTACTAGCCATCAGAACCAAAGTAGGAACACTAGGAGAAAAGTCTTGACTTTCTCGGATACCTAGTTCACCGACTTAGATGGGGAGAGTTCCAACACATCAGATGAAGCCCAGTACAACTACAGACCCAACAGAGGCAGGCAAGGTAACCAGCAGTTCGACCAGACCCAATCTCCTTTTTAGGTCTCGCCTGAGACAGCGCTTTAGCGCTGCTCTGGCGAGACTTATAGTAAGCGAGTTTTGGAAGTGCAAACAGTGGCTTTTCAGGCCTCCAAATACATTGCATGTGCGCCGTCCGGGCGTGCACACCATTTGGAGGCCTGAAAGCACTCGTTTGCTTTCACTTTCGCGGCCCCTTTGATGTCCTCAGTGAGCCGCACGGCCACTGAGGACATCAAAGTGCACACCATTTGCCACCCCCTTCCTGCTTGTTATTGTTTCCTTTGATCCCTATCTTTCCCTTTCTCAATCTCACCCTCTCCCTGCCTTTTACAACTGCGGCCGCACCACTGTGCCCGCCCCCACTCCCACTCCCCTCCTCGTCAACTTCAGTGCGCGCTTGTCTTCCATACCTGCCCTTCCATTCTCCACTTCCTATTTTCGGTTTTCTCCTCTCCCTCCCCATTGGCCTCGCAAGCTCACCTTTACTTCCAAACCTCCCACATAACTTTCATTCCACCCCTTTCGCCGGCCTGCCTAGCTTTAATTTCCAGTAGAGAATGCTCTAGCAACTGAGGAGCCTGCCGGGGGTCACTCACTCCACCTCCAGCCAGTGGTTCGCGTCCTCCCTGGGCTCGCTTTCTCTCTGTGTCAGCCTGGGCCGCTCCCTCCCTCCAGCCTCCTCCCCCTTCGTCTCGCCGTGCTTCCACCCCCCTCCCCCCCCTTTCTGAATGAAAGGAAATTCAAGGCGTGTACAAGTCTGTGATGACAAGCGAGTGTGAAACTTTGGTGGAGATTAATTTAAAAACTGAACGGAGATTGGGTGGGGGGAGGAGTGGGTTTATTTACTGAACTGACATGAAACCGAGGTCGGTTATGGGCGACTTGCTGTGTGTCACTAAAAGCGTCACGGCGCCTTGATTGTTGAACGAAACAGATGGGAGCCATAGAAATCCTGTCACCTCAAACTCTAATTAATCGGAGGCAACGGTTCGACCTAAAGGTGAAAAGATGACGTATGCCACACACAGGAGTCGTTCGCGATTTGTATTGTCAGACTGAGAAGGAGCGCGAAAGCGCAACGATTTCTCCTTCTCCTAAGCAGCCGGTGCTTCCTGAAGTTTCTTTATGCTGGTCTTGGCAAGGTGAACAGGCAACATGGACAGATTCCGCTCAGTAGGAATGCGCCATACTTTTTTGTTAAAAATGTATTTTCTTTTAATACACATCAGGCCTAAGCAGTAGTTGTTTGTATGGGGGTCCGTAAAAACTGATGACAGGCCTGGTGCTGCTAGACGATCTTCATGCTCTGCCTTGCACCCTTCTCCCCTTCCACCTTGCACCCTTCTCCCCCTCCGCCTTGCACCCTTCTCCACCTCCGCCTTGCACCCTTCTCCACCTCCGCCTTGCACCCTTCTCCCCTTCCAACTTGCGCCCTTCTCCCCTTCTCCCCTTCTCCCCTTCCACCTTGCGCCCTTCTCCTCCTCTGCCTTGCACCCTTCTCCCCCTCTGCCTTGCACCCTTCTCCCCCTCTGCCTTGCCCCCTTCTCCCCCTCCGCCTTGCACCCTTCTCCCCCTCTGCCTTGCACCCTTCTCCACCTTCAACCCATATCCCCCTCTGCCTTGCATCCTTCTCCCCACTGCCTTGCACCCTTCTCCCCTCTGCCGTGCACCCTTCTCCCCTCTGCCGTGCACCCTTCTCCCCTCTGCCGTGCACCCTTCTCCCCTCTGCCGTGCACCCTTCTCCCCTCTGCCGTGCACCCTTCTCCCTTCTGCCTTGCACCCTTCTCCCCCTCCCCCTTGCACCCTTCTCCCCCTCCGACTTGCACCCTTCTCCCCCTCCGACTTGCACCCTTCTCCCCTCTGCCTTGCATCCTTCTCCCCACTGCCTTGCACCCTTCTTACCTTCTTCCTTGCACACTTCTCGCCCTCCCCCTTGCACCCTTCTCTCCCTTCCCAGTGCACCCTTCACGTCCTCCCCAGTGCACCCTTCTCCCCCTCCCCCTTGCACCCTTCTCCCCCTCCCCCTCCCCCTTGCACCCTTCTCCCCCTCCCCCTTGCACCCTTCTCCCCCTCCGCCTTGCACCCTTCTCCCCCTCCGCCTTGCACCCTTTTCTACCTTGCACCCTTCTCCCTTTGCCTTGCACCCTTCTCCCCTTTGCCTTGCACCCTTCTCCCCTCTGCCTTGCATCCTTCTCCCCACTGCCTTGCACCCTTCTTACCTTCTTCCTTGCACCCTTCTCGCCCTCCCCCTTGCACCCTTCTCTCCCTTCCCAGTGCACCCTTCTCGTCCTCCCCAGTGCACCCTTCTTGTCCTCCCCAGTGCACCCTTCTCCCCCTCCCCCTTGCACCCTTCTCCCCCTCCCCCTTGCACCCTTCTCCCCCTCCCCCTTGCACCCTTCTCCCCCTCCGCCTTGCACCCTTCTCCCTCTCCGCCTTGCACCCTTTTCTACCTTGCACCCTTCTCCCCTTTGCCTTGCACCCTTCTCCCCTTTGCCTTGCACCCTTCTCCCCTTTGCCTTGCACCCTTCTCCCCTCTGCCTTGCACCCTTCTCCCCTCCGCCTTGCACCCTTCTCCCCTCCGCCTTGCACCCTTCTCCCCTCCGCCTTGCACCCTTCTCCCCTTTGCCTTGCACCCTTCTCCCTTCCACCTTGCACCCTTTTCCCCTCCGCCTTGCACCCTTCTCCCCTCCACCTTGCACCCTTCTCCCCTCCACCTTACACACTTTTCCCCTCCGACTTGCACCCTTCTCCCCTCTGCCTTGCATCCTTCTCCCCACTGCCTTGCACCCTTCTTACCTTCTTCCTTGTACACTTCTCGCCCTCCCCCTTGCACCCTTCTCTCCCTTCCCAGTGCACCCTTCACGTCCTCCCCAGTGCACCCTTCTCCCCCTCCCCCTTGCACCCTTCTCCCCCTCCCCCTTGCACCCTTCTCCCCCTCCCCCTTGCACCCTTCTCCCCCTCCCCCTTGCACCCTTCTCCCCCTCCGCCTTGCACCCTTTTCTACCTTGCACCCTTCTCCCTTTGCCTTGCACCCTTCTCCCCTTTGCCTTGCACCCTTCTCCCCTCTGCCTTGCATCCTTCTCCCCACTGCCTTGCACCCTTCTTACCTTCTTCCTTGCACCCTTCTCGCCCTCCCCCTTGCACCCTTCTCTCCCTTCCCAGTGCACCCTTCTCGTCCTCCCCAGTGCACCCTTCTCGTCCTCCCCAGTGCACCCTTCTCCCCCTCCCCCTTGCACCCTTCTCCCCCTCCCCCTTGCACCCTTCTCCCCCTCCCCCTTGCACCCTTCTCCCCCTCCGCCTTGCACCCTTCTCCCTCTCCGCCTTGCACCCTTTTCTACCTTGCACCCTTCTCCCCTTTGCCTTGCACCCTTCTCCCCTTTGCCTTGCACCCTTCTCCCCTTTGCCTTGCACCCTTCTCCCCTCTGCCTTGCACCCTTCTCCCCTCCGCCTTGCACCCTTCTCCCCTCCGCCTTGCACCCTTCTCCCCTCCGCCTTGCACCCTTCTCCCCTTTGCCTTGCACCCTTCTCCCTTCCACCTTGCACCCTTTTCCCCTCCGCCTTGCACCCTTCTCCCCTCCACCTTGCACCCTTCTCCCCTCCACCTTGCACCCTTTTCCCCTCTGCCTTGCACCCTTCTCCCCTCCACCTTGCACCCTTCTCCCATCCGCCTTGCATCCAAGCATTGGCATAGCCAATAGGTCTCGCCTTTGGGACTTTATAAGTGTTAGTCACTTATAAGGTCCCAAAAGCGAGACCTATTGGCTATGCCAATGTTTGTTCTCTTTGTCGATAAGGAGTGATGTTAATAATTGATACAATGTGTCCACTTAATCATTTTGTATAACTTTACATTATTGGTTTAAAGCATTGAATTGTGTTGGTCAACACAGTTCAGGGCCTCCCAACGTTTGTATACATGATCCATCCTGTATGTCCCTTGTTATCCAGTTCAAACAAGCATTGAAAATGCAATAGGTCTCGTTTTGTTGTTGTTGTAGTTTTATAGAACGGGATCTCGACCGGAAGGTTATATGGGCCCTCATCGGGTGGCCGTGCCCCTTCCCATCAATTATGCATGGCGGGGCCGGAGCTTTGGCATGGAGCCACTTTTCGAGTCTACACCACTTTATTTATGCACATTAATAAAAGGCATTCCCCGTATCAGATACTGCTTGTCTTATCTCCTTCTGTTCTCTCTGACATTCTCGTTAAGGACTCAACTACAATGGAGAGCGGGTAGAGTGAATGACTCTACCCGTTCTCCATTGTAGTTGAGTTTAAGGGGCTGTGATTTACACATACTTGTTCCCTCCTCCATGTCCCAAACCCACCACCACTTCTTTCGTTCGCCCATTGGGCCAGACAGATACAATCAAGGATGCTCGCATGTTGATTTGGCCTTTGAGGTGCCATGCCAAACATTCCAGTGTGGGCCTGGTACAAAGAAACAAAATAACTGGCAAAACACTGTTCAGTATACTTTGATGGACAGTGTGTGATAGATAAAGGACCAATATTAACCGTAATACCTCTGTTTTATTTAAGCGCCTGAACCCAGTTCATTTGATGATGTACGCTATATAAATAGTATTTCTGAATGAGATAGGAAACTTCTCATGTTACACACAGCCCTAGTCACTTGCTGGAGAAGAATGCTTGTGGTGCTCTGCTGTCCACACGTGCATACATTTCAGTGCCATTTTTTTCCTCCCACCCCTTCTGCCTGCATGCTGTAAAGTAGGCCCTGGAGTCGTCCTCCCGCTGAGAGTTTAACCCCCCTCCCCCTTGTATCCAGTCACACTCCATCCAGTCTGTCCAGCTTCACCAGTGGAGGCAGAAGTAACATCTGTTAGCAGCCTGCGTGTACATTTCGCGGGCGCTTTGATGTTCTCAGTGAGCCGCGCGGCCACTGCGAACATCAAAGCGCCCGCGAAATGTACACGCCATTTGCCACCCCCTCCCTTGGGTGCTCATGGGTGTCATGTGCCTCCCATCTAGGTCAGAAGTGCCGCAACTTACAGCATCAATTTCTTTGACAGTATATAGACCAATTTATCTTGCACTCACTGACAATACCAAGCGTTGGCTTCAGAAGTACCGCCGAATGCCATAAAATACTTTCGTTTTGGTCTTCACACGATTTCCACTGTTGACACTCGAAGCACGACAGAAAAATAATAACAAGCATTTGCAATGCATTAGGTCTCGCATTTACGCGAGTTTGAGTTATTGACATTGCAAATAACAATGCCTATTGGCATTGTCATTTACAATGCCAATAGCTTTAACTCGTGTAACTGCGAGACCTATTGCATTGCAAATGCTTGTTTACAGAGGGGCCGAAACAAATGGAGGAACAGGCAGTAGGCGCATGACAGAAACAATTACCAACAAATGAACCCACATCATCATCAGCCCTATCTCAAAACAAGGAACCAGCAATACTGGATGTCCTGAGAAATGAGGGGGGCATGCTATCACTAAAGAGACTGTTCCTATTTTTAATTTGTCATCCCATGTGCTCAGTAAAGAAGAAGTTTCAGTCCTAGGCAAAGATTTGTCTTTCGTACCTAGTACCAAATGTGACACCTATAAATTAAACCAGGATATGTTTACCTTCTTTAGAAAAATTAAGCTCAAGAAGTATTTCATGCATCACCCTATAGAGGTCGATGACAACAATCTATCTAAATGTAGGCCCAAATCTACATTTACTCCGACACTAGAGATGGTCGGACCTGAAGTTGGTATCTTTGAGAAAACTGTTTTGAGTGATCCACAACATATCACCAAGCATGTCTATAACAATACCTTTAACCTATCGCAAAGGGAGCATTCAGCACTTAAAAAATTGCAAGAAAACCAAGACATAGTTATTAAGCCCTGCGACAAACGCGGTGGAATAGTAGTTATGGACAAGCTAGAATATACCAACAAGATAGATAACATTCATGCTGTCCCCGAGCATTATAAAAAAGCACATCATTCTATGCTCGGTCAATTGGGTGTTCATATTCAGGAAGTTACAAAGAGAGCCCTCGATGAAGGACATATCTGTCAACAAGAGTATGCTGACCTCAATAGATCCAATCCGGTGGTACCAGCTCTGTATGGGGTCCCAAAAACTCACAAAAATATCAGTGATCCGCCCGCCCCTGCGACTTATTATTTCCACTATTGATACCAGCACTGAGCCCTTGTCTAAATACATTCCTATGCCCATTGACTAAGAACTATCAATCGTGCATCAGGGATCCTGGTGA
This sequence comes from Triturus cristatus, assembly GCF_964204655.1. NCBI lineage: Eukaryota > Metazoa > Chordata > Amphibia > Caudata > Salamandridae > Triturus > Triturus cristatus. The sequence continues at coordinate 672,784,492 of NC_140585.1, forward strand.
TATGATAGGCAAGATAGAGAATATGTCTTTCAATCCTGAACGCAAAGTATTGGTAACTCTTGACATTGAGGTGTTTTATACATATATTCCCCAATGTCAAGCGTTGCAATCTGTGGCTGCCCTCCTCAATAGGATACAAGGGGAAAGACCTAATGCTTTCATCCTGGAATGCCTAGAGATTGTTCTTTATAACAACTTCTTCGAATTTAATGGACAAACATATCAGCAAATCAAAGGCACCAGCATGGAAGCATCTTGTGCTTCCAGTATAGCTAACATCTATATGTGGGAATATGTGCTAAAACATGTTTTCAATAAGGTTCCACCATTTTATGAAAATGTTAAAATGTCTTTTTTGTATGGATAGGTGATATCATCACACTTCAGGATTATATCGAGTGGCTTAATGCCAGCGATGCACGGCTAAATTCAGCACTACAGCGGTAGAATTTTTGGACATTCTCATCTCAGGAGAGACAGGTGAATTACAGGTAAGTTTCTTTAGGAAAGCGAAGGCAAAAAACACCATACTTCAGTACCAGAGCTATCATCCCTCCAGTCAAAAGGATTCAATTCCGTTCGGTGAATTCTTACAAATTTGCCGCAATTGCTCGAATATAAAAGATTTTTAACAGACATGGAGAACTGCTAAAAAAACGAGTCTTGGATCGTGGGTATCCTAAGCGTCTGGTTAAAACTTCTTTTAAGCGTGATCATTACTACAGTGTACGGCCCATAAAAACAACGACTAAACAGAGTGGGCCCGATTCACAGAACAAACTTAAGACAAAATCCTAAACTTAGTACCATTTTGGTATTCACAGAATGCACTTACTACTTCTGGTATTCACAGAATGAACTTACTACTTTTGCGATTCACAGAATAAACTTACTACTTTTGCTATTCACAGAATGGATTTAAGACTACTAACTTTACGTCCGCACTTGGGCCAGAAATTCCGGCCCGGAGGCGGAGCTTCCGGCCCGGAGGCGGGGCTTCCGGGCAGGAGGCGGAGCTTCCGGCCCGGAGGTGGGGATTCCAGCCAGTGGCGGAGATTTAAAATCTCCACCTCTGGGCCGGAAGCTCCGCCCCCGGCCCGGAAGCCCCACCTCCGGGCCGGAATTTCCGGCCCGAGTGCGGACGTAAAGTTAGTAGTCTTAAATCCATTCTGTGAATAGCAAAAGTGGTAAGTTTATTCTGTGAATCGCAAAAGTAGTAAGTTCATTCTGTGAATACCAGAAGTAGTAAGTGCATTCTGTGAATACCAAAATGGTACTAAGTTTAGGATTTTGTCTTAAGTTTGTTCTGTGAATCGGGCCCTATGTGTTGTCAACCACTCACAACTAAACTTTAAAGTAAGAAATATTCTAAACAGGAATTGGAAAATTATTAAAGTTCATGACGATGAGGAGAAAATACAACGTCCCAGACGGCATACAGAAGGAATCGGAACCTTAAAGATTCATTAGAACACACAAGAGACAGATCGAAAACCAATTTAACACAAAGATCCATTACTGTCCTCGTGCCTATTACAGGTAACCACAGATGTGGTTCATGCCATGCATGCGAAGCAGCAATTACTACTAACCAGTGGGAATATAAAGGAAAGAGTGGTCAACTGAAAGGTATGACCAATTTCAGAAGCCAAAATGTAATTTACATCATTCTATGCCCATGCATTTTGGAATATATTTGCGAGACAGGCAGGGAGTTTCTTACTCGGTTCAGTGAACATAAATCGGCAATACGGACAGGTAAAACAACTGCCCCCATAGTGCAACATCATCAGGAGCAAAGTCATTTGGAGAAAGAACTCAAATGGTTTATTTTAGAAAAGGTAAGAACAGACTCGCAAACAGAGAGAAACATTTTGGATTTTCTCTCTCAACACATTCAAAGAAGGCCTCAATGAAGAGATCATTTGGTTATTGACTCAAAAATGACCCTAGAATAGCTTAACCATTACAGCAAACCTACTCCTAGCATCATATGGGAAGTCTAAGAACAGACAGTTTCTCTCCCCCAAACAAAATACAGTCTGGGATTGGACTAAGTACCCTTTAACTTACCTGAGCTAATATTAAAAGATACTTGACTATCATTTATAATTTGAGAGGTGGTTTATCCCATACTCAGTATGGGCGACAAACCTCAACAAAACACTGTACATTACAATCTAGTAGAGCCATCGATGATATAATTTGTTTGTGTCGTATTAATCAGGTGCATATCAAAGCTCGCACCTAACACCCTCTACAGGATGGTGCCCATCATACTTTTATATCCTGTATTCATTTATGAGGATCTAACCGTAGTCTCTAAGAAGCAAGGGTCGTTAGTTTGGTACAAGTATCATCTCTGTGAACAAAAAATAGTTCAACCTTAGTATTTATACTGCATTCCAACATGGCGCTGGAGTTGTTCCTAAAGTCGGGAGCCATTTACTAGCAAACCCAGTCCTCCCACAAGTATCACATAGTCATGTGAAAGTACGTCAAACAATTTAAATGGTGGTCAGCTCGTATCTTTCAATTCCGCGTCCCCTCAGAAGGAGGGGGACGCCACACCCGTCGAAACTTCAACAATAAGTGAGTCATTGCATGAGACATATACTCATTGATAGGAGTAGCTCACGGCATTAGAAACTTTTGTATAGCTGCGGTTTATTTCTAAACAATACTTGTGGCATGGAGTGTCTCAGCATTTTCCACAGGGTTATGCATTAGGCAGTCGCCTCAACAACGCAGATGGGGATTTTCGCCCTCAAGTCCACATTTGCTTTCTTATGTCTTGAGGGAATTCTTTATTGCAGTTAATATTTATGTTCTCTGCACAGAATCTTAAAATATCTCAGTTATGGGGCTTTATAGATGTTCTGCAGCAATATAGTTCATTTTCTGCACATGACTGAATTGGTTTTACACATTGCTTTGTTTATGAGAGTAGGTCAAACTACAACACAACCGTATGAGCGAGCTAATTTACCATATTTCACATGAGAAAGGCCCGATCATAAATTAACCTCATGACTGAATTGGTTTAATATATTTCCCCACGTATGAGAGGAGGTCCGATTATAATTGAATCTTGGGGTTTCTTTTCCCTTGTTCCTTTTAAAACAGGCTTGCTTTACATCTACTCCGAACAGGACATCATGAACCAAGACTAGCGGGCCATTGGAACCCAGTACACCACTTGAAATCAAGTAGTGCGGAAGAGGGACTCTAGCCAGGTGTGTATATGCCACCTATGCCACAGCATATTAGCATATTATGATTTTGGACATCCATAGCACGATCATCGATGCAGCTAAATGCTACACAGAAACAGATGTTTTTTTACAAGTATGGGTTTAGCAATTACAACAAGGTTTTCCTGCCCACGCTTTTTGGTTGGGCAATAGTTCAAGTTTCTTAGCCTACCATACATAGCGGTATATAACTCCTAAATACTGTATCGTGAATGATCCGCACATGACGTTTTATATGTGCTATCTATCTCTTTGTGTGACCCTATGGGTGCCATTGATGAATTATACAGTCCACCCTTTGGTTTCCTAAGGCTTGTTATGACACTATCGACTTAATCTGGGACAGACGCCTATGGACTATAATCTATACCAGGTATATATATTTGTACACTGTGATTGCAGTGAAGTCTTTTTAAGTACCTATAAACCGTTCTGTTCGACTTGAGAACTATACAATTGTGGCTTTTTGAATGGAAAAAAAAACTTTTATTAATTACCGACAGAATAGCGTGGAGACGCGTGTTCTGTCCTTTCATGCGAGATCATGGGCGATCTGACGAATTCTATCGCCATGGAGAATTAATTCAAAACGTTTTCAAAAATATCATTTCTTCAATATGAAGTTGTAAGTTATTTAGTTTTTAACTTTTTCAAACCTTTTTCTTTTCTTCTTGATTACGAGTATGACACACACTTATTAGAATACTAGAACACATAAGGGGGTTTGCTTTCGTCTGCAAAACTCTTGAAATATAATTTTCTCAAACTATAAGGTGATTTGGGATGTTTCCTTGCATATACTAACTATTTTAGAATGTTTTCCTGTCCGCAAATAGTAATCTGATCCTATTTTTCACATCTCAGTGGTGGTGGTGGCTGATATTTTATTATTCGTCTAGATTGACCAACCACGTATGGAGTCGGTCTATCTCTGCCAAATTAATGGAGCACTTTCTGTCCAAGTAACTTAGCATTACATTAACTGTGTTTTGAATAAGTGGCGCACCTTATATATTTTTTCAGGTTTGAAATTTCAGATACCGCAACCACTCGCCTTGATTTTGTTATATTGGTGGTCCTGAAGAAATTATGAACACCCATCGAAACGTGCATTGACCTGTTTGCAAGATACCCGGCCCACAACACTGTCACGAAGATTGTAACACATCTGTCTTTTGAGTGACCATATAGTGTATGTGACCGTGGGAGGGTAGGACATGATTTGTGGTATGAATGAGCATATATGTGGATGTGAGAGGCTAGTATAAAAGTGGGGTCAATTTGTAGGGGTCATCTAAAGTTTTTTATGAATTATACAAACAGCATTGTTCAAGTCTACGATAAACAATGTTGATGTTGATATTTAAAAAAAAATGATATTGTGGAACATTCAAACAAGAGAAATGTGGAATAAAATTATAAATATAATGAATGCTCCTTAACCGTTTTTTGTATAAATGATGCAATAATAATTTAAGAATAAAATACATTTTATGTCAAAATAGAACTTGTTTGTGTACGATGTAGTCACTGTGGTTAGCCCCATAGAGCTGTAATCAGCCTTGACAAAAGAAATATAGGTCTAGTGGGAGGCTCCGATACTTGCCTCAATTTATTCCATAGCCATGCTGATTCTGCAGTCCAGCGCCTCATAGCTGGCAACTTTGATTGGACCTCATTGGGTCTTGTTTATTTTGTTCTATGTTGTCCATGGCTGTGCTGTCTATGTTATGGCCTTCATTGCGTTGGTGGTATTGAAATGTAAGCACTACTTCTGTCTTGTGGTAGACTATTACCCTCCGGGTAGCTGGTTTAATTTCTTTTCTATTATCTCTGATGAAGAGCTCCGCTCAAGAGACTATACTCTTTTTTATAGGTATATGACTTACTCAATGTGGAGTACTGGTTTGCTATTGTATAGCTCTTCAGGAATACTACCTTGGTGGAGTCTTTCTTCACTGTAAACTTTTCCTGTTATGCCGCTGTGTACTCCTTGGACTTAGCATTATGTTCTTCTAAGAACTATTGTAGTGAGCAAGGGCTCTATTTTCTTCTTGTGATAGCCTTTCACAAGGTTCTGTTGCATTTTCACTCATTAATGATTTCTTCCAAACCAGTAGCTTCTGTGTGATAGGTTTTGCTTTCTAAGTATTTCTTTGAGTGCATCAGAGCTTTGAAGAGGGTTAGCAAGTTGGGCCGTTGCTCTAGTTCATAATTTACATTTTGCATTCTTCGAATGTTATTTGCTTGGGAGTTCTTCCTTTAGGGTAAGAACAGCGTCTTGTTAAAATATGATATCTGAAAGAGGCACATTAGTGACAGATTCCTTACCTTAGAATATCCCGAGACGTCAGACTGGATCCGGAAAGTTTTTCGTCAGCAGTACCCCTGCGCGTCGGAAGGTGGCGTCGTGCGGCTCCGTGTCTGTCACTGGCGTCACGGAGACTACTTAGGCACCACCGTTGCGCGCTGATGTCAGTTCTTTCTTTTTCCGCGCCAGCAAGCGCAGATCCGGCTAGAGATCGTACCCTAGTCACTTTTTGACTAACTTTTTTGAGACTTTTTGTCTCCACTATTTTGAGTCTTTGACTCCTGGTGCCACGTAGGGATGCCTGGGTTTAAATCCTGTGGGGCCTGTCACCGTACGATGTCGGTGGCCGACCCCCATGGCGTCTGTCTCTACTGTTTGGAGCGCGACCATGACTCCCGGTCATGTTCCAACTGTTTGGCCATGGCTCCGAAGGCCCTCCGGGAGCGGTCCCATAAGCTGCTGGAGGCCCGGCAGTCATTTCCGCGCCGTTCGAGATCAAGGGGTCAATCAAGGGACCGACCGCAGAGCCGTCATCATCACTCCTCAGGGTCGAAGTCTTCACACTCAGAATTGGGTAAGAGACGTCATAAGAAGAAGTCGAAGAAGAATTTGCGCTCTCTGACGTCCCCCCATCGGTCTCCGGACGCAGGGGCCGGAGCTACCTCCTCAGCGGCTCCGTTGGAGCCTGTGAGTCCCGCTGCCTACCCACCTTATCCGGGTCCGTCAGCGACTCCGGCCCAGGTGCAAGATTTTCTTGCTGCCATGGACCACTTTTTCAGGCCTAGGGCTCTCGCCGGCGCGCCTTCGGGCACCTGAGGGGCCTCCCTTGCTGCCGGCTCCGCTACCAGCACCGCAAGGTCCTACGTCGGCGGCTCCGGCCCTAGCGCCGCAGGGTCCATCGCCGGCGGCTCCGTTCCTGGCGCCCCAATGGGTTCTGTTTGTACCACCTCCGCCCTAGCCTGGGTTTCCGGACAATTTTGCTCCGGGTTGGGACCCTAACTGGGATATGGAGCCGGATCGGCACCGACCGGTGCCGATCCCGGCGCCGTTGGACCATTTATATTCCCCTGACCCTCCCCCGCAGCCTATGCCTCGGGCACTGGAGGAAGGGCCCGACTGGGAGGGGTCTGAGGACCCTCTTGCACGGCAGTGCGAGTCGGAGCAGGAGAGGGCAGAAGAGTCAGAGGATGCAGGTGGCCTTGACCTCTCCTGTGTGCCTGGTTTCCTTTCTCCTCCTGCTGTGGCCATGGAGGAGGGCGCCACATACACTGTGGTGCTTCGTAGAGCAGCTGAGGCCCTTGACCTTGACCTGCCTACGGTAACTCTAAAAACTAACCTTCTCACTAAAGTCCTTCAGCCTGCGGCAAGCTGTATAGAGCCTCGGCTACCGTGGAATGAGCCGTTAACGGATGTGTTAATGGGCACCTGGTCTAGGCCAGCCACGGAGGTCCCTGTGGATAAGAACGTGGCCATGCATCATCGCCCGGCCCCGGGTGACCCTGACTTTTTAACGACCCACCCAACTCCAGAGAGCCTGGTCATCCAAGCCTCCACCTCCCAAAGCACGTTCTCTACGGCCCCGCCGGATAAGGAAATTAAGAAGCTGGAACAGTTTGGCAAGAAACTGTTTTCCTCTGCAAGCTTAGGGCTGAGGTCGGTGAACACCGCATGCCTCTTGGGCCTCTACTCTCAGGCTGTGTGGGACACAGTTGCGCAGACGCTGCCTCAGTGTCTGGATGAAGTTTGGGCAGTGCTTTCCCAAGCTGTGGCTGAGGGCAAAGATGCAGCAAAGTTCGCCATCCGGTGTGGACTAGACACCGCGGACTCTTTGGGTAGGGCGATTTCCACCGCTGTGGCCCTCCGTCGTCACGCCTGGTTACGGTCCACTGGGTTTTCAGGAGATGTTCAGAGTTCCCTTATGGACATGCCCTTTGATGGGGCCGGCCTATTTGGCGATAAGGCAGATAGTGCACTGGAGCGTTTTAAGGACTCCCGGGCTACGGCCAAGTCCTTGGGTCTCTCCACCACACGCCCGGCCACGTCTGCTTTTTGTTATTTTCGTGGCCACGGAAGGGGCACCCCAACACGTTCGTTCAGCCAAAAGCCTGCACAGAACCAACCTCAGTGCTGACGTGATTCCCGCCGCGGTGGGACAGGGGGCCATCGTGTGGGACAGTCCACTTCTGTTCCCGCAGCATCCGCCTCAAAACCTTCCTAGTCCAAGCTTTGGGGTGCACCCCACGCTGGTGGGTGGCAGGAATCGCCATCACCTCCTCCACTGGCGTTCTGTCACTTCGGACAGGTGGGTGCTGCAAATCGTTCGAAGGAGCTACTCCCTCCCCTTTGAGTCTGTCCCCCTAGCCATGCCACCTCAGTTCCACCGCATGTCGGGGGATCACTTTGCGCTTCTCCAACAGGAAGTCACACCCCTCTTGGCCAAGGGGGCCATCAAGCGCATTCCTGGGCCAGAAGTAGGACGTGGTTGTTATTCCCACTACTTTCTGGTCCCCAAGAAGGAGAAAGGGGGCCTGCGCCCCATCTTGGACCTCAGGAACGTCAACCGCTTCCTCCGGAAGGAGAAGTTCAAGATGTTGACTTTGGCTCAGGTCTTTGCTGCCCTCAACCCTGGAGACTGGATGGTAGCGTTGGACTTGCAGGACGCATATTTTCATATCCCCGTCCTGCCGGCCCACCAGCGTTACCTGCGGTTCATGGTAGGCCTAGAGCATTTTCAGTTTGCCGTGCTCCCCTTCGGCCTTACCAGTGCCCCTCGGGTGTTCACAAAAGTGTTGGCGGTGATCGCAGCTCATCTGCGCAGATCAGGGGTTCCAGTCTTCCCCTATCTCGACGACTGGCTGTTGAAGGCGGGCTTGCCCCAGGCAGTCGTCTCCCACCTCCAGACTATGGCTGACCTCCTGCATTTGCTGGGGTTCTCCATCAACGTGCCGAAGTCGCACCTGAGTCCCTCTCAGAAGCTCCCCTTCATCGGAGCGGTTCTGGATTTGACGCAGTTTCGGGTTTATCCTCCTGAGCAGCGAGTCCGGGATAATCAGGCTATGATTCTGATCTTTCAGCATCTATCCTGGGTTTTAGTCAGGTTGACCCTCCGGCTCCTGGGCCTCATGGCCTCCTGCATCCTGTTAGTACAACATGCCAGATGGCATATGCGGGCTCTGCAGTGGGACCTGAAGTTCCAGTGGGCACAACATCAGGGCAACCTGTCCGATCATGTCCAGATCTCGGAGGGCACTGCAAGACAATTGCAGTGGTGGCTCATGAATCGCATTTGGGTCAATGGCAGATCCCTCTCCCTTCCACAACCGGAGCACACAGTGGTGATGGATGCGTCCCTCCTGGGATGGGGTGGCCACTAGGGAGAGGCAGAGATCAGAGGCCTTTGGTCTCCGGCGGAGTCCTGACTCCATATCAATCTTTTGGAGCTTCGGGCGATCCGGCTTGCACTGGAGGCATTCCTTCCCTCTGTCCAGGAAAGTGTGGTGCAGGTGTTCACGGACAACACCACCGCCATGTGATATTGCAACAAACAGGGCGGGGTGGGGTCATGGACCCCATGTCCGGCTGCTCTGCGCCTCTGGACATGGCTGGAACATCAAGGCATTACCTTGGTGGTTCAACATCTGGCAGGTTCTCTGAACACCAGGCCGGACAAACTCAGCCGCCGGTGCATGATGTTTCACGAATGGCATCTGAACTCGGACGTGGCGCAAGGTCTCTTTCTGCAGAGGGGAGAGCCTTGGTTAGATCTATTCGCCACAGAAGAGAACGCGCAATGTCATCAGTTCTGCATGTTGGAATTTCCAAGGCAGCACTCGCTCGGCGACGCTTTTCGTCGTGAGTGGAGCTGCGGTCTGTTGTACGCCTTTCCACCTATACCACTTCTGCCAAGCGTGCTGAAGAAGATTCGGTGCGACCAGGCCCAAGTCATCCTTGTGGCTCCGGATTGGGTACGAAGATACTGGTATCTTGAGCTACTCAGCATGTCGATTGATCCCCCGATCCGACTGCCTCTTCAGGAGGATCTTCTGTTGCAGCAGCAGGGGACGGTCCTCCACCCGAACCTGTCCAGCCTCCACCTCTATGTGTGGAGATTGAGCGGCGAAGTTGACAGCTTTCAACCTTCCTCCCGAAGTCTGTGATGTCATTTTGGCAGCCAGGCGTCACTCCACTAAAATGGTATGCGCCTGCTGGTGGAACAAATATGTGGCATGGTGCACAGCAAAGGCTGTGGATCCCCTTTCTGCCCCTCTTTCCGAGGTCCTTCTGTTCCTTCTCTCTTTGGCCCAGCAGGGCTCTGCTCTGGGCACTATCAAAGGTTATCTTTCGGCCATCTCTGCCTTTCTACGGCTTCCAGATCAGCCTTCTCTTTTTAAGTCCCCGGTTGTTAATCGCTTCCTCAAAGACATTACACACACATTTCCTCCCGTGCCTTTCATAATGCTTCAATGGGACTTAAATCTTGTCTTGACTTATCTGATGTGCGCTCCCTTTGAGCCCCTTCATAACTGTTCCTCACGTCTTCTCACTTTAAAGACGGCTTTCCTGGTAACTATCACCTCTGCCAGAAGATTGAGTGAGCTCCAGGCTCTTTCTTCTAAACCTCCTTTTCTTTGTGTTCATCCGGACAAGGTGGTTTTAAGGACTCGTCCTTCGTTCTTGCCAAAGGTTGTCACACCCTTCTACATTGGGCAGACCATCACTTTGCCCACCTTCTTTCTGCCTACGCATCCTTCAAAAGAGGAAGATAGGCTCCACCATCTGGACCCAAAATGTGAGCTCTCATTCTATATGAAAGGCACACAACAGTTCCGGGTGGATGACCAACTTTTTGTTGGTTACGTGGGCGCCAAAAAAGGTCAGGCCGTGGACAAACGAACCATCTCTTGGTGGGTTGTTCTGTGCATCAAAGCATGTTACTCGTTGGCTAAGAAGGAGCCTCCTGTGGGGCTGCGTGCCCATTCTACCAGGGCAACGGCAGCCACTAATGCCTTGGGACGCGGCGTTCCCTTGCAGGACATTTGTCAGGCAGCTGCGTGGGCCTTGCTGCACACGTTTACCAAGCATTACTGCCTTGACAGTCAAGTCCGGAGTGATGGCTTCTTTGGCCGTTCTGTTCTCCGTGACTTTCTGGTGTAATCCTGTTCGCAGACCCACCACCGGGTTTGGTATTGCTGGGGTATCTATTCTAAGGTAAGAAATCTATCACTAACGTCTCTCTTTCAGATGCCCAAGTTACTACTTGTGTAACGATATATCTGTAAGAGACATTAGTTAGTGATAAATTCATTACCGCCCCACCCATCCTCCCCGTTCTGCGAACTGATTTCTAGGGTTAAGGTCATCCCTTTCAGGGCCTTAGTTTTGTGCACCAGTGGTCAGTGTCTTGCATGGCTCTACGTTTCTGGCACGGAAAGTCGTGTACAGAACTGACGTCAGCGCGCGAAGGCGGCGTTTAAGTAGCTATCGCGACGTCATCCCGGCAACAAGACGCCAACGATGGACGCGGAGCCAGTTACTTTCTTTTTCTTGAAATGAGCTTTTGAATCCAGTTTACAGATATTTCTTACTTTCCACTGCTTTTTACAACCAGAACCCTCAAACTAATTTTTTAGGTCGAGCCTAGACAGCGCGCATGCACCGACTGCAAGACCATCTGTAACCAGTATATAGAGTGTAATCCCGCCTGCTGCTTGCGATTGGTTAATTTATGCATTGCTCCAGGCTCCTTTTTGGTTGGTGCTCCCGATAGATCACTTCCGTTTTATCTGAAGGAGCACCGACCAACTACAATTGTTCATATGTTATGTTTAGAGACTACTTGTTTTATTGTATAATGATATTGTGTCACCACAGCCCCTATCGTGGTGCCTGGTTTCATCTTTTTTTTTCTTCACCATGGTGCCCGCTTCACGGGACCCAGATCCGTGCACACCCATCCCAAACGGACATCTGACAGTCCTCAAACACATCCCCCATCCGGATACGGAATCTGTGAACCTACCTCTGACCGTTGAGACCTAGCTTTTTGACCGATGCCCGGTGGAGCTACTTGATAGCTAAAGAGGAGATGGTGTGTGGACTACCCCTTCAGCCGTCACCTACCCAGCCTGTCTTTGGACAGAACTTACTTCATCTCTCCGTTGTATTCTCCCTCCTACCCCTTTACTTCACCCCCCTTTCTCCTTTACGCTCCATTTATCCATCCTCTTTGCTCTGTAATTGTTTTTCCCGTTGAGACCTAGCTGTTTGGCTGATGCCCGGTGGAGCTACCTGAAAGCTAAAGAGGAGATGGGCTGTGGACTTCCCCCTCGGCCGTCACCTACCCAGCCGGACTTTGGGTAGACTCGCCTTTGTCTCTCCATCCTATCTACCTCCTACCCCTTTACCCCACCCCTTACCCTTCTAAGCTCCATTTATTTCGTCTTCTACACTCTTGAAATGTTTTTCTAGTAACTGATGTAACGTGTAACTGATGTAATTTTGTAATTTCTGTGGAACCTTATGTAAAGCGCTCTGATACCTCTGGGCCTAGCCAGCGCTATAAAAAAACTCTCAAAATAAAATAAAAAAGAAATAAAAATACAAATAAAATCCTCCCTGTCTGCGAACTGATTTCTAGGGTTAAGGTCATCCCTTTCAGGGCCCTAGTTTCATGGCACCAGTGGTCAGTTTCTTGCATGGCTCTGCGTTCCTGGCGTGGAAAGTCGTGTACAAAACTGACTTCAACGCGCATGGGTGGCGCCTAAATAGTCTTCGTGACATCATCTCGGCGCATACGACGCCAGCGACGGACGCAGAGCCGCACGACGCCACCTTCCGACGCGCAGGGGTACTGCTGACGAAAAACTTTCCGGATCCAGTCTGATGCCTGGGGATATTCTAAGGTAAGGAATCTATCACTAACTAATGTCTCTTACAGATATATCGTTACACAAATAGTAACTTGTGCTTTAATACCCCAATACAGTCGATATCTACCCATGGTCCACATTGTGGTGCGGTATATCTCCATGCTCCACGTTGTTGGGCAGGATACTTATCCCTGCTCCACGCCATAGTGCGGTAATTTGGCAACGGTTGTATTTGGGCGACCTTACCCCAAATTATCATAAATTGGTGCATCCACCCTTCTAGTAAATATTCTTTATATATGTAGGTAGTTCTGTCTGATCAACATTCCCTATCTTCTGGAGGGCATGTACTTTTTCTTCCAGCATTTCTAACTTTGTAAGGTTTCATGACTGTTTTTTCTTGTTTGCAAATTCACAGACAACTATTTTCTTCTGAAAAAACACATATACTGCGGTGGTGGTGGTAACCCTCCCCCTCTGTTTTCCTGGGGCGGGATAATTTTTACCAAATCCCTCATTTCAGGGATGTTATGCATGATGATATACAGAGCATACATATTACTATGTGTTGCTGTGTTTCTCATATTGTCATGTATCATAGGTGTTGTAGGTGCCTGTTGTGGACAAGGCTGTAATTATATTAGAACTGCACTTTATGTGCGCCCCTTATTCCTACATCATTATTTTAAAAAATAAGTTTTTTACTTAAAAAAAAAAAGCAGAAGAAAGGTACAGAGGGTTCCTTTTTGCTTGCTCTGGTATTCTGAGCATATTGAGACTCAAAATTATATATATTCTGTCTTTCGAACTGTAGTGGGCAAGTTTTATATGCTCCTGCGTTCTTACAGTATTCATTGGCCAGTAGAATTCCGTGAAGGGTTGGGCGGAAGAGAATAGGAGTATCTGCTGACACACTTCTGTATATGTTCAAGGCGATTGTGCTCTGGATGCTCATGCTTTGCATGCTCCTGCCATTTAGGCTGGGACAGGATGTTGCAAGTTGTTTTTTCCTCAAAGGAGTCTATATATATATGCATCTTTGGTGTCATTGAATGATTGTGGATGTTTAAAATTATCCACACTATATTGATCATGACAAGGGGTGTTGTTCATATTTCCTTCCAGAAATAGGTTTTGAAGGTCTTATTAGGTTTCGGGTAGGACATCTCTTTGTATGTTTCTTATTGTCAGAAACAGCAGAGATTGTGTCTTCTATCATGCATTTGACACTCTTGGTCATCCAGGCTTCGTTCCCCTTTTAGGGTAAAGAGGTCATTTCTATCTTCTGTCAGAAGACACTTAAAGCTTTTTAACTCTTTCCCTTCAAGGACCGATTTTCTCGGGCCTGTACAGTTGCTTTTATTTATATGCTCCATGACATAAGTCATAGGCTGTATTAAGAGCCAAGCTCTTGTTTTACTATTCCCACATGCTCTTGGTCAGTCTTTTGTTGACCACCTAGTTCTCCTTTAGAACGTTTGTGGGATTAGTTCGCAGACCCTCCTCCAGTGGGGTATAGCTATGGTACGTAATTCAAAGTTAAGGAATCTGCGGCTAGATGTCTCTATCAGATGGAAAAGTTACTTACCTTCTAAAGCTATTTCTGATGGATACATCTGCCTGTGGATTCCTCACCTTTTGAATTACCCCTGCACCAGCATGCCACGGAAATTCTTTTCTTAGCTCTCCCACATCGACAAGGACGTCACAATAGCACGGTTCCGCTCGCGACTCCATATGACGTCGCCGGAACCATAAGAAGACCTCGTCGGCGTGCTGACATCAGTTCCCTTTTTTCTGCACCGTCGACACGTAACGCTTTTTTTCTGGGACCCTCCATTTTACATGTGATAACATTGTTTCTATCTTCTCCTTTGTGTTGCAGTGAGAATGGCTACTTCAAAGAATTAGGGTTTCAAGCCCTGCAGGGAGTGTGGGGGCCATATGTCCATCACGGACCCCCAAAACGACTGTCTCTGGTTTTTTTCTTTAGACCATGACGTCAAAGGGTGTTCCTGCTGTCGGAAGATGAACCCAAAGGCGCTGAAGGAACGTAAAGTGAAACTCCTCATGGCGCGGGTGAAAAAAGAGAAGAGGGGTTGCAGGAGATCGAAGTCGTCGACCTCGCATACGTCGAAGTCAGGGAAGCATAAGAGGAAGAGAAGGCATGGGTCTCGAGGTCGATCTTCAAAGGGTAGGGTTTCGAGGTTGGCTTCTCCCATAGAGCGGCATCATGACAAGGATACCATATCCCCCACTCTCCGGCATCGAGGGATTCACCAGCGCCCAGGGATTCTCCGATACCCCAGGAGTCTTGTACCGGCTCCGATGTCTCCGGCACCGCAACCTCAGCCCCATGTAAGGCCTCGGATGGATCCAGACCAGGGGACTTCGGATCTTTATTCTCCTTTTCCAGGACCAGTAGCAGATCCATTGCATTTCCTGAAGGCGATGTTTGGCACATCATCTTACCCTACCAGTGCGCCCTCTGGCCCCATGGGTCCACTTGCCTTTACTTTGGGCATCCCCCAGCAGTATTCCCATGCCCCTTTCATGCCGACGGCTCCATCATGGCAGTTTCTGGCGCCAAGGTTTTCAACTTCAATACTGTAAAGAGTCTTCCAGACACAATCCAAGATGTTTAGTAATATCTTTAATGGAGCTTGTAAATCAGCTTCCACATCTATCCCAGTGCATCCATTGAATGCCCCTTGAGCATACACATTACTACAAATACCTCAATCTCCGGCGCCATCTGGTGTTGGGCTGACGTCTTCCTGGATTTGAGCGTCTCTGCTGCCAGCTTCAGAAGGGCCTCCTTCGACGCTAGCGCCATTGTTTCTGGCGCCGCCGATCCCAAAACAGCGTTCCAGGAGGGAAGCGCAAAGACTGCTGGAGGAAGA
Source organism: Triturus cristatus (assembly GCF_964204655.1). Taxonomy (NCBI): domain Eukaryota; kingdom Metazoa; phylum Chordata; class Amphibia; order Caudata; family Salamandridae; genus Triturus; species Triturus cristatus. Next base: position 672,799,829 of record NC_140585.1, read on the forward strand.
GGAGTACCAGCAAGAACATGAGGAAGTGGATATCCTCGACTCCGTGGACGACTTTGAGGGCCTACGGGAGGCCAGTGGCCTGGATACTTCCCCGGAGTGGAAGCTTTCGTCTCCGAAGACCTTACCTTCACAGAACGTTGCCCCTTACCACTCAGTTATCAGGAAAGCCGCTGAACTGTTGGACCTTCAGTTTCCCCCAGCTGAGGTGAGGTCAAATATCTTGACTGAAGTGTTGCATTCTCCTTCCTCTTCTGTTGAGCCTCTGCTGCCTTTCAACGAGGCGTTGATGGAGCCAGTTATGGATGTGTGGCAGATGCCCTTGACTGCCCCTGCAGTTTCTAGGTCAGTGGCAAGACGGTATAAGCCTGCTCCTGGAGATCCAGCTTTACTGTCTGCCCATTCTTTGCCAGAAAGCTTGATGGTTCAGGCTTCTTGTTCCAAGCAGTCAACTGGTTCCTCCCCCTCTACCCCGGGGGATAGAGACTCGAAAAAACTGGAACAGTCTGCCAAAAAGGTGTTCTCCTCAGCAAGCATGGCTCTGAAGTCGACCAATGCCACATGTTTGCTAGGATGGTACATTCATGCACTAATGGACTCTGTCAAGCAAGTAGCTCCTAAGTTGCCTGAAGATGACTGTGTTCATTTTATGGAAGCGCTATCAGACACACAAGCGGCAGCCCGTCAGATCATTCAGTCGGGTCTGGACACGGGGGACTCGGTTGCCAGAGTGATGGGCTCCTCAGTGGCTACCCGGAGGCATGCCTGGCTTAGGTCTTCAGGGTTCTCTCCAGATGTACAGGCTACTTTGTTCGATCTACCCTTCGATGGATCTAGATTGTTTGGAATAAAGGCAGATTCTGCGATGCAGCGTTTCAAGGATAGTAGGGCTACTGCAAGATCCTTGGGCCTGCAGTCCCAGCCCAGGGGCTATGGATACAAAAGGTATCAAGGCTTTTGGAAGGTGGCTTCCTTTCGAGGCCGTCAACAGCAGCAGCAGCAAAACCCCCTGTACAGGTCGTACAGAGGAAAAGGTAGAGGCGGTCTGCGAGGGGCCTCTCGACTACAGTCTTTCTCCTCCTCCTCCTCCTCCTCCTCCTCCTCTCCTGTCCCCACCACTGGTACCATGGGGAAGCAGCTCTAGATCCCTAATCTTGGAGCATGCTGGTCCTGTAGGGGGCCGGGTGTCCCATTTTCTACAAGATTGGAAATCAGTTACTTTGGACCGTTGGGTTTTGAATCTTGTGGAAAATGGGTATGCCCTGCCTTTTCAAGAGTTTCCACCTCCTTACCTTCCTCGCCAGGGCTCGTGTTCAGAGGACCATTTGCTGCTTTTGCAGCAGGAGGTTCTTGCCTTGTTTCAGAAAGGTGCGATAGAGGTGGTTCCGGAGCAGGAAAGGGGTCAGGGATACTACTCCCGTTATTTCCTGATCCCCAAGAAGGACGGCCGGTTGAGACCGATCCTGGACCTCAAGGTTTTGAATTTTTACCTCAAGCAGGAAAAGCTCAAGATGTTGACCCTAGCTCAGGTTCTTTTAGTGCTGCAGCAGGAAGACTGGATGGTGTGGATCGACTTGCAGGATGCGTATTTCCACATCCTTGTTATGAAGTCGCATCGGAAGTATCTCCGGTTTACGGTAGGGTCTCAACACTACCAGTTTGCGGCCCTTCCATTCGGTCTCACTTCCGCACCATGGGTCTTCACAAAGGTGATGGCGGTGGTGGCAGAACATCTCAGAAGGTCAGGGATTCCTGTTTTCTCCTAGCTGGACGACTGGCTGCTCAAAGCACAGTCACCATAGATGGTGCTGCTTCACTTGCAAGTAGCAACGCGACTGTTGTTCAACTTGGGTTTCTCGATAAATGTACTCAAATCTCACCTGATGCCCTCGCGGCGCAGCCTGTTCCTAGGGGGAGCACTGGACACGAATATGTGTCGAGCTTTCCCGCCGCCGCAGAGGATTCCCAAGATTCAGGAGATGATTCCTTTGTTTTACGGTGGAGTGGTTGTTCCAGTCCTGAATGTCCTACGTCTGTTCCGTCTGTTCGCTTCCTGCATACTGTTGGCCAACCATGCACGCTGGCACATGAGGGTACTCCAGTGGTGCCTCTGCAGGCAGTGGTATCAGCACAATGGAGATCTCGGGGAGAAGGTCAGAATCAGCGGAGCTGTCTTGGTGGAGTGTGCGGGCAACCTGTCTCAAAGAAAGCCTTCTCAACCTTCTCCACCGGTGGCCACAGTAATCACGGATGCCTCCACTCTAGGGTGGGGTGCTCATCCGGGGGTTCTGGAGATCAAGGGTCTTTGGTCTCCGGAGGAAAGGTTGATTCACATCAACCTTCTGGAATTGCGGGCAATACGTTTGGCTCCAAGGGCCCTTCTTCCCTCCTATGCGGTCAGTCGACTACACTACTGCGATGTGGTACATAAACAAACAGGGAGGGGTAGGGTCGTATCGTCTCGGCAGAGAGGCTCTGCGACACTAGTCCTGGGCTCAGGGCCATCACATTTGTATGTTTGCAAATCATCTGGCCGGGGTGCTAAATGTGCATGCAGACAGTCTCAGTCGGCAATACTCGGCCGATCACGAGTGGCGGCTTCATCCGGAGGTGGTCCATCACATCTTTTGGATGTGAGGGTTTCCTCTGGTGGACCTTTTTGCCACTCAGGAGAAGGCGCGCTGCCCGTTGTTCTGCAGTCTTCAGTATCCGTGGCAGGGAGCGTTGGGGGATGTATTTCAATTGGATTGGAGCTCGCAACTCCTTTACGTGTTTCCTTCCATTCCCTTGATTCCTCGTGTTCTGAGGAAGATTTGCCAAGACTGGGTCCAAGTCATATTGATCGCTCCAGATTGGCCAAGATGGGTGTGGTATACAGATCTTCTTCACCTCTCTTCGTACCCTCCACTCCGTCTTCCTCTCAGGGCAGACCTCTCTCGCAGTCGCGGGGCAGGTTCTACACCCCACCTCCAGAGCTTGCACCTTCATTCCTGAAGATTGAACGGCGCAACCTGAGTTCTTTCTCCCACCGAATGTGGTGGATGTTATTTTATCATCCAGGAGACACTCGACCAAATCTGTTTCTTCCTCTAGGTGGTCCAAGTTTGTGAAATGGTGTGGAGAGAGGTCCATTGATCCTTTGAAGGCTCATTTATCTGATGTACTTGGCTTTTTTCTTTCCTTGGCTCAGCAAGGTTGTGCTGTGGCTACGGTAAAGGGTTATTTGTCTGTTTGCTGGACCAGCAGTCTTTGTTTAAGTCCCCCATTGTTATATGGTTCATCAAGGGCCTCACCAGTAGGTTTCCTCCCACTCCCTTCATTATGCCTCAGTGGAATTTGAATTTAGTACTTACTTACCTGATGGTTTCTCCTTTTGAGCTTCTTCATAGTTGCCCGTTGAGGCTTCTTAATTTTAAGACGCTTCTTCTGATCGCTATTACCTCAGCCAGGGGGGTAAGTGAGCTTCAGGCTCTTAATTCTAGACCTCCATTTTTAACCATTCATGCAGAAAAGATGGGTTTCAGGACCAGGGCTGCTTTCCTGCCCAAGGTGGTAACTCCTTTCCATCTTGGGCACTCTACCTTACCTACCTTCTATCCTCCCCCTCACCCTTCCGAGAAGGAGAAGAGACTTCACTGTCTGGACCCCAGGACGGCTGTCAGCTTCTACCTGGACAGAACCAGGGACCTAAGATTGGATGACCAGCTGTTTGTGGGCTATATTAAAGGATGAAGGGCAAAGCTGTCCACAAACGAACACTTTCCAGATGGATCATCTTGTGCATCAAGATCTGCTACGTCTAGGCTACGAATGATCTGCCTAAAGGTATCTGATAGAGACATTGAGGTGCAGATACCTTAACTTAGAATATTCCCCCAGGTGTCAGACTGGATCCGGAAAAAACTTTTTCCCCAGAAGTACCTCTACACGCCGGGGGGCGTCGCCCGGCTCCGTCCCGACATCGTCCACGGAAGTGACGTCAATGGAGCCATATAGGATTCCCCCGGCGTGCTGACGTCAGTTTTCTTCTTTTCCGCATCCCAGCGCGGATCCGGAGAAGCAGTTACCTCTGGCCTGTTTTTGTTTTTCAGGCCTTCTCGACGCCTTTGGCGTCCGGGAACAGTGTGTGATGCCTTCGGGCTTCAAGAGGTGTGAATCCTGTTCGCAGCAGATGTCAGCGACGGATCCACACGCGATCTGTATGTGGTGCTTGGGCAAGCACCACGAATCCGAGGAGTGAACCGCCTGCTGCCGGCTGAAGCTGACGTCCTTGCGGGAATGTCGCATGAAGTTGCTGACCGGCCGGATGTCCCGTTCAGAGTCCTTACGCCAACAGTGTCCTTCTCATGCTGGGAGGTTGGTTCGGGACAGGTCGCGGAGTTGTTCCCGCGGACATCGCTCTCCTGCCGCAGGTAAGCACAAGAAAAAGAAGTCGCAGAGGTCGCTGACCTCACGAGACGGTGGGGCCCATTGCTCCCGGTCTCTACCGGACACAGGTCTTCAGGAGTCAACCCCCACTTACCCGCCGTTTCCTGGTGCTGGGGCAACTAGGACCCAGATGGAGGCCTATTCTCGGGCCTAGCTATCCATCTTTGGGTCACCCCCTCTCCCTGGTGCGCCCTCGTGGCCCCATAGAGGGGGTAGGGGCTCAGATCGGGAATTCGCCGGCGGGTTCGCCCTCGGCACCGGTCGAACACCCTGACTCCGATTCCGGAGTCGCTGCGATGTCAGGGCATGGCCCAGAGGGGCATCTTCCTCGCACCTCCAAGCCTTCCATGTCGTCTTTGCACAGCCCTGTGCGGCACCCTGTGTCGACACCGTATGAGGCTGCAGCGCAGCTCTCGACTCCGTTGCTCTCCACAGGTTCCCACCTCAGTGGCGGTTGCGTTGCCGCCGGACGGACGAGGTTCATTCGGGGGTTCTCGACGTTGAATCGATGCCGTCTCGACATCGTTCGACGCCGGTGTCATCCCCGGCAGTTCCTCGGTTGGTGGAGGATGTGGCGACCGAAACTGAGGAGACTCCTGTGGGTTCGCCACCCCCAGGTTTGTTTCCCTGTCCTCTGGACCAGGTCCCAATGTACTGGCAGGGCCTTGCCTGCCCTAGGGCTGTACAGCCAACGCGTTTGGTGGCAGAATTAGCCGCATGCCCTCCCCCTTGGATGACCTGTTGTTGCCACCTCGGATGACCTCGGTGGCTAGTGCGGATTTTGAGAGGGCGGTTCACAGGGCTATGGACATTTCACAAGTGCAGCCCCCCTCCGTCTCTCTGCCCTCTGATCCCTTGCTGGATTTACTCCACCAGAGCACTGTGGTAGTAGAGCCCTTGTTGCCTTTTGGTGAGTCATTTTACAACACTCTTCTGGGGACTTGGGCGAGGTCCTCTTCGGGGGACCCGGTGGATCGTGCCATTGCACATCGACATCGCCTTGATCTAGATTACCCTGTCTGTTTTTCCCTCCATCCTAGGGTTCAAGGGCTGGTAATTCAGGCAGCTTCAGTCTTGTTGCCTTCTGCCCCTCCTCCGTTACTCCCTCCCACTTGGGAGTCTCGATGGTTGGAGTTGTGTGGCCGTTATGTATTTGCATCCACCAGTGCAGGCCTTAGATCCCTGAACATGTTTTGCGTGTTTGCACGGGCCACTGCTGCTCTTTAGGACTCAGCAGAGCGCCTCCTCCCCTCTCTCTCGGAGGGTCCTTGGTCTGATCTTGATAGGTTGATTCGCGACGGCCGGGAAATGGTGCAATTTTCCATCCAGTCGACCATGGACACCACTGATATGGTGGGTCGTGCTATGGCCCGGTCCCTTGCTCTGCGTCGCCATGCCTAGCTGCGCAATGGCTGTTTTCCTGGCAATGTCCAGGAGCATCTTAGGGATTTGCCCTTTGATGGGGTCAACAGACAGACATGCAGACTCGGCGGTTCAACGTCTCATGTCTGAGTTTCCCTGAGTTCCATGGTTTCTAGTCCTTGTGTGGACTTTGCATTTGGTTGCAGTCTTGTCACTGCTTTAGTTTCCATGAGTTCCGTGGTTTCTAGTCCTTGTGTGGATTTTCCATTTGGTTGCAGTCTTGTCACTGCCTTTTTTGGTAAGTTCCGTCTCTGGGTTCAAGACGTCATTACCTGGGCAGACTGTGTGTTTTTTTGCCGTCTTGCCCTTCTTTTGCTACAGCTGGCTAGCTGTTTTTGTATATCTTTTTGAGTCCTCTGCCTCAGCTTCTCTCAAGAGGTGTCCCTTGCTTGTAGGGACGTGCCATACCCTATGTGGGGTACTTGTTGGCTATTGTATAGCCCTGACACAGGAAGTTTCAAATGCTTCCGTGGGGTCTTCTGCAGACTGATTCTTTTCTGTCTCTGCTGCGGGTCTCCTGATTCACCCCGCTCTTCCTACTGGTGGGACGTCCCCTCTGCTGAGCCTCACGTGCTTGGTGTGCCTCTTTCCTGGGGCTTCTGAGATGTCCTCTACGGCTGTGCTCTTTGTGCCTATAGGCACGTGCCCCTTGGGTGTGTGTTGTTCTGTTCCGCCGGAATGGTTTCTCCGTGTTATGTAGACACACATAATGTGTTCGCTGTCACAAGGTGCCGACGGTGTTCCTTGCACCTCTGTCTTGGCTACGGTCTGTTCAGGTCCATCCCTGGTGTGGGGAAGTGTTTGTCTTCTCTCATGGCTTGGGCCCAGTGGTGTTTTTTGTCTATGGGCAGTGGAATGTCCGCCAGCTATATCACTGCTGTGCGTTGCCTTGTTTTGTATTTTCATCTGTTCTTCCCTGGCAGAGACTCCGGTCCCTTTGTTGCTGCCACACTGAGGGTTAGGTCCTTCTGTTACTGGTCTCGGCTGATGTTTTCTGACTCACTGTGTTCTAGTGGTCTGTGTTCCACTCCAGGTATTTCTCTGGTTGTGGGTTCTCCATCGACACTAACCGTGATGTGGCTTTCTTTTCCGTCGGACTTCTGTCTGTGTATTTTTCACTCTTCCTCGTGAAGTATGTGGTCGGTATACCCGATTGTCTCACAGGAGACATGGGCTCCTTCCCTGTTGACGGGATGCTGTCGCTTTTTCGGTGTCTTAACATTGTTGTGACCCGCTTCACACTGGTGCTGTTGGTGCCTCCTGTGGAATCTCTTTTACCTGGGGCATGCTCTTTGAGTTCTTCCCCTTGCTTTCAATTTGTTTCTGTACACGCCTCTCTGTGTATCTGTCTTTATCTGTGTGTGTGTGTATATATATATATATATATATATATATATCCAAACGCAAATTGACGCTAGGAACGCCACATCCTTGCGGGTCGGGGCCTGGCTGGCTGCGTCAAAGCCAATATATTCCAAAAGAAGAACACGCACCACTTCAGTGCTGCGTAATCAGGCCCACCAGACGTGCTTCAATAACTAAAGCTTTTATTTCAGACAAGATAAAATAATTCAAGCATGACGCGTTTCAGTTCCTGCGAACCTTAATCATATGCAGCTAAAAAGCAGTCCAGTTCAACCCTGTTTTTAAACCAATGTTCAGACAGCGAAAAGGGACCAGGTTTCGTGCTCATTGCAGCATTTAAAGAAGCAGTGGTGACATAAACAATTTCCTTACTAAGTATTGCATTTTCATGATAAATGATTTATGTATGTATCTTCTAGTTAATCCTTCAAAGTATAGTACTTTCCTTTTTCATACAATACTCAGTCAGTCTCGTATAAATTAGACTCGATTTTTCAAGACCACATCGCCCATAATGCACTATTTGTACTTCCTTGTCTTTGAACCTGGACTTTATTTTCCTTTTATATTTTTTGCCTTGTAATAGTCATAGATTGCTTAGACTTACATATTTCAGGGAAAACTGCTTTTTGTAGCCAAAGTTATTAAATTCATTACACAACAAACTTCAATTGTGGTCAGTTTGTTACTTGCCTTCCATGTGCAATATTATTTCCCACGCTGCGTAAGGGAACACTTTCCCCTACAAACCCTGGCAAATACAAAAGATCTCCAAAGTTGAGGCGGGCCTCCATGTGGCCCCGCCATCCACACTCCGTTTCCCATCTCATTTTTGCCGGCGGGCATCCTCATATCAAAAATCCCAACGCAAATTGACGCTAGGAACGCCACATCCTTGCGGGTCGGGGCCTGGCTGGCTGCGTCAAAGCCAATATATTCCAAAAGAAGAAGACGCACCACTTCAGTGCTGCGTAATCAGGCCCACCAACCAATGTTCAAACAGAAACCTGGTCCCTTTTCGCTGTCTGAACATTGGTTTAAAAAACAGGGTTGAACTGGACTGCTTTTTAGCTGCATATGATTAAGGTTCGCAGGAACTGAAACGCGTCATGCTTGAATTATTTTATCTTGCCTGAAATAAAAGCTTTCTTTATTGAAGCACGTCTGGTGACGGGGGCTTTGTTCGTTCCCTTCCATTCCTTCACGTATTGAGTACTTTTTCAACATGGTTCCTTCAAGTATTGAGTACCCTTTTCACGTGGTAAGGGTTCTTATCATTCTATGGTCTCTTGTTCTTGTTTCACAGATTTTTGTTCTTTTTTCGCACACTGTTCCTATACTGTCACAGTTTTTGTAGTGGCTCCGCGTTGTGGCGCGGAAATGTTTTCCACAAGAAAACTGACGTCAGCACGCGGGGGTATCTATATGGCTCCATTGATGTCACTTCCGTGGACGACATCAGGACGGAGATGGGCATCGCCGCCCCCCGGCGTGCAGAGGTACTGCTGGGGAAAAAGTTATTTCCGGATCCAGTCTGACGCCTGGGGGAATATTCTAAGTTAAGGAATCTGCGGCTAGACTGTGTCTCTACCAGATACATCGTTAGCGAAGATAAGTAACTCGTTCATTAGAGCTAATTTCACCAGAGCTAAGTCTTATTCTTCTGCTTTGGCTAGAGGTGATACTGTTGTAGACATCTGCAAGGCGGCAACTTGGGTCTTCCTCCACACCTTTGCAAAGCATTACTGCTTGGATTCGGAGGTTGGGAGGGACGGCCATTTTGCAGGCTCTGTGCTGCAAGATTTTTTGATATAGGCGGGTGGACACCCTCCTCCGGGAGGGGAACAGCTTGGGGATTCAATTCAGTGAGGAATCCACCGGCAGATGTATTGATCAGAAGAACAAGTTACTTACCTTCGGTAATGCTTTTTCTAGTAGATACAGTATCTGCCTGTGGATTCCTCACTGACCCACACTCCTCCCCGTTGTCCACTTGCTTATACCGAAAAACGTCTGACTGTTTGACATTATTTTTCATGTAATTTATATACCATACAGTTTGTTGCTAGCAAACTTTTTGGCTTTTCCTTTTTATTAATGTATATACTGTATGTATTTGTATGTATATTTTGTATACTGTGTATACTTGTATTATGTTGTAGGTCCACCCGTTTGCCTCGAGAGCATGGAAAAATAGGTGGAACTGATGTCATATAGAGTCGCTAGCGGAGCCGTGCTATTGTGACGCCCTCGTTGACATGGGAGAGCTAAGAAAAGAATTTCCGTAGAATGTTGGCACAGGAGTCATTCAAAAGGTGAGGAATCCACAGGCAGATGCTGTATCCACCAGAAAAAGCGTTACCGAAGGTAAGTAACTTGTTCATCTGGTAATGACACTGTCTAACCGCACTTTCCTTAACGCCCTGCCCATCCTCCCCGCTCTGCAAATGACCTTTGAAGTAAGGTTTATACCCTTTCAGTGACGGGTTTATATTCCAGTGATCACTATCTTAATCTATTTTGGGACTAAACAAATCGTTAGACCTGGTCACTTAGCTTTTGTTTTGATATTGGAATAACATCCATCTCCAGATGTGTGTGGTTGGTAGAGTGGGTTGTGTTTCTCTTTCCTCTGGTTGGCACCCAGTGGGTAGTATTAATTCCTTTGTTCTTTCTATAAAAGTCTTCTTGATATCTTCATACCTTTATATTGCTACTGTCAGTATATTGCGTATTATGTGATCTCCACACAACCTGGTGTTGGAGGTTCTGTTGGCTTTTGCAATACCATTTATTACCATTGCAGGGGTTCCCATTTATAGGGGTTATTCTCCAGGGCGTAGAGTGTCATTTAGCCCTGTGTTTTTGGGGGATATTCTTCAAACTCCATGTCTGGTATTAATATACCAATTGATGTATTTTCTTTATAAATGTTTCAAAGATTTTGTATTTTTTTTGGCACACTGTTTCCACATCTAGTTTCTGTAGTGGCTTTGCGTTCTGGCGCAGACGTTTTCCCAGAAGAAACTGACGTCCGCGACCGGAGGCGACATATGTGGCTCCGCTGATGTCATATCCGGAGACGACGTCACCGTGTAGCCGTACGATGCCGTCCCCTGGCACGCAGAGGTCTTGCAAAAAAAAAATCCCGACCCAGACTGGCGCCTGGAGAAAATTCAAAGTTGAGGAATCTGCGGCTAGACAGTGTCTCTACCAGATATAGCATTACCGAAGGTAAATAACTTTTACATCAGGACCCCAGTCTCTGTGCTTCTTCCCTAAATTGCAAAACCAACAGTTGATGGACAGAATGCAGAACAATATCATGCATTCACCCCAGTACAGAGATCTGGGCCTAAATCTATCGTTCTTTTGCTCACCATGCCATTCCAGTTTGAACTCAGCCATATGGAAATCAGTCTTGACCCTGTGCTTCATGGGAACAGTCCAGCCCGAACTGCCAAGCCAGGTACTCCCTGGACTGGAAACAAGCAACCTAGGACCGGTTTCGGGGTTTCAACCCTCTTCAGCCAGGACAGCTTGATTCCAGTGGCATGGAGAGCACGGGACCCACATCTAGGCATACCCGTCCCACTCGAGGTGACAAATGCAAAAACACCAGTTGATGGACAGAATGCAGAACAATGTCATACATTCACCCCAGTACAGAGATCTGGGCCTAAATCCATCGTTCCCTAAATTGGACATGGTGAGTACTTAGGCACCCCCCAGATAGGCTACTGATGTAACCTTGTAGGTCCCTAGTCTATGGCACCAAGGTACCCAGGGAATAGGTACAGCAGGGGTCCCCCATGGGCTGAAACATGTATTATGGGAGACCACTCACATTGGGACTACAGACCTGCCATTGCAGCCTGTGTAACCTGGTGCTAGCACCACTTACGACAGATTAACTTATATCTAAGGTCACTGCACTTAAAACCTATAAGTCACCCCTTAGGCAGGCCTTTCAATCCTGAAGGCAGGGTGCTCGGTTATAAGTGTGAGGGTATCCCTGCTTGAGCAGGACACCCCTACAACCCACAGAGTCCATTCTCCCGGGTTGTAAGTGTATCAGCCATTACTATACATAGAGTGGCCTTGCATCATTACGCGATGGCTATCTCTAAATTGGCTGTGACGAACCCTGTCGTGTTTGGTATCAAACATGTTGGAATCATACCTCCAACACTGTAAATGGTGTTGGAGGTATGATTCCATGCACTATAAAGCTTCTCCCGGAGGCCCTTGGTGCTTTTGGTACCAGTCTTCTAGACCCGAACAGCAAACTATGGCTGCTGCCGACCAGAGACACGATTCTGTCCTCCTGCTGCTCATCCAAGCTCGAGCAGGGGAAGGCAGAACAATAGGTTTGCTGTCACAGGGAGGTGTGACCATGTCTCAGACAGAACTTAGTGTATTGGGCCAGGGCACTTGCCAGCACCAGTGACTGATTTGAAGGGCACATTTGGTGCCCTCCTTGCATACTCCAGTTGAAACCAGTTCGGGGAGCCATCAGTTCCCACTCTGGCATGTAACTGGACAAAGGACATGGGAGTATCCTCCCCACTGTCCAGCCCCTCTGGTAAATATTAAATAAATCAGCTTTATTCGGTAAGTTGGTTACAAACCATAAAAGCAAATACAATGTTACATTTTCAACAGTTATACAATAAAAGTCATATCAGTTAAAAACAACCAGAGTTTTTAAAAAGGCTCTAATAAGAGCAAACATATAAAATATGTGCAAAGTAGTAACCTTATAGGGTGTGGAGAAACAGAGATCCTTTATGATTGTGTATTTATAAGATAATGGGATGTACGTAGATAACCACGAACATGAGAGTTCATTAAAAGGTGTCGCTATAATTTAGAAAATCATAAGTAATAAAGTTTATGTATCTTTGAGATGGGAAAAAAAAGATAACCCCCCCAACTGCAAAACTAGGATGCTTTGGGGGATATACCCAAAACAACGTTTGGTATCTTATGATTGCAATACTCCATCTTAGAGTCTATAGTTGTAATAGGTCTTCTTTGCACTGTTTTGAGAAGAGACAGGAAAACCTTGTAAAAACAATTCCATATAAAAAATTATCATCAGTACAGTTTAGAAATATATTCTAGCATTCAACCTTAAATGACCAGCTGTACATCCTCAAAGATTTTTTCTGTGATGAAAGATACACTTAAGAAAAGTACTAACAGATAGGGAGACAAATTCAGAATCAAGGAATTGCAACCATAACATGGCTGGGCGGCACTTCTTAAAACCTGACCGTTTCAGTACGGGGACTAACCAAAGTTTGCGATGCGAGGTATAATATTTGCAGAACAGAACAGTATGCATTGTAGATTGCTCTGCTATTTCATCGCATGGGCATACCGGCAAAAACTTCTCCCACGTGTTTTTAATAGGAAAGGCTACCATTCTATGGAAGATGTTTAGCCTAAATCTGGTCAATAGGAATCGCTCGAACTGTGACTGAACATACGTCAGGTATGGTTCAATCTCCAGAGAAGTCATCACTAGCATGGAGTGGCGAACCAAAGGTTTCTGGACCTCTGCGCACATACGTGATTCTTCGATATGGGAGAGTGCCCTTAATTTTAATTCCTTCTTAGGTATTTCGGAAATAAGTTCTGGTGTCAGATAGTATTTGCCCAATCCTAGATCTATTAAGAAATGTTTTATGTACATCAGCCACTCAATCTTCCCCACGTGGTCTAATGACATACAATCTACCAGTAACTTCTTTGTGAAAGTATTTTTAGTCGAAGTCCAGACGCGATACCACAATAGGAGTGGTTCGATTTTTGCAAGGTCCTCGATATGAGAAATGCCCAATTCTGTATGGGAAGCGAAGGTGGAAGCTCGTTTTGGGACCGCCAGGATACATCTCAAAAAGTTATTTTCTGCCACCTGAAGGGAGCCAGTATTTTTATGACCCCAGAGGCCTGCTCCGTACAGTGCTGTTGAAAGGCACTTCGCTTTGTAAATTCGAAGAAGCTCTACGGGTGGTCTCTTGCCCAATTTTTGTGAGAATTTTACTAGGGCAGCATTTGCCCTGAAAAGATGGTGTTTACGGGCCTCTATGGCTGGTTTCCAGTTTAGCTTCGCATCCATCATTACTCCAAGATATGGGTATTGGTCCGTAAATTCTAACCTTTCCTTGTCTAAGTAGATGCTATTCCCCCTTTTTCTGCCCTGCCCCGCCACCATGACGAATGTTTTTTTAATGTTTATTCGAAGATCTAATTTGGCCATGAAATTTGCATACCTTTCCGTTGCTTTTTGTAATTCTAGAGGGGTACGTGCAAGTATCACGGCGTCGTCCGCATATAAGAGTGCTGGTATTGAGCGTTCTCCAACTCGTGGGAGGTCCTGAGCCCCCTCTAACATCTCCATCTCAAGACCATTAGTGTATAGCGAGAAGAGGAAGGGGGCCAGGACACAACCCTGCCTTACACCACGCTCTACAGCGAATGAGTTCGAGAGTTCTCCCCGAACTCCAAATCGTACCCTGGCAGAGGCCTTCATGTATAATTTACGAAGAAAAGATATCAGAATCTGGTCCACGCCCATTTTACTGAGAACTATCCACAACTTTGAGTGAGAAACACAGTCAAAAGCCGCGGACAGGTCAACGTAAACCATGTACAATCTACCCCGCTTTGCAGAAACGTATTTCCCCATAATTAGGGACAGATTTAGGGCCTGCGCTATTGTCCCAAAGCCCTCCCTGAAACCAAACTGGATATCAGACAGGACCCCGTCATCGTCCACCCACTCCTGGAGTCGCTGGAGAACAACTCTGCCCAGTACCTTCCCCAGAGAGTCCAGGAGCGAGATTGGACGATAGCAGGAGACATCCTCCCTGTCTCCCTTCTTGAAGACTGGGACCATAATTGATTGTGACCATGATTTAATTAGGCCACACCTCATTACTGCGTCAAATACCCTTTTTAGGATGGGAGTCCACAGTTCTAAATTAGATTTAAAAAAATCCACTGGCACGCCATCCGGGCCAGGGGCTTTCCCACTTTTACTTGCTTTAACTGCATTGGTAATTTCAGTTAGTGTAATATCTATCAGAATTGGAAAGGAGTTGGGCTGGGTATTAAAAACATTGTCTTCTGTGGATTCCACTTCTGGAGTTTTGGCAAAGATTCTTGAGAAGTGGTTTACCCACGTTGGGCCATCAATTGCAACGTCTATCATTGGATGGTTGCTATTATCTTGCAAGAATGGCGCCCTGAGCAGTTTCCAGAAGGCATCAGTATTTCTAGTCAGGGAACTCTCATGAAGTTGATCCCATAATCTTTGTTTCAGTTCTTGTTTCCTGACCTTGCAAGCTGAGGTATAGGTTCTTCTTAGCCTCCTAATCTCATCCTGGTCTCTAGGGATTTTTGAAAGAGCTTTCTTTAATTTTTTATGTGCTATAGAGCAACTATGGTCAAACCACCCTCTTTTTCTCCTCCCATTACTTTTACACTTTTTAGTTAGGTGTTCCTTTATCTTATCTAGGATTTCCCCGAAGTTATCCAAAACCTCCTGGTCCCCGTGTTAGTATCTAGGCATTTTACTACTGCCTCGTATGTCGCACGGACCACCCTTTTTGTTAGGTCTACGGGGTCTATCTTACCCCAGCCTAGGGTGTAACCATTTATTTTTTTAGGTATATTTCGTGCTGGGTAAGAATGGAATTTATAGAGGAAAGCGAAAACTGACCTTGATCCAAGGATAGGATTATAGTCAGGGCAGCGTGATCACTTAGTGTATTTATGAGAGTCCTAAAGTTTCCAACCTTATTTACTAATGAGGCTGTAGCCAATATATAATCAATTGTCGACTCACAGCCCCTTCCCAAATAGGTTGGTTCCAACTGGCCGTTCAAAGAATTTGGGGTATTTAATATTATGAGGCCTAATTCGGACATGGTTTCATTTAGGAAGTTTCCCACCACTGAATGATTAAAATGAATAATTTGACCATCTATTTCATCCACCATTCCGCAGAGATTGGTGTTACTTCTAGCACAGGGGTGATGATTAAAATCACCTCCCCATATAATACTTGGGGGATCCTGGGTTTTTTTCTGTTTGGACCAAGTTACAAGTTTCTTACGGAGAGCCCCCAGTGTTCCAAGTCTGTCAGTTTCTGGCAAATTATCGTATAAATTTACGACAAGAATAGTCTTTTTCCCCTCAAATGTTAATTTTAATATCTGGTAGTTTGATTCTGATTCAAGGGTTATGACCTCTAGGCTCGGTAGAGTATTTGCTATGTAGATAGTTAGCCCACCTTTTGGTCTGCCATGCAAGACAGCTTTTGCTGGAATAAAAAAGGTTTTATACCCCGTTAAATGTAACTCAGATGTTACCCATGTCTCCTGCAAGCAAATCACATGGTATTCCTGTACATAATTTAGCATAGTCCCATCAATGATTTTTCTCTTGAGCCCCGCGATGTTCCAGAATAAAAATGTTATTCTTAAATTTTCCTGGGTTTCATCAGTTCTTTCAATCTGATCTATTCCTTCTCGGGAGGAGCTCTTTGCGGTAGAATGGGCTGCCACTCTTAGTATGGTAGATATACCATTTATTGGATTATCTGATGGATAAAATCCATCTTCAGTGGGTAAACTATATGGTAGCTCAACCATGAATTCCTGCAAAAGGGGGGTTTCTTCTTCATTTGGAGATGGTAGGTCACCTAGTACATCTTGCTCTATATCTTCTAGGGTTTTGCCGATGTAATCCCCTTCCAGAGTTAAAAGCTCTTGTACTATACAGGGTTCTAAAGGAAACCGTCTTTGCGGGACTCTCCACTGCCATCTAAGTCAGTCAACTTCATCTAATCCAAAAATAGAAAAACGATTGTGTGTGGGCACGTTGAATCCATAATGTGGGGGGAAATTATAGTTGTTACTGTAAAGCTCCCTATGTGACTGAGGATAAGGGCAATAATTGTCCGTATTTTGGCGCAGGAGTCGGGGACCTACTTCCTTCCAGTCCAAATAGGAGTTTTTTGCTGGAATAGATTTCGAGTGTAAGGTTGGGTCTTTTGGATAGAAATAGCTAACGTAGTGGGTGGAGATAGAAGCTCCTCCTCTTGGTTCGTACCAATCTCCGATGAACCTTACTGCTCTATGGTCTTTGAAGTTTATGATTATCACGTCACCAGTTCTGTCTTTAGGTCTTGATCCCACCCAAATTGCTCGTCTCACTGTCAACATTTCTCCATTGATATGGGCTGGTAAAGGTCTATTCAGCTCAAGCCAATGGATAGTTTTATTTTTTAGGGCGTGATGATCCTCTCTAACCCCCTTAGCAAGCTCTGGTACCCCTGCCATAATGATCGTGTAAGGGGCCGATTGTGGTGGTAAATCTACTATTCTTTTTATTTCTCCAGATAGATGAGTAGGTGGTAACATTCCCTTATCGCTCCCAGCTGCTTGATTTGCTGGTTGAGAGATTTTATCTACTTAGGGATTTTTGATAGGTTCATTGATTTCCCCTTCCCTTTTATTACTGGATAGGACAATCTCCCTATTTCCCTGAGAGTTAGCTTGAGGGGAAAATTTCTCTTTACTATTTTTTGATTTGTCTGTTTTAAACAGAGCTTTTTTCCCCTGCGTACTGACTGCTATTGCAGGCGCTATACTTATGGGAGAGTGCGGTATTGACAAAGTAGGAAGTATAGTATGATTATTATCAATATTTTTGTCATAAGTGCTTTGCAATTTTGTCAGGGCGGCAGTATTCCCTTCTATTTTACTGCCCAAGCTATCTAGATGTGTACTTATCATTCGTGTTCTCTCTAATAGGGGGAGTAGGAGGGATTTCATTAGAATCTCTAATTTATTAATAAAGTCTACTACTAGGCGTAAGGTGTTTAAGGGTTCTGGAAGATTAGAAGTAGCAGGTAGGTTGTTTATCTCTATGGGACGGGAGGGTCCAGCCTGCTTGGAAGATCTTATATTATGAGTAGCGGGAGAACTGATTTTTTGTATTTTCGTGGAATTTATCGTAGGCGAAGACCCCCTTTTTTTCCTTGTTGTTTTCTTTTGTATTATTTTTTTCCCCTCTATGATGCTGATCTAACGACAATGGGGAAGTTAAGAATAATTTGGGAGTATTCGATAAACCAGATGTATTTGAAGAGGATAAGGAGGAGTTTGAGATTAGGACAGTGGTAGCGTTAGTGGTGGATGGTGTGTCATCATCATTCTCTACCCTTAAGGCTGTTAAGGGAGTAAGGCTCTGAGCTAAGTCCAAATGTATCCTCCCTGGAGAGACAGCTTGCGCTAATGACCCCAGGGAAGAACGTTTCCCCGTTAATAGGTCTATTGAGAGGCGCTTTTCTGTGTCTGCTATCTCTTTTTCCAGTACATTGGAGACCCTCTTAAAAAATTGGTCAATTGACCCAGTAGCAGTTCCATGTGATGTGTTTACCGTTATAGTGCGGGATCTACCCTTCTGTTTAGACATGATGGAATACTAGTTCACAGGTAGTATGGTAAGAATTATCTAAAAACGAATACACAAGTACGATAAGAAAAAATGGTATATACGGTAAGAGCGATAGATGGTATGGTGTAGGGTGGATCCGGTACAATATTTCACAGATCGTAAGAATGATGACACCAAGTCCATAAGGCAGTCTTACCGCGTCATAGATATTAGGGGGGTGGCCCGTCCCGTCCCTTGTCGTCCTTTGACGGCCGTAGACGGCCCGCCCTTTGCCCGAGCTTAGCCCGCGACGCGGGGTATTGCGCCGATTTTAAAGCGCCTCCGGGCGCGTGAGGGGTGACGTCGCTTCCGTCATCCAGGGAGCCTGGGAGCTTGAGTCCGTTTTCACCCTTGCCTCCGCCTCCACACAGCGGCCACGGAAGACTTGCGGCAGCGGGAGGGGGAGAAACACACGGGCTACAGTGCTGGCTGCCGCACTGGAAGGAGCACAAGGTAATTTCGGGGTCCGAGCAGAGTCAGTCACAGGGCCAGGGAAGTCGCAGCCCCTCTGGTAGGAACCCCTGAATCGTCCCAACCCTTAAGTTAGGGTACTTAAGGGCTTACCTGTGGGTGGGTCCCTAGATTCGTCATTGGACAAGATTCAGACCCAAAACCACTTCATCTTCAATCTTTTGGGCACTTTAGACTTCGCTTTGGGAACGGAGACTGCAACTGGGTAGGCTCCTTCTGCTCCTGGTCTCGTCATCCTACCAGTCTTCTGCAATGTCTGTGCCTGTGCTCCATGCAGATTCTTCAAAGGGCCTGTGAACATCCAAGAAACCCAAAGGAATCTCCCCTGGAGTGAAGGAGTCACTCCCCTGCATCTGAAGACACCGCAACGAAGCTGACCGGTCTGCTGTTCCTGAGATCCTAAGGACTCCTAAAGATTCAGCAACACAGGTAGTGGTTCTGCAACTCCCTCGAGGCCTGCACTGTCTTTATAGCAAGTTTGAAGCCAGTATCCCTTGTCAAAACCGCTGGAGCAGTACCTCTGTGTACTGCATTTACTTAACGTTGCCTAGGCTTGTTGACTCTCTTTACCAGATATCTTCGTGCTCCAAGAAGCTCCAGCCTCAAGCATCTCCTGCAGTCAAGATCTTCACCTGCATCACATCCTTTGCATGCATCCTTTGGGCATGCATCCTTTGGTGAGCTGCTCTGAACGGCAGGGTGCACAAACTTAGCCGTCGATGCCTAGCACATTAGGAGTGACGTCTCCTGTCAGAGGTGGCGCAAGGTCGCTTTCAGCAGTGGGGAGAACCTTTGTTAGATTTATTCGCCTATGAAGAGAACACGCAGTGTCAGCAGTACTGCGCTCTGGAGTTTCCAAGGCGGCTATCTCTCGGCTATGCCTTTCGTCGTGAGTGAAGTTCAGGCCTGTTGTACACCATTCTGCCCATACCACTCCTACCCAGGGTTCTGAAGAAGATCAGGAGCGATCGGGCCCAAGTTGTTCTTGTGGCTCTAGACTGGGCAAAGAGAGTCTGGTATCCAGAGCTTCTGAGAATGAGCGTCGATCCTCTGATCAGGCTGCCCCTTTGGGAGGATCTTCTGTCACAACAGCAGGGGAGGGTTCTCCACCTGAACATGTCAACGCTACGCCTCCATGCGTGGAGATTGAGCGGCTAAAGTTCATAGCCTTTGACCTTCCTCCCAAAGTCTGTAACATTATTCTGGCGGCCAGGCGGCCCTCCACTAAGAAGTAATGCCTGCCGTTGGCGGAAATGTGTATTATACTGTACAGAAAGGTCTATTGACTCTCTTTCTGTTTCTCTTTCCACTGTTCTTTTATTCATTCTAACCCTTTCCCAGCAGGGCTCTGCCTTAGGACCTCTCAAGGGTTACCTTCTGCTCTGTCTGCTTTTTTGCGGTTGCCAGACCAACCCTCTCTCTTCAAGTCTCCTATTGTAAATAGATTTCGAAAAGGGCTAGCTCACTTCTTTCGACCCACGCCCTTTGTTATGCCACAGTGCGAACTTAATTTGGTCCTCACTTACCTGATGTGTGCTCCCTTTAAGCCTTTGCACATTTGTCCCCTCCAGCTGTTGACCATCAAAACAGCCTTCTTAGTGGGGATTATATTGGCCCGGAGGGTGAGTGAGTTGGAGGTGTTATCCAGCTTGCCTCCTTATCTTATGTACTTTCCGAACAAGGTGGTGCTTCGCACCACGGCATCCTTTTTGCCAAAGGTTGTGACCCCATTCCATCTAGGTCAGTCCACTTTCTTTGCTCCTCTGCATCCTTCTAAGGAAGAGGAGCGTCTCCACCCACTGGACCTAAAAAGAGTGTTGTCGTTCTACCTTGACCGCACAAAAGAGTTTCGGGTGGATGACCAACTCTTTGTGGGATACGTTGGAGCAAAGAAGGGAAGGGAAGGGCAGTGCAGAAAAAAAACATCTCTCGCTGGGTCATTCTCTGCATCAAAATGTG
Source organism: Triturus cristatus (assembly GCF_964204655.1). NCBI lineage: Eukaryota > Metazoa > Chordata > Amphibia > Caudata > Salamandridae > Triturus > Triturus cristatus. The sequence continues at coordinate 672,819,986 of NC_140585.1, forward strand.
TTATGCCTTGGCAAAGAAGCAGCTCCCTGAGGCATTAAGAGCCCATTCCACCAGGGTAAAGGCTGAGACTACGGCATTGGCTCAGGGTGTCCCAGTCCGAGACATCTGTCAGGCAGCAACATGGGCATCTTTGCACACATTCGCAAAACATTATTGCCTTGATGGGCAAGTACACAGGGACGGACATTTTACCTGTTCAGTCCTGCAAGACTTTAGTCTAGGATGTGAGTCCGCAACCCACCAGGTATCTGATTCAAAGGTAAGGAATCTGCAGCTGCAGCTAGTCTCTATTAGATGAGCAAGTTACTTACCTTTGGTAACGCATTATCTGGTAGAGACTTTATCTAGCTGCAGATTCCTTACAGCCCCACCCATGCCTCCCCGCTTTGCAGACTGATATTGTAGGGCTAGGGTTGTTCCTCTTTTCAGGGCCCTAGTTTTGCACACGATTACGTCAGTTACTTCATGGCTCTGCGCCTCTGGCTTAGAAAATACAAAAAGTACTGATGTCCCATGCCTGGGTGGTGCCTATGTAGGCACCACGGCGTTATAACCAATGCTACCGACTCAGTCACGCGGAGCCCAAAGTAGTCACCCGACGTCGCACGCAAGGGGTAATGCTCAGCAAATGTTTCCGGATCCAGCCTGATGCCTGGGAAATTCAAAGGTAAGGAATCTGCAGCTAGATAGAGTCCCTACCAAATAATGCGTTACCGAAGGTAAGTAACTAGTTCGTCATTGATATTGGGATTGGAGAATTTGAAAACTAAAACTACCCCCCCCCCAAAAACCACCCCCCCTCCTCCCCAACATTTCTTTTCAGGGACCCTGGTAAGCTTAAAGACTAATAAAGCTTTATACATGGTACTGTCTACAGTGGTTCCCAAATCCCTACATTCAACATGTTTCAGCCATGTAAATACAGGCCGAAGGGTCTATGGGTTTAATCAGGACTTATCGATCCCATGTCTAATTCTGCGCATGCAAAATACATAAATATGAAGAGCAATACTTGCAGTAACTTTTTTCGCCTCATAGATTGGGTAATCTCTCTAAGAGCTGCCTATTTGTCAAGAATAATTACCCTTCTGAGACCAAGCGACTTTCCATGCATCCTGACTTTGCCTTGACTGCACGACTTTGCCTTCACTACAGGAATTTCCACACCTCTTCCCACAAAAATGAAAAGTCCAGGGAAATGATCTAGGTCATAGAAGATAACTGCCCTGGCCCTAATTGTTAAGAAAGGTATATGAAAAGACCCTTGAATAATCCTTTTAGGTGACGAGTGAACTATTTTACAAAGCAATTATTGCTGTGTCTTGAGGAGGGTATTTCTAAAAAATAGTACTTCTCTTACACAAGGAAACCGTTTTGGCTGAGAGCTAGATTAACAGACAACTTTATGGCCTTGGTTGCAAAGACGTATAAGTAACGCACGTGAGAAAGCTTATAACGTGCAACAAAAAAGTATATTACACTTAGATCAGTTTATTCAATAGTGTTTGATAAAGTGAATAGTAATGTATTAGTTAAATTAAACCGTTTGGCCCTTGTTTTATCTTTATTAGCACAGATTCAAACCCCGCAAACAGACGCATGACTATAGCAAATGTTTTAAAGCAGATGCATGCTTGATTTAACATTTGTTCCTCCCTGTACAACCCACAAACTATAAGCATAGACTAGAAGTTCAACCACACACTTCTCTGACATGCAAACAGCTGTCAAACAAAACATAATTTCCACACCTCCACGAACCTTTGGCAGCTGATATGGAACATGAGCTGGTTTAAAACGGGTTTGTTTGCACAGCTTAACGTAAAGAGGAAAACTAAATATGCCATGCAAGGAGGCCTTATGACGTCCTAGCCATAGTTGATAAGTGGTATACCTTTGCATGGTAATTTTAACCCAGCGGCCCCTGTAAAATCTTACCTGTTACCAGAACAAAACAAATTGTACATAAAAACAAAATGCTGTTTCTTTGTTTTCGCGTATTCTCTATGTCTCTTGTATCCTATAAAATTCGTTTTTAGAGTAAGTTTTAATGTATACTAGGTGTCTCCTTTATCGGGACAATGCAAAAGGTCCCGCAATTTGCGAGAGTTTGAGCTATTGGCATTGTAAATAACAATCCCTTTATATATGTGATTTGAAAACCTGCAAGCCATGCACATATATAAAAGGCATTGTCATTTACAATGCCAACAGCTCAAACTCTCACAAATGACCTATTGCATTACAAATGCTTGTCTTTTGAGATGTGGTTTTGAGGCAAGAGTACATATGTTTTGATGGATTCTTTTAACTGCTGATTCCTCACCTTAGTATACTCCTCAGGCACCAAACAAGATCCAGAAACATTTTTCTAGCAAGGCTCGTGTGAAGCTAGGTGGCTCTGACATGTTACTTTCTTTTCATGCCTTCTAGTGCAAATCTGGTACCCTGCTTTCAATTTCATCAGCCTACCGATGTTGTCCAAACCTTATCCAGTCTGCTAGGAAAAGATGTCCCCTCTTAACACGACAAGTTTCAAACCATGCTGTGACTGTAGAAATTAGATGTTGGTCACAGACCCGCACGAGGTGGGTCTCTGGTGTTTGGGCTCGGTACATAACTCGAAGTCATGAGACAAACGTGCTCTCATAGACCCAAATGCAATCAGAAATCACGAAACTGCATGTTGCTGATGAACATAAAAAGTTGTGTAAGTGGTGCTTCAAGTTGCAGACGCTGTCTCAATCTCACTCCAGAAGACGTTGCCACAAGACATCTACTTCTTGGTCTAAATCCTCTGGAAGTCCAAAAGTAAACCCAAAAAAGTGAAGAGAAGGCACAAGGGTGTCACAATATCCTTCTAGGTTCCTTGTCCTGGAGCTGGTTCTCCAACTGATTCAGGTAGCCCAGTCCATCGTTGCACCTTCAAGGAGGCCTTGCTATAGATTTTTGGGAAACTTCCCACTTACTGGTCTATAGGAACTGCAAGGGCCTCCAGTTTGGTTACCTAAAGTGGATCAATCCTCTGCACTATCTAACCCCGTGGGGCCCACTCTGGGCCCACTAGCAACTCCAGTATAGACATACACTCTGGCTCCAAGACCTGCGCTGAGTACCAGTACAGGAAGAGAATCCGTGCTGATACCAATGTCTGACACCAAACTAATTTCAGCCTTATCTTGACTGATATTGCTTTTAGATTACAAAAGCTCAATTGGGCATCATATAGTCCAACTCTGAACCAGTGTCTCTACCGGGGCGGACGAGAGAGCAAAGTCTCCATTTTCATTTTGGCTCTGACTCTAAACATGGTATACCCCAAGAGGGAAATAATAATAATGATGGTGGGGAGAGGGTGGTTTTGTATCTCCTCCCTATATAGATGACAACTTTTTCATGGACTTACAAAAGGCCAGTGGTCTTGATACCTCCCCTGAAACAGGGTTTAACTCGCCACTTGGACCACCAATGGACGAAAGTGCATCGTTTGGAGTATTCATCTGACGGGCAGCTGAGGTCCTGGATTTGCTGCTGCCTTTAGTCGAGACCAAAACAAATGTGAAATTTTGCAACCAGGGCCAGGCATGTCTGAGCCCCTGCTCCCCTTTAATGATCTCCTCTCCTAAACCTTGATTGATGCTGTTTATTCAGCCACTAAACAAATATCTCTGTGACATGACCAGCAAAATCTTGCCAGCTTCTCCGGAAGACCGTAGGATCTCTGGCTCAGACAATTCATGAGAGACAAGACACAGCCAAATATGTGATTAGTGCTAGCATGATACTATTTATTGCCTTGGAAGGGCAGTTGGCATCTGTGTTGAGCTTCTCTGACACTCATGGATGTGTTCCACAGGATTTTCTGGTGATGTATTAGCCTCCATGATGGAAATGCTCTTTGAAGGCTTGCGTCTTTTTTGGTGAAAAAAATCTATTCTGCCTTGGACCGCTTTAAGGATAGTAGAGCCACAGAATACTCCCAGGGCCAGTTGATCCCAAACAAACAGTTCATGCATCAGTTCAGAAAATGTAGAGGTGTTTAGATAATGACAGTCTTCCCAAGCACAGTCGCAGTCCCCCAGACCTTTCAAGGCCTGGGATGTAGATCTGGCAGGCAATGCACAGGTCAGCAGGAGCATCAGTCCCCACAGTCACTGTCCCCTGCTGCAATAGTCTCCAAGTCGCTTTAGTATGCCCTTAGTGGCACACACCCATCCTGTGGAGTGCATGATTTAGCTATTCCTCCCAGGGTGGCAATCAATCACGTTCGATAGATGGGCTCTACAAATCTTTCAGCGTGGTTAGGCCTTACCATTTTTGTCCTGGCAAATCTTTGACCAACTTCAGAGCGAACTTCAGAGGAGCACTTGTGCTTTGTGTTTTTTATTAGGTGGTAATCTCCAAAGCTGCAACTGAGAGGGTTCTGGACTTAGTAAGAGGAGAGGGTTGTTATCCTAACAATGTCCTAGTGCTGAAAGACAATGGGATTCTTCATCCTATTTGGGACCTCTGAATGAATTCCTGCAGAGCTGCAAATTCAAAATGCTCATGCTGGCTCAAATACTGTCTGCTCTGGATTTGAACGCTAGGATAGTGTCCTTGAACCTGCAGAATGCATATTTTCATATAGCCATCCTGCAGTCCCATAGATGTTACCTGCTATTCAAGGTAGACCAGGAGAACTTTGTTTGCCATGCTCCTCTTCAGCATCTCCATTGTCCCTCAGATGTTCAAAAAAGGGATGGAGATAACGCAGCCTAGCTTCAAAGGTTGGGGATACCAGTTTTCCCCTACATTGATGATTGGATGTTGAAAGCGGGCTTGCCCGTCGGTCGTAGACCACATTCTCATGACAGTCAACCTCCTAACATCTTCGAGGTTCAAGATCAATGATCTGAAGTCGCACTGGACTCCTTCCCAGAAGCTTCCATGCATTTGAGCTATCCTAGATATAGTGCCGTTCAGAACCTTTCATCTGACATGAGTCAAGGACATTTGGGGTATGATCCTGATGTTTCAGACTTGGTCCTGGATCTCAGTGAGAGTAACCCTGAGGCTTCTTGGCCTCAACCTCCTGCATCCTCCTTGATTATGCCAGGAGGCACATGCGGGCACTCCAATGGAATCTAAAGTTCCAGAGGGTTGAGCATCAAGGAAATCTGTTGGATGCCTTCTAGATTTTGGAGGAGATGGCTCAAAACCTGCAGTGGTGCTATTGATCCAGCGGCAAGCCCTTCTTCCTTCCCTAGCAACAGCTGACAATGGTGATGGACATGTTACTACTGGGTTAGGGAGGTCATTTGGAGGAGGCGATCAGAGGACTTTGGTCTCAGATGGAAGGCTGGCTCCATACCAATCTGTTGTCTGTTGGACTTGCAGGACTTGCAGGCAGTTTGTCTACCTCTGAAGGCCTGTTTCGCAGTCCATCATGGGACTGCTGATGAAGTTTCTCACAGACAATACCACTGCCATGTAGTATCGCAACAAGAAGCGCAGAGTGGGGTTCTGGGTCGTGTGATAGGAGCCTCTACACCTCTGGAGTTTGTTGGAACATCAGGGTGTTTCCTGATTAGGAACCACCTGATGGGATCCTTGAATGCCAGAAAGGATAAGCTAAGTAGGCAGTTTGTGGCAGTTCACGAATGGCCTGTATTTCACGAGGGGGAGCAAGGAATCTTCTGGCAGTGGGAAGAGAAAGCAGTGTCAAAGGTTTTTGCGTGTTAGAGTTTCTGTGAGAACATTCTCTAGGAGAGGCATTCCATCTGTATTGGAAAACATGACTCCTGTACACCTTCTCGGCTCTGCCCTTCCTTCCCCAAGTTCTAAATAAGATCGGGTCCACATTATTCTCGTTGCTCCTGTTCGGACCAGGCGGGCGTGGTCAGCAGACCTTTAGGCCCCATAGATCAGCCAAGGCTACCAGTCAGACTTCCTCCGTTGGTGTCTACTCTGGTGGCGACGGTCTCTGTTAGGCCCATGTCTCAACGCCTTTGCCGAAGGCCACACCAGTTCTGCACAAGTGTCTACTCCAGAGGCACCTGTTCCAAATCTGACACCAATGCCAGTTTCAGATCCGGAGCAGAGGTGAGGTGTCAGGGAGAACAGTGCCATATACCAAGGCCCACCCTATTAGGAATACTCCCCCACAAATCCCTTACCTCGAAGAGAGTATTACAGACAGCTGGAGGTAATATTTGGATCTTATTCTAAAGCCTCTACAGGACATTCAGCACGTTCCTGGTGATTAAGGTAATGACGAGGTAGACAATGTACTCCCCTGGCCTATATTTAGACCTACAAAATGCTAGTTGACTTGACACCTCTCTCGAGACTGGGAACTCACCAGTGGGTCCCTCTACTGAAGGAAATGCTTGCTTCCTGATGCTGGTTCATAGAGATGCTTGAACTGCAGTTGCCTAAAATGGACACTTAAGCGAATTTGCTTACAGAAAGTTTACACCCAACTTCTGAACAACTGCTGCTCATCAATGACATCCTGATGGAGGCTTTGATTGAAGCTGCTAGTAAATCATCCTATTGCTATGCACCATAAGCATGCTCTAAGCAAATCAACTTTCCGTCGTAGCATCCGCTGCTGAAAAGCCTAGCCGTACTGGTGTCCGCCACTTAGGTAAACCTTGATACTTTCCCCACGGCTCTGCTGGAAAGGGAGTCGAAACACACCGAGGCACTGGCAAAAAGCGTTCATTTCTGTAAGTTTCGCTCCGTGGTCCCTGAATGCAGTTTGGGGAGGTATGCACATGCCCAGTGGAACATGGCAAGATAGATGTTGCCCACTCTAGTAGAGGAGTGTTGGAACCCGTTTGCTCAGATGAATCACAATGAACAGAACACAGCCAGGAACAGTTTACAGATCGGTTTGGACAAACTAACTAAGTTGGCCATGCTTTGGGCACCAGTGTGGTAGTCCTGCACCCTGCCTGGATTCTCGCCAGAGGCGCAACTAGAGACAAATTTAATGAGGGGGGGATAGGCTACTATTCCAGCAATATGCAGAGTGAAGATGCAGGGGCTCTAAGAGATGTGAAAACTCAACAAAGCCTCGTTAGCAAGTAAATGGTCTTTTAAAGACCTGTGAAGTACTCGGGTGCGTCTGTGTGTGTGCACCGGCTTACATAGAAACATGCAGGCGCCCCTGATGAATATATTATTTGATGGCTCCATGCTCCTTGGAGAAAAAGAAAACTTTGCCTTGGATCATTTCAAACATAGCCGTGCTACTGCTCACTCAGGCTTATTGTCTCAGGCTGCCCTTTTCACATAGTATCATAACCTCCGTGGCTACTCTTGGGGTCACATGAGATCCTCTCAAGGGGCGACTATCAGCCCCACTCCACCTCATGGGTGAGAGACGCGAGGCGCTTTGCATTCAGCTGCAGGCCGCATCAGCCACACTGACGTAACGCATGCGCTGCACCACTCTGTGGGTGCCTTCTGTCTGATGGAGTCACAGTCTGATCCGGTGCCCACATTAAAGGAAATTGCAGTGGAACTGTAAGACGTTTTTAGGATGTACATTATTCACATCCTGTTTTTAGGTCGAGCCTAGCGCAGCGCGCATGCGCTGCCCTAGGAAAATGTCCTCTTGGAATCACTCTGGACTTTCCACACGCTTGTGTGTGTGGTTTTTTTGTGTACATTTTTTCTATTGGGCTTTACGTGCGAAGACAGCACGCAACTGGGCAAAGGCGGGTGCATTTCCCACCTCTCCCAGGAAATGCATACGCCCACGGCCTATGGCTTGCGGTTACGAGCAGCAGCGCGCAGTGTGCCATCTGTTATGTGTCAAATTTCACATGAGAGCGTGCGCAACACGCAGCTTGCATGTTGGTGACTTGTTTAACTTTAGTACTGAGGGCTGTGCCGCCGCCCACTTCAGGGACACTGCGCTTGCTCGCACAACATTAATTTGTTTGTGCGCGTAGCTCGGCTCCTAAGAATGATTTCTGAAAGTTGAATGCCCCCTATCATTCCGTCGCAGCTGCCCAGACACAGTCGTCAAACGATGACCCTCGTGGGGCAAGATTAATGGCAAAGTTCCGAGGATCGCGCATTCTGTATAAACTGCAAAAATCCCATACACACAGACGCAGTTTAGCCAGCCTACAGAACAACTAGGAAGCCTCACTAAAGCACTTCACTGGAGATTCCTCGTGTGCCCTGCGAAGCATCGTATAAATCACTCCACTGGATGGACCCATGTTTGAGGCCAGGTACGTTTTTATGTCCACTATGATCCCAGCAAATGAGAAATTCCATAACCATGGGAAGAAGTCATACGCAGTGCTCTGCACAAAAGCAGCTAATGCACACATTCACGTCATCTGCCCTTCATATTTCAGGTCGGATCCTACGTCTTCTTATTGACTTGTTGCTGTGCTCTTTACACAAACGAGCTGCTTTGGCGTCCCTGTTCTTTCCTTTTGTTTGTCTTTCTTATGCTCCTGTTCCTTGCAGCTTTAGAAATATGAAGGGCGGGGTTGGGGGGAAGAGGGGTGTGAACCTGCAAGGGACAGAAAGAAGCCAGCTTGTTTTCTTCCCATGTGTAAAATGCTGTTGTGAAAAGCATGTGGTGATGGTGACCCGGAGCTCCGGCCTTCGGACCTAGCGTGCATCATTCGGAGTGACTGAACCATGTTTCTCTATGAATACTCGCGTCCTCTCGTTTGTTTGAATGTTTGCCATGTGGATGTGTAATCTATTTATTGATGAACATTGTTCCTTTTTCTGCTGCCGACTATCACATGCCGTTTTTGTGTAGGGCTGATCAGTAGAGGGGGGAGTTGGCATTTGTCCTTTCCAGACTACTGCAGGACTATATGTTTTTACAGAACGACTCTTGCTATTTTTATCCATTCCTATTCCACCTTCCTCAGTACTTCAGGAGCTGCAGTGTTTATTTGCCGCGAGCCACTGTTTTTATAAAGATCACTTTCTGTTGTTCCATTAGATTGTGCTGTTGCAGATATTTTCTGAACTAGAAGCCAAGTCCTATTGACCTTGCAGTCACTTTCACTACCCAAAAGTTGACTTTCCTGTCAATGCATGCCGTCTCGGTAGGAGTTCCTATATGTGCACATTTCGTAACATTCTACTTACCCAACACTTGTACATGTAGTGGTGCTAGCTTAGCAAAGGCCTCTTTAATACAAGACATCCTGCTCTACTCTTGGTGCCATGAGGGATAACCTTCTCTCCGTAGCACAGCAGTTTGTTAACAGACACTATACCCCCGTGCGGAGGTTATCCCAAGGTGTTAAATTCTGTCTGACGTGAGGCTTTTATCACATTGCCAGTGGTAGTAGTCAGACCACAAGAACAGGGCATGCAACTGGAAAACATAAAATGTATTTCCAGTTGAATTCAGTGGTCAAAGTGCATTCAAAAAAATGATGGGAACTGTGATGCTGCACGCAAGGGTGCCGGGTGAGCTTGTGGGCTTGGTTAAAAACAAAATATTTTGTGACTTTTGTTTTGTCTTTCACCTTCTGGTAACTACCAGGATAATGTGCTGCATGACTAACCACTTATAAGGTCCCAAAGGCGATACCTATTGGCTATGACAATGCTTGCTTTAGTTTGCAGTAGAGTATGAACTTCTATATTACTTGGCCCGAGAAGCCCAAGCAAAGATGGCACTGATTACTGTTTGGAACCTTTATGAAGCGCTGTTTCCAGGTCTCCCGATGCGTCACAACACAGAGTAGTTTATGACTATGTCATTGCCTCAAGAAGTCTTTAACTTTTGCGTGTAACGTGGAACCTTATATTTTTCTGGGGTTTTCTAGATCAGCTTTAATTAGCTTGGACTTATCACCTTATCATGTTTTCCTGTCCAGCTGCTTTCAGTACCTTAGACGAATCAGTCTTGGAGGTTGTTTAACATGATTACACCCTCCATGTTCTGGTTGGTCATGTCCCCCCTGTTTTTCCCCGGACTTCGGTGGCTCATGCAGCCATAGTCCCCAAGGAAGTGTAGACTTTACTTGATAAAGGGTAATAGAGAGAGAACTCGAGGCAGAGAAGGACACAACCTGCTACTCCCTGTGCTTCTTGTACCCAAGAAAGATGGCTCAAGGTCATCAGAAGTGAGTTAAGAACAACATCTCTTAAAAGAGTATCTAAATACCTAGTTACTACATTCTGTTGGTGAAAGGAATTTCATTTTAGGAGTTGGCACTAGTGAAAGATGCCTCTATTTTTGGAGCATGTGCCTAACATGAGAATCTACCTCTTTGGTCTATGTAGTCTAAATTACTTCCTATAAAGCTTTTGTAGTAATAATCAGTGTTATTCCATTTTCACAATTACATTAAAACTAATTAGTTAAAGTGAAATACCTAACCATCAGCTGCGTATTCAGCACCTGATTTCCTACTTATCCAGGATATATTTTCTCAGTTGCAACTCACAATACCATAGTAAGCGAAAATGCAAAACCTAAAAAAAGAAATGGTGCATCAATAGAACCAAGACCTATGGTATCATACAGAAGCTATCCCTCCCCACTAATAATCTGCTGCCAATTTACTCCAAGATATGCCCACCCTCACACTTTGTTTAAAAACCAACGGCAGCACCTAAGCACTTGATTAGCTGTCTCTCAATGCCACATATAAAGCTCTGGCTTTGTACATCCTAAGAGATGCACTAACTATACTGAACAGAATTTCCAGTGCTGCCGCTTGACACCCAACATTTTCCTTTCAACGGCCATGGTCTAAGACAGTGTTTTTAAAATCCCAAAATAACACACGTACCAATAGGAAGTAGCCAAAAGAACAAGTCACTTGCCTTCAGTAAAGGTTGGTCTGATATACTTTAACTGCAGATTTCTCATCTTGTGACTAACCCCAGGCGCCAGATTGGATCCAGAGATTTTTCTCAGCAATTTCTTTGCGTACTGGCAAGTGTCATTGTGTGGCTCCGCGTTGGGCCGTCTCGCCCCCGGAAAGTATGCCGTTGGATGTGGAACCCTCAATAATTAGATTGTACCAGAGCGCAGCTCTCTATTGCAATATTTGTAGTATGGGCCACGAGTGTGCATTGCACAGAACGGAGAGGAAAGAGGGTCAGTGAGGAATCCGTGGTTAGAAAGAGTTTCCACCAGTAAGGGCCTTATTGAAGGTAAGTATCATGTTTTTCTAATGGATTCTTCCTTATCGTCGGAATAAATACCAAAGCAGTTTCTCTCCAGGTCTGTGGAATAGCCCAGACCAAGAAACCTTGCAGGTCTGAAAAGACAAAGTCCACTTCTCACTGGCTATACAAGTGATCTAGCACGGACCCAATAATTTGGACAGGGACGAACATTCAATTATTTCATTTACTTTGGCGCATGCAAATTTAATACCACTTCATACTCAGTTTAATAATTAGACAGTTCTCAATAAACCCTTTCGTTCAAATTTCTATCTTCTTGGTCGATGAACCAATTAGTTGAAAAATTGAAGGCAACAGTTACTCAAAACATTGACAGACTAAAATAACCACAGAAACGTTGTTTGCAAATTGTTACATTTTTATCTAACTCAAATGCATTAATGAAATAAAATACCTCATGAGAGAAAATACACTCTAAACCATCAGCCAATAATCAATCTCAAGAAACATATGTTCCAAGGACGGATAGATGAAGAGACATCAAACATGTGCATTAATCAATTCAGAAGAATAGATGAAGAGACAAAAGTACAAGGATAACAACTTCAAGTTATCAAAGATACCAACCCAAGGAATAAGAATGAGGAAAACCACCACCCAGGCCTAGGTAGTGTCAGGGGACCCCCAGACAGAGAGTCAGGGATCAAAGACTCTAAGATCAGGACAATGATAGGACTGGAACATCTAGGCCTCTCTGCAACCCGATAAACAGCAGCGCACCCTCGCTCTTTCTTCACCTAAGACAGCAGCCGCATCTGCCACCCTCACATTCAGACCCTACCCCTAAATCACCTATTCTTTATACCCTCACCATACATGTACATCCCACTAAAGTTGCTAAAATCACCCATTCTAGCTACAGGATTGGTTAAAATGAGGGGCGGATGGTCACCCTATCATTAAGTCCTACTTCTTTGACTACTACATTGTTAAGCTTCCGTTCCCACATATATTCAGTATACACCCTGTTCTCTCATGAGGTTAAAGTATCAAGTTAAAAACAAATGTTTATACATTTAACATTTTGTGTTTTTTCACACAGTCACTGGAGTTAGCTGCACGTCAAGCGCCATGTCCTTCACCATGCCATGCCATGCTCTTTCAGCTTGTTCAGCATTCCAGCACTCAGTCACGTGGTTTGTACGCGCTGCAAGTTTCATTCATTATAGTTAGGCTAACTTAAAGCAAAATGGAGACTCGTCCATTTACTAAAAGAACAGAAAGCAGACATTTATTAAAAATGTGGTAATTAAATGTTCACTGTTAACCACCCACCTTATCTTTAGCCCATGTTAACAGTTAACCTAGCATAGCAAAAGCAGGAAAGCGGCATTAATTATTATAAAAAAGCAACACATGTCATGCTTTTTACTACATATATATGCAATGTGCCATGCAAAACATTCATAACACGTTCTACACACATTATTGTTACACTTTTGGGTATTCACGTATGAGGATTAACTTCATGCATATTGCTAAGAAAATTCCCCATGTGTGGTGGGTAATTGCATGTTAATACTATTTACTACTTAAAATTAGTACGTATTACATGGGTACTCAATACAAGCAGCTTTCTTTTTGGGAATCCCCGCTCCATCAATTCCCCCCTCTGATGGCTTTTGAAGCCATCATAAATACTCACCATACCGAGTGCCACCTTTCATTTTATCTTGAGTTTAGTATCTTTCTCTCCTTTCATGACACTCTCATTTAGTCTTTTCATCATGTCATAATATTCTTCATTTATTTCTTCAAGTTCTATCTGATCTCTTTTTCTCTTTACTCCTCTCCTTTTATTCTTTTTATCTTATAAAATATTTCTTCCTTTACACTTACAACATTTATACGCTGTTATTATTACTAAAATTGTTATAGCTATTGAAAAAACTGGTATTACTATCTTTCATAAAAGACTCTCTCCAAACTTTGAAAACCAATCTTTCACAGCTGCAAAACTCTTGTCAACTTACTCCCAAATACCATCAACCTCCAGTTGGGTTAAATCTTTATGCAACTTGGTAATATTTCTAATATATCTTTCTATCCCTTTACTTTTATCAGGGATATAGGTACAACAGTGTTGAATTTTTAACGTTCCACAGACTCCAACCTCCTTTGCCAAGATAAAGTCTATTTTGTAAAACCATTGATCTTATTGCCACCATTTCAGTATCAATCATTAAAAATCCGCCAGCAGTATCTGTTTATAAACGATCAACCACTGTACATAATTTTCTAATTTTATGTGAATTTAGATACCCCAACTAACCTTTGCTTTATTTCATTGACACTATGATCTCTTTGGTCTATATATGATAGATTTTTGAAAAGACAATACATATTTGAAAGTAATATGGGTACTCCCATACAATGTTCCCTCTAATTTCTTTCCTCTGTGTGCGACAGTGGAGGGTCTCTGTGCGCTGCAACCATGGCTATGTGCGCCAGGAACCAGACCGCGCGTGTGCGCGGCGCCAAATGTCACTCAAAACGTTTACTTTAAAAAGTGAAAAGATGGTGCATTTTCACACATACAGTGCCACAATAAGGGTCTTAGGAGCTGAAGTTGTAAACCAATGCATATTATGCTGCTAACATAATGTTGCAAACAAACTAGATTTAGCATTCAAAAACTGTTTTCCTTTTATGGCATTAATAGCCTGGGAATAGACTCGAAAAGCATAATATTGGGGATTCTCAGCCTTGACAGCTGTCAAGTGCTGTCAATAGCCCTTAAATGCTTTCTTGTCTGCCATAGCATAGAAGACTTTTTAGTTGTATGTTTTGCATTTAATTTGCTTTCTCGAAATTTTGTTGAGTATTTGGCTGAATAACATATTTACTCAACTCCCACTGCATTAGGGTTATGCTGGTTTTCACGTGGCAATACATGTATTCCAAGTCTTCTCACATCAAACAGAGCTGGAAGAAAGTATGATGTTTCTAAGGCAGGAAGAGGAAAACATGAACATGACAGTGGGCTAGCTAACTTGGATGGAGTTGTGCTGGATATTGAGGATAAGAAGTGGGGATAAAAATAATGCAGGCACAATGAATGAGGTTGCACTTCAACTGGGCATAAGGAAGGAAAGCTAAGGGACAATGTGGGGGATCAAACTCTGAAACGTTATGTTGTTTGTATAGTGCACTAATCACCCAAGAGGGTTTCCGGTCACTTGGGCAAGTAAGTGTGTAGGTGCTTGTTCCCAAAGGTCATTATATGAAGGGCCAGGACTTCAGCTTCTTGCATAACTTAAGAATTGAGGTGTAGGCTTTGATGTATTGAGGGAGGTCGGTCAATGACTTGGGTGTGCACACAAGCTGCAATGGCAGGCCTGAGACATTTTTGAAAAGCCTACTTATGTGGGTGGCACAATAAATGCTGCATGCCCACTAGTAGTTTTTAATTTACAGGACCTCGGTACATGAAGTACCACTTTACTAGGGACTTACAAGTAAATTAAATGTGCCAGTTGAGTGAGAGCAAATGTTACCATGTTTAATGGAGGGAGCTAAAGTACTTTAGCACTGCTTAGCAGTAGTAAAGTGCACAAAGTTCTAAAGCTAGTAGAAACAGGAGTATGGAAGGCAAAAGGTTTGGGGAAAACCAACGTAAGAATGTCAAGTCTAACAGAGAGAATATGCTGTTGGTCAGTTGGCCATGTAGATTTTTTCAGATTTGCTTAGAGCAAAGAATAGTAAACATCTTGCATTCTACCATATGACATAGTTTAAAATGTGGCTGGTCTAATGCTCTCTGCACATTACCACTTCACTTGCACATCCTCTTTGATCAGTCATAATATAGATGACAAATAATCAATTCCTTTGAGGTCACGTTTACAGATTAGTATCTTCCAACAAAATAGCACAATTATGTCCATGTAATGGGGTACAATAAACTGCTTTAGCAGTTGTTGTGGAAGTTCTAAATGTATCCTTCAAAAGATGATTAAGTTGTAGCATTATTATTTTGTGAACCTTCAACAGCACAATACTATATCAACTTTAATATAAGATGCCACATAATACAATGAACAGTAATTAAACATTTGAATATTAGGAATTATCATTACTCATCTCAATAGTAATTATTTTCCCATTCTTATAGAGGTGAAAGGTTGTGTTGGCCTTCCACACATTGAAACCTTTGATCTGATGGTTCTACTGGGTGGTGGTGGCATCACTCCAAGAAATATTGTGGACTTCCAAGATGATCTTTTATCTGAGAGGAGTTTGAGAGGTCTGTACTAAACTGCAGGTGCTTGGTCTAGATGCCAACTATCGATTGAACTGTATGGTGCATCTCACCCCCGTGCACCTCTCCTTCAGTACTGACCGCATATGCCCACATGCATCCCCCTGGCTCCGGACACTTTTTTGATTTGTGGGTGCTGCCTCAATTAATAAAAATGCATAAGCTGTGAATTTCTGTGTCTGACAGAGCATAATTATATGCAACCTGGCATATAGCACTGATTCAGTCACATTAACATGTTGTGTACTGCATAATTAATGTCATATCCTCCAAAATAACTGCCTCAGAAATGTATAATCAACTGCTACTATCATTTGGAATTCCCCTATACCTCCCCATTTGTCCGTCTACCCCTCCGCCCCCACTTACTTTCTGTTACAGTCCCACTGTTTTTTGGGTTTTTTTTGCATCTTTTACATAGCGCGAACTCGACCCGAAGGTATTGGAGCGCTGTACATGAGCTCCGTATTTACATTACATATTCAGGCACAGGGAGATTAAGTGATTTGCCCACAATCACAGGATGTGGACGCGACCTCGAGGCTTGAACTCTGGTTCCCAGCACCAAAGTTCATCAGAACAAAATGCCACAATAGTCCCCGCACCGCGCTTTACTAACAAAAAGAGTAGAGCCAGTTTCAAAATACAGAGTGTACTTTCTAAAAGTACACGCTGTGTTTTTAAACTGGTTCTACTCTTTTGTTAGTAAAGCGCGGTGCGGGGCAGATTGTGGCCTTTTGTTTAAGTATTGATGGTAATCACAGCCCATGAAGGGGCTCCGATTACCATCAATACTTAAACAAAAGGCCACAATCGTCCCCGCATCGCACTTTACTAACAAAAGAGTAGAGCCAGTTTAAAAACACAGCGTGTACCAAAGTACACCCTGTGTTTTGAAACTGGCTCTACTCTTTTGTTAGTAAAGTGCGGGGACGATTGTGGCCTTTTGTTTAAGTACTGATGGTAATCAGAGCCCCTTCACGGGCTGTGATTACCATCAATACTTAAACAAAAGGCCACAATCTGCCCCGTGCTCTGCGGCCACACGCCCCCAAGGCAACAAGCCCCCTTACCTGTACTCCGTCAGGAGACTCCTCCGGCACCGCAGTCAAAAGTGCCTGCTTTTCGCGCCGCTCGCTTCTTTAATGCAGCGGCGCGACTCTCGCGATGTCCTGGCTGTGTTGTGTGCGCTCCACAGACGGCAGTGCGGGCTGTCGTCAGGGGAGGTGCGCCTTAAAGGGAACGGTGCTCCCATACCAGTGGGCAGGTACCTGTAATAGGCTTTCCTACCGCATACATAACATATCCCAGGAAAGACTGGATCAGTTCCACCCTTTAATTCCCAACCTCCAGTAATTTGGAAAGTATGCTCACATTCACTAGTGCCAATAAAATAATTGTTGTAGTTAGTCTTTTCTCTCAACAAACATAACTTTAATTTCTGTGACCAGTCCAGGGACATTGCAGAATAAGTTTCACTCTTTTCATAATTTCCCTCTCTAAATGCCCAAGGTGGTTCTTGTGGT
Source organism: Triturus cristatus (assembly GCF_964204655.1). Taxonomy (NCBI): domain Eukaryota; kingdom Metazoa; phylum Chordata; class Amphibia; order Caudata; family Salamandridae; genus Triturus; species Triturus cristatus. The sequence continues at coordinate 672,836,957 of NC_140585.1, forward strand.
TTTTGCTTTGCAGCTTTTTTCTGGAAACTTTCTCTTCTATGTTCTACCTTGTCCAAAAACAGTCTTTCTTCATAATGCAATCCGCAAGTCAAATTATTTTTATAAGAATATTCTAGATATAATCGTTTAGTAATATGGAAAAATTCACCCATATAACATGCATGATTTCCACTTTCTACCTAGTTTAGTTCTCTTATAATTGTGACTTTAGAAAATACTAAGTCTACATCTGTATATTGATACTCCAACTCATCTTCCATGTAAAATAGACTACTAAGGACACTACATGAAACAGCATATGTTAAAGAAATGTGATGGTATGTTATACCTTCAGAGACAGACGATGGTAATTTCATGCAGACATAGCAATCGCTCACATTCATGGTGTTAGTATACTAGCACAACAGTTTAGCCGTTCGTTTATGCATCATGATGGAAAATACTTCCATCTAATTGTTCTTCATTAGTTTTCGTTATTTGTTTAGCAACATCTTTCATTCTTATATTAGAGACATCATTAGTGTTATTTCCGTTGTTATTCACATAAAAAATTGGTATGACAACAATTAATAGAATCCACAAAAATGTTAGTAGAAAAACATTACATAAGCAAAATTTAACACATCCACATTTTAGTTTAGATTTTGGTTGTCCAGTCACTACATTTCCTGCCATTTTAGTGCTCTACAAAAATGGAAAATTCTAACAATTACTCTATGTTAGGGTCTAAGTGAACTCTTATCTACTAAAAAATATATATATGAAGGGTGGTGTAATCCTACACCCATTGACATTCGTCTTCACCTTCCTTGGCCATTTTGGAGTCCTTAGGTGACTTGATCTGACAAAATTTTCTCCACCTTGATTTGTAACAGTTCCTATTAAGGTGGTCTTAATTTGTTCTCATCTTCTTTTTCAGTCACTACTCTCGTGTTCCTCACTTAAACCTAAAGTTTCAAACTCCTCGAGGATCACGTAGGTCCATTCAGGGGATTTGTATTTTCTACAAGCAATTCTGGTTCTTTTTGATCTTCTTATTTTGCTTCCAACTAAATCTGCCTGTTCTGTCTGACTTGAGATTTTGTTGATTTGTTCTGGTCTTCTTCTTACTATTCTGTATTTCAATTTCTTCACCCCACTTGGACAACAGTCTCCCTTTCTGGGTTTCTTTGCCTGAACTATCTTGTCACCTTCTGTGCTCTGTTCACCATTTCTCTTATTCTGTCTTATTTCTATTTATTTTTCTTGGCGTTCTTAGTTTTCAGTCTCTGTAGGTTCAGTGCTTGAATCTGACTCACTAGCTAATTCTCCTTCTTCTAACTCCTTTGTGAACTCGTTTTCTTCTGGGATGGTCTTTTGAACCTCAGCTGTTTCGTCTTCTGTCTCTACAGCTGTTTCAGTTTCTCCTGGTTCGATAGCAGCCTCACCTTCTTCTGACTCAACAGCAGTCTCTTCTGTCCCAGTATCTGGTGCCCACTCTACTCGACTTGTGCTTGGCTGTTCATTGTCAAAATGTTCATCAGGATCTGTAACCCCAGACTCTTCAGCTTCACACGCTTCAACTACTGGTTGTGGATTTCTGTTTCTCAGTTGCTGCTCTTTGAGTCTTTCGATGGGACTTGGCACTAAACGGGTATGGCTTGCATGTATCCAATTTGGCAAACCAAAACACTTCACTGCTGTGGTCATCACCAAAATGATCTGATAAGGGCCGCTCCAACGGGGTTCTAGACACGTTTTCCTCACGTGCTTCATCACTAGGAGCCACTCTCCAGGATTCAGGTCGTGTGCTTGGTCTTGCTGTGTCGGTGTGGCATCTTCTCCAACCTGGCGAGACACAGAACGTACCAGATCAGCCATTCCTCTACAATAGTCCAGCACACGATCAACAGATATGTTCTTCAATTTATTTGCAGATATGTATGCTTTTCTCATTGCTCTTCCCATCAACACCTCTTGGAGAGTTAATCCAGTCTTTTCAGGTACATTTCTGAGACTCATCAATACAAGGAGCAAAGCATTTGGCCATTTTAGTGTTGTGGATGCACACACCTTCCCTAATCTGGACTTTATTGTGTCATTAATTTGTTCCACAATACCAGATGCCTCTGGTCTGTAGGCACAATGCACTTTCTGTTCAATTTGCAAAGCAGCACAGATCATTCGAATTATTTCATTATTAAAATGCAATCCTCTATCTGATTCCAAAGTGACTGGAAAACCAAATCTTGGGATCAATTCTCTCAACAACAATTCTGCTACAGTGATACTGTCATTTCTTCTCGTTGGGTAGGCTTCCACCCAGCGAGAAAACAAACAAACAATGAGCAAGACATACTTTAGTCCATTACATGGTGGTAGTTCGATAACATCTATTTGCAGTCAGGTGAAAGGTCCTCCTGCTCTCCCAATTACACCCCAACTAACAACTATCTTTCTTCCTGGGTTTTGTTTCTGGCAGATAACACACCTTTGGCACAGACATTCAGCGATCAGCCTAAACTTGGGATTGTACCAGGACTGCTTGAACATTCTTACCATAGCATCTCGTCCAATGTGCGGATGGTACATCCTGGCCATGTGAGAAAGCAATGTATCTGGCAATACTGGTCTTTCATCATAGAAAACCCATATCTCATTTTTCCTGCAACCTGCTCTCTTCCATTCTTCCTTTTCTTTGTCACTAACTTCTTCCTGAATTTGTCTCACTTCATCCTAAGTCTCAAATGTGGTGGTGAACATAAGGTGGCATTCGGTATTTCCTCTATTGATCTATTTATTGCCAGGGTATTTTGAGTACAGTAACGCGCTAATTGATCCGCGTATCTGTTACATTATCATCTCCTGATTGATGTGCAGCAGATTTTACAACTGCAATTCTTTTTGGTAACTGCAAAGCTTCCAATAATTCCTTTACAGTTTTCCCATTTCGAATCGGAGAGCTAGAGGAAGTCATGAATCCTCTTTGCATCCATAACTGACCAGTCATGCACGACTCCAAATCCGTACTGACTGTCGGTGAAAATCGATACTTTTAGACCTTTTGCCAATTTACAAGCTCTGATAAGAGCCACCAGCTCTGCAACTTGGGCAGAATTTATGCCTTTTAGAAATGATGCTTCCAGGGCTCCAGTCAATGTACAAAACAGCATAACCAGCACACAATTCACCCTTTGCATTTCTCATACATGATCCATCTACAAAAAATTCACAATCAGTATCTTCCAATGGTTCATCTGCAATGTCTGGGCTGGGCTTAGTGCAAAGCACCGTCACTTCCAAACAATCATGTTCTGCTTCTTCTCTCACTTCTTGAATTTGGTAATAATGTGTCAGGGTTCACAGTAGTGCATCTAACCACTGTCACATTATCAGCACCTAGGATCACTCTCTCGTATTTAGTCAGCCGACTATTTGTCATATGGTGAGTCCAAGTACCAGTTAAAAGTACCTCAACAGAGTGAGGTACATAGACCTTCACTGGGTAACCCATCACAATTGATTCACACTGTTCCAAGCTTACACAAGTAGCAGCTACTGCTTTTAAGCAACCTGGTAATGCGGCGGCCACAGAGTCCAAATTAGCGGGAAAATAAGCTACTGGACGTCTTGCTATTCCATGTTCCTGAGTTAAGACAGCAAGCGCATATCCGTCTCTTTCACAACAGTACAACGCAAATTCTTTAGAATAATCTGCCATTCCCAAAGCAGGCACTTGACAAAGACTGTTCCGCAATCGATTGAAAGACTCCATACTCTCTTTATCGAGGACAATCGGATCCTTCACATCTTTTCGTGTCAACCTTTGCAGAGGTTTTGCAATCAACGAGAAGCCACATATCCACTGTCTGCAATATCCAACGATTCCCAAAAACATCCTCACTCCCTTCTGATTTTGGGGTGGATACATTTTCTTGATTATACTGGTTCTCTCTGGGGTTACTTTCTTTAGTCCCTTTTCAGTCTTATGACCCAAGTACTGATCTACTTGCCTACAGTAATGTAACTTTGATGGTGAAACCTCATGTCCTCCTTCAGCTAAATGGTTTAGTAAAGCAATGAAGTCTGTTACACATGCCTCTCGCGTTTTTGATGCCAATAGTAGGTCATCAATGTATTGGACCAAGATAGAGTTTCCAGGCAGTTTTAGAGTTTCCAAACATTTTTTAAAGATCTGATTAAAGATTGATGGACTTTCAGTATACCCTTGAGGAACTAGGCACCATGTCAAAACACAATTTACGAACCGGAAAGCAAATAAATATTGGCTATTCGGATGCAAGGGGATGGAAAAGAATGCCTGACACAAATCAATAACTATATACCATTCAGCATCACATGGAATCTGGTATAGAATTACCGCAGGGTTTGGTACTACCGGGCAACACGGCACGACAATTTTATTTACCTTTCTCAAATCCTGTACTATTCTATATTTTCCGTTAGGCTTTTTGATACCAATAATGGGCGAATTACAAGGACTGCTTGATATTTCTTTTAAAGTTTCTTATTCAATCATCTGATCAATCACAGGCATGACTCTAGCAGTTACTTCTGGACTCATTTTGTACTGTGGGGTATTAGGATACACTGCTCAATCCTTCAATATCACCTGAATGGGGTCCATATTTCTCATTAATCCAATCTCTCTTCCTGTGAAATCCCATACATCTCACTGTACTTTTTAACTCTTTTGGCAAATCTTCTTTTGTTAGTAGTGGATATAATTCACTTACTTCTGATTCTCATTGGGCCATCATTATTTTGTATGTAATATCCTCATCCGGTGTCATTATTGCAACACCATCTGGTGTACAATAGATAGTGCAATTCATTTTGCATAAAAAATCCCTGCCCAAGAGATTTACCGGGTTGGTATCACACACTACAAACCGATACATGTCTTTTAAATTTCCAATGATGGGGGGCATGGTCAAGATGGCGAGTGAGCGGACGCGTTGCTCCAGAGCTCCGCTCCCGCCGGGCCTAAAGCACTATCTATAGCATACCCTGCATCCCCGTCGAAGACTTCACGGCAGGACCTAGCCTGGGGGACGTGAGAAGACGGACATTTCGGTCTCCCGGAAGGCTGGTTTGGACGGACGCCTGCGGCCCCGGAGCTTCAGCGTTGTGAGGGAGGAGACGCTAAGCCTCTTCAGCAGCCCGTTGGTGAGCCTCTGGGTGTGGCGGGCTTCCGTTGCCTTCACTAGCGGATGCTTGGCCGGTGCCTACATTGGACAGCCCCTGTGGGCCTGGGCCGGCTCTCTGCCCCATGCTCTGTCCCGGACACCTGTCAGCAGCCGGCCCCTTGGGCCCGGCGTGGAGCTGGCGGTGCGGCCTTCCTGGCTGGGGACATCGAGTGACCCGCGTGCTCGTGAGTGGTGCCCGACTAGGACTGCTTATATGTACGGGGCCTCTCTCACAGTGCGGCATCCTTCCGCGTGTGCACGGAGCGAGGCAGGAACCCCCCGGCCTTGACCTAGGGCCAGATGAGGCTTCTGGGGCATCCCATCGCTGGCGGGGCCTGTGGTGTGGGGCTTGGACACGGACACAACGGCGCCCTAGCTGCACGCTGTGCTGACGACATGCCATGCAATCTGGTGTCCTCCCGGCGGCGGACCGTAGCTGAGGAGGAGGCTGCTTCTATGCTCCTGGGCCTGTGGGACCACATCGGGTTCTCTTGTGGACCTGGCCTGCCACAAGGTGAGGGCACTGGACTCTTCCAGCCTGCGGATTCCTCCTGGCCCCTTCTGCACTTGCCTCCCGCTGCCGAGAGCCGAGACTAACATCCATCGTAGATTACCCTGTGCAGTCTGGTGTGGCCTGGTGTCCTCCCGCCCCCCCAACCCCAGGCGAGGCCTTGAGCGCATGGCCCATGCGTGGTCAGTGGCACGCAGTGGACTGAGGAGACGGAGCTCACAGGTATGGGGTTGCACCGGGGGGCCCTTTGGAGTGCCGGCAACCCCCGCGGAGTACCTGGGGGTGAGCGACACTTCTCCTGGGGGCTTGCGTGCTTCCTCCATCATCTGACGGCCCCCTGGTGCGCGCAACTCCTTTCCTCTGGTCCGCTCCCAGGTCAGGCCTCCACGATGGCTACCGCCAAAGCCAAGAAAGAAAGGTCAGTTCTGGACCTCCTCCTAAAGTCTGCAAGGAATGCTTTAGGATCTAACTCTGCGCCAAGTGGTGACGGCCCGGATGCTGCAGTCACTAGGGAGTTCTTGGACGCGCTGTTCGCTTCTCAGATGGAAGATATCATGGCCATTAAAACATCGACAACACTTGGACCTCCAAGCACACACCGAAGATCTGGAGAACAGGTCCAGGAGGAACAACGTCCGCATTCGAGCAGTCCCAACCAGGGCGGAGGGGGAAGACATCGTGGGATACGTCCAGGACCGCTTACGAACAGTACGGAATGCTTCAGCGGACTCCACCATTAAGATTAATCAATGCCACCACGTGGGCCTGCCGCGGCAGTCAAACCGCCCTCCTGCAGATAACTTGGTGTGTGTACACGACTTCATGGTGAAAAAAGAGATCCTCAAGGCGGCTCATTCAAGGCAACCTCTACACTTCCGGGACCACTCTCCCCAGCTGTATCAGGACCTGGCCGCCAGTACCCTGCAAAAGAGAAAGGATTTCCGCCCCATTACCACTCATCTGTGCTCTCAGCAGATTTCTTATGTGTGTGGCCACCTATTCCACCTCATTTTCTGCTCCGGCGGAAAACTACTCCAGGTCTCCTCCCTGACCGATTCCTGCAAGGTGCTGAACCTCCAACTCGATGACCTGCCTTCCCAGCCAGAAGCCCTGGAGCCGGGCAAACGGATCTCTGGGCCATGGGCCCCAGGGGGGTCGAGGCATGGGTTGTCTTCACCCTGACCCTTCCACAATTATTGAAGAGCGGTCTGCTGTCCTGCAGACCCTAGCCGGCACAGATGGGGACAGCCTAGACTCGAATGATTGACTGTGATACGTCTATGGGGCGGTTTCACCCACCTTTGACCCGGTGGGAATCTTCTTTTCTCTTCTCTGGATTGGAGCGTGCTCGCTCCCTTGGCGGACCCCAACCTTTACTGACCAGCTTCAAGACGGACCTTATGGGCTTGCCCAGGTTAATGTTTTATTCTTTCAGGGTTTGTTTTTCTTTCTATGAGAAGAGGGGGTCCACTCTCCAGTGAGCTTTTTCTTTTTGTCAGGTTATGTACGATTGCTTGTGCCCATGGGGTCCCCTTTGTGCTTTACTCCTCAGCGCATGCTTAGCGGCCTTAGTAACAGCTTTACATGGTTTGTTTCTCACGGATGAAAGTCAAATAAGCTTCAACGTTTGAGGTCTTAACAATCCTACTAAGCGGAAGCCAGTCCTCTCCTTGTTCGAGCATTCAAGAGGTGATGTGTGTCTTCTTCAGGAAACCCACCTTCTCCATAGCGACACTCACCGTATGCATCATAGAGACTTTCCTCTGCAGTTTTGGTCCTCGGGGAAAAGTAAGCGGGCGGGGTGGCTATCCTGCTTTCAAATCGCTTTAGGGGTTCTGTGTTGGGTCCTGTCACAGAGATTAATGGGCCCTCCTAGCACGGCGGTTCCATATAGGGACCTCTCACATAACTATAGCCTCCATCTACTCCCTGAACGAACACCAATAGAAATTCCTGCTGGATGCATTTGCTGATGTCCTTCACACTCCTGATTCCATGGTGGAGGCGGGGGGTGACCTAAACCTAGTTATGGATGCTGGGCGGAACCGTTCTGGCTCATGGTCCAGGGGGGCTGGAGCTATATTAGTGAGTGGTAGCGAATGGTTGAGCAATGGGGGATCAAAGATGCCTGGCGCTGCTTACATCCTGATGTACAAGACTACTCTTACTACTCCGTGGCCCATAAGCCCTTTGCCTGTCTGGATCACTTCCTCGTCTCCCAGGCCGCTTGGGCCTGTACCAAAGATTCCACCATTGAGGCTCGCTCCCTTTCAGATCACGCACATATTACCCTGACCCTGCACTTCCCATCCACACAGTCTCCTCTATCGCATTGGTGTCTGAGAGACTCTTTGCTTTGGTTGCCTGACCAACTATCTTGCGCTTAACGATGTTGGCTCCACGCCTCTGGCCTCGGTGTGGGAGGCACTTAAACTGGTCGCGAGAGGGGCCTTCATCACCAAAGCGGCTTTTGAGAACAAGACTAGGCAGACTAAGCCTGCGGGGATAGAAGCTAAGGTGAGGAAGCTCAAAGCCATCCATAAGCGTACCGGTGCCCCCAGAATATGGCGCCAGTTGGAAAAGGAGCGACTCCAATTGAGGCGTTTAGATCTCGACCGGGCTGAATATGCAGTGGTCCGGCTGAAACACAAATACTATGTGGGCTCTAATAAGGGAGGCCACATGCTGGCTTCTGTCTTCGCAGTCAGTGTGCGGCTCAGGCTATTAAGGCGATACGGGGTGGGAGCGGATCTGCGGTCTCAGATGGTGCCGGGGTAGTGGCGGCCTTTCGATCCTCTTACGAGTCCCTGTATTCCACTGAATCCTCAACTCTGGCTGACCCCAGTGAGTACCTCCTCGGCGCTGCGGTCACTCCTCTCCCGCCCAGTGAGGCAGAAGGGCAGGAGGCCCCCATACGAATAGAGGAGGTGATATCTGCTATCGCCCAACTGAAGCCCTTGAAGGCTCCGGGCCCTGGCGGCTTTAGTGCCCTTTTTTATAAGACCTATTGTGTCGAACAGGTTCCGCTGCTTTCGCGCTTGTTTAATTCCTTTGTGGACACGGGCTCTCTCACAGCCTCTATGGTGCGAGCTACCATTTCGGTCATCCCTAACCCTGGGAAGGATCCGGAGCTCTGCAGCTCCTATTGGCCAAGTTCGCTGCTGAATATTGATGCGAAACTATTCTCAAGCATTCTGGTTCACAGATTGTACCCTCTCATGCCTGGTCTGGTAGACCCGGACCAGACCGGTTTTATCCCGAGTCGGCAGTGTGGGGACAATACTAAAAGGATCTGCCACTTAATTGACAAGGTACAACGCTCTAAGGAAGAGGCTTTACTACTGGCGGTTGATACGGAAAAGGCCTTCGACCGCGTGCACTGGTCGTACCTATTTGCCACTCTCGAACGCTTCAGACTAGGGGGTCAGGTTTCGCAGTTGGGAGGCGAGTATATATAGCGCTCCATCAGTGGCAGTCAGGGCCAACGGCTTGCTCTCAAGCAATTTCCCGGTGGGGAGGGGGGCCAGATAGGGCTGCCCCCTCTCCCTTCTACTTTTTGCCTTATACATGGAGCCTTTCGCTCAACGGCTCCAGTACAACCCGCAAGCGCGGGGTGTCCCATTTGGGTCTGATCATCATCTCATTAATCTCTACGCCGATGTCATTTTTTCAATAGCCCGTCCCCTGGCCTCATTGCCGGCGATCGTGGAGGACCTGCAGGCATTTAGCCAGGTCTCTGGCTTTAAAATAAACGTGCAGAAGTCTCAAGTGCTAAATCTTACCGCTGCACATGAGACTGTTGACACCTTGCAAGCCCAATTTGCCGTCGACTGGGTGGAGGAGGGTATCTCTTACCTTGGGCTGGTTCTCTATAAAAGTTTAGCCAAGACTGCGGAGGTGAACTACACGGCCCTCCTCTCTCGCATCCGCAAGGACTTGGCCCAATGGCGGTGCTTGCCTCTGTCGTGGTTTGGGAGGTTGGCTGCTGTTAAAATGAATGTACTACCCCGGGCCTTATATCTTTTCCAAACGCTTCACTTACAGCCCCTATCGAACTCGCTTCTACACATACAAACCGAGATTGAACGTTTTATCTAGAGCCCGATCTCTCCCCGGCTGCAGAAGACTCTGCTGCAGTGGCCTACGAAAGAAGGCGGCCTTGCACTGCCTAACATCACGCGCTACTGTCAAGCCTCGCTGCTGAGTTACCTCGTGTAATGGAATCGTCCTATGACAGAGAAGTACTTGGTCTTCATGGACCAGACAGTGGCGGGCCAATATATCTGGAGGGAGGCATTGCAAACTAGGCTTGCACGTGCCTGGGGACTTTACTCTTAGCAGGTTACCCGCCCCACTATGCTTACTTGGGATAGGGTTTCCACGAGAGCTAACCTTACCACTTTCCCCTCTCCGATGACCCCAATCTTCTCTTCCCTCCCTTGTCACAATCGTCCTGTCCTTATTTAAAAGATTCTTTAGTTTCTTCCACAAACCCATCTTCAGACTAGTCTTTTAGCAACTTTCTACCCAATCAAAACACCAAAACCATTCTGTATTCTTTTTTTCTCAGTCGTCAACTTTTATCCTATCCCAGTGCGTCTTACACTAATTAACCAATCTCATTAAACTACGTATTTTCAGTCTTGTCCAATGCCAGCGCATCTCACACTAGTCACCCAATCACCACTATGTTCACCCCCGCTGTCTTACCAATGCTAGCGCGGAGCTTTGTGACGTCAGTATCCCTCCTGCTACTCACCCTCCCTTTACAAAGGTTTACGGCAATATTTTTCTGAATTTTTCTTAATCAAAATTCGGTTAGTAACAACATAAAAAGACAATGCTACTTCGTCTGTTCCACTAAATAAAGAGATAGTCTTCACTCATCAAAATATATTTTCATACACTGCAAGCAATACCAGCGTTATCTTACTTCTCTGTCAAGCTCCGGAGTAACCTATCTACTCCTCTCAAGATCGCACCGAGGTATCACAAGAGGGCCTCCTGACGTACAAAGAGGGTTGTCCTGTTACTGTTCTCGGCTTCCCTTACTAGAGTTTCAAAAACGTTAACCCTTCACTATTACAAATTTTCCTCTTTCACACGGAAATTTCCCTAAAAATAATACCAACAGCCCTAATTAGCTTTTCAGTATTATCACAACAGACAAAGTACTTCTGCAGTGTGATTTCTTTACCACACTCTTCCAGTTCCTTCCCGGGATTCCTCAGGCACCTCTTGTACCTGTACTTCTGGATAACATATAAACAAAAACACTAACTCTTTGGGTTAAAACATATAGTGAATATTCAATAACCATTACCTAACTAATCAATAATTAAACCATAACTCTGCTACCAAGAAACTGATCCAGCACGGACCCAATAATTTGGACGGGGACGAACATTCATTTATTTCATTTACTTTGGCCCATACACATACACCCAAAGTGCCTGTTGTGCTGGTGTAAAGTTTGTGAATTCAATACCACTTCATACTCAGTAGTTTAATAATTAGACAGTTCTCAATTTTCTCACTAAACCCTTTCGTTCAAATTTCCATTTTCTTGGTCGATGGACCAATTAGTTGAAAAATTGAAGGCAAGAGTTACTCATAACATTGACAGACTACAATAACCACAGAAAATTTGTTTGCAAATTGTTAAATTTTATCTAATTCATTTTTTTTCTTCTTTTTTTTTGTTGCTTTTATACGTTTACACCCCCACAAATAGCCCACCCCCCACCCCGAACTCAGACCTGCCCAGTACACACAAATTCCGACAGTATTCCTTTAGTTAAACATTTCATCATTGGTATTATAGTTAGAACCTTAGGGAAAGAAAGAACAAGCATTTACAATGCAATGGTCTCGGCATTGTTAAAGTTAGAGCTATTGGCATTGCTCATGACATTATTTTTGTTTATGTTTTTGTTTTTAAAACATTTAAAGAAACGGCATTGTTATTTACAATGTCAATAGCTTAATCACTTTCAAATGCGGGACCTATTGTATTTGCACCCACACACAAAGCCACACACACAAATAGAGCCACCCACACACACAGAGCCACTCACATAGAGGAACCCACACACAAATAGAGCCACCTACACACACACACAGAGTTATTAAAAGGTGTTTATGTTGGCGTGACAATCGTCTGCTCTAAATACACAAACACAACCGGTATAGCCATTCGCCGCAAAGCACGGATACACATTAGGGTTTTTATTATCTTTAATAAAGTTTTATTTTCTTACAGCCTCACAAGCACGCACAAGAAACGCACACAAACTTCAACAACACACATTTCTGCATATGAGTGCACCTTCATTGGCATAAGGAACCGCGCTCAACGCTTAAACGCTTTTCTATATCCAAAATAATCCTAACACAATAGTTAACACAACCACAACGCATGCGTGCATTTCGCAGCACACATAACGGCATAACACTGACACCACACACACACCGGTAAATGTGAACCGGTGGTTGCAGGTGGCACTCACTTTTTATTTTTTGTTCAGCTTTTTACTCTTGTATAGTGCATGCTTTGAAACAAGTCGCCTCCAGGTGTTTATAACAGCAACAATTAAGAGATCCAGAGTTGAGGCTGAAAGCAATGAGAGTTTCTCGCAGTGGCCGTCAGTGGGCCAAAAAGGTGATCTGTGGCCGCGGGGAAGTTTCACTCTACGCTGACGTGCAGCAGGGGAGGGCTAAATACGACAGGCTTACTACACCTACAAAGTCTGAATGCCATGCGTGGCAGGAGCACGTCGAAGTGGGTATCTGTAGGCACAAAATGACACTGTTGAAAGGAACATTACGAGTAAACAAGGCTTGGGGAGTAAGTGTCGTATTTTTCATTGTCTGCAAGTTCCATACATGTTTATTTCAGTGTAGCCCTAACAAATACACAATCTTACACATATACACACACAGGCACTGAAAAGACACATTTATTCATGCGATGCCTTAAAAACACACTTGTATATAAAGACTACGCAGACACAAAGAAAAATGCATTTTGGCTGTGCAAACACAGGCACGCATATAGGTAACTACACACATATAGAAAATAAACACACACATCCTTTCAAACACACTAATCTGCATTGATGATTGCGGCGCACATAGAAATAAACACAATGCATTCACTCGGGCAAACACACACAAATGAATAGGCACACACACCACAGACATGCACACCCGCGTGTGAATAGGTACATACAACACGCACACGAATAGGCACAGATGCATATACACAGATCCTTACGAACACACTAATATGCTTAGATGAGTGCCCACACAAACACAATGCACACACTCTGGAAACTCATACGAATGAAGAGGCACACACAAACACACACCCGTGAGTGAATAGGCACACACACGCACACAGACATGAATAGGCATGAACACATACACACACATCTGTACAAACACACTAATCTGTATAGATGAGTGCCCACACAGACACAATGCAAACACACACAAAGACAAATAAGAGCACTACATAATACAAGGAACAGCTCTATGGTACAACAATGTTGGATGGAGGATTCAAAAAAGCTTAAAGGTTAAAACTGTGCATAGCACAGATATTCTGCACTACCTTAAGACATGCATATAATGGCCTAACTGCTCATCAATTCCAGCTCAACTGAGCCCCAAGTGTGACACAGTTACCAGTACTGGAAGTCATACTGCAAATACAGTGTGGAATTTGCAATGCAAGTGTGAAACAGTAGTGTACTAATGAACGCTCTGGCATAGGAGTGTGAAAACCTGGGACTACAGTCTTGTCCCAAGGGCAACATTAGACTGAAGCAAAAGGCATGGCGAAATCAGGAGCAACCAAAGAAGGTCAACGCAGCGTAACAAATTGGAAGCATGCTGAATTGCCCACTTTAAGGAATCATGTTTAACAAGCTTCTTGAAGTGACTTTGTACTCACAGCTTACAGAAAGGGGATAAGGGAGCTCGAGGACCGGATCCTGTACTCCACAGTGACACAAAGATACAATGTGACTACTGTTCCCCCTCCTTCACTGTGATTTTTTAATTCCTCAAGTAGTACGGCACTCAGTATGCAGTGATCTGCCCTCATGATAAGTGATAAAGGGTTGTTTTAGTCCCTATGCTCAGGCAATTACTTTGAACATGACAAAATAGAGATAGACCAAACCCTGCCCACGCTTTTAATTATTCTACCTTACTAATATGTGCAGAAGAGATCCTTGCATATCTGTAAACTTGCTGTTTTGTGAGCATGGGTGAAGTATGCTATTTGAGAGGGTGACCCCAAAAAGTGAAAGACAGAAAGCCCAGGTTAAGAGGGTGATCCAGATTTTACCTTCTAGAATCCTAGGCTGGCATGTTTCTAATAAGGAAGATGGTTATCATTGATTGTCACTAAATAGATGCAAAGTTGGCAGTAATGTCAGTGAACTAATGAAGGATTCGACACAAAGGCACTGCAGCTATTGCCTGAAGATAGGCTTTAAAGTGTTTACATCTTTTCATTTTCATGAATTACCAGCTGTAAAAAAAAAGACTTGTCAGATAAAGCGCCGATGGTTTAAAATGAATTGTATTTTTTACCAGCCGAAAGATGTTCCCATAACGAATAACTATTTTAACACCTAGGAAATCGACAAACCCCAAATTTTAAAAGTTGGCAGCAAAATAGTCCACGTTTAAAAACCTAATCTACCTGTGCTGTCTAGATGTGCAGTAAATACTATGCAACCGCTGTGCTTCTCTGAATGCGACCCTTTTCCCACTCCTTATATAATTTCTTCTTTATTGTGTCGATACCAAATTCATCCATTTTATTTACCACTGGTTTTTCGACTTCTCCCTCACTTCCTCCTGGATCATCATAGCATTGGCTCTAGTTAGTGGCCACGCCCCTCTTGCATAAAATTGAGACCCTACTCTTCCTCCTTCACTTACAGGAAGGATCACGTACTTCCCCTATGCTACTATCTCTTGCCTACCATTGACTTCACTGTCTAATCTTGAACCATATAGCAAACCTTTTTCCCGCCCACTAGCAACTCCACAATCAACACCTGGAACTGCCAGAGGCAATTAATAGAAGTAATAAATAAATGGAAAAAAAAATAAATGCTCCTGCGCGCGCTGTACCTTGCTGGCATCTCCATCTTATTTACAATTCTCCTCTCATGCCAACCACGTTGTGTCCCACCTTGTCCACTTCCTCCTAGCATCATCTGAAACACTGCAGGCAACACTCGTATCCACTTTATGCCATGTTTGTAGCTGCCACCTAAACCTCATTTAAGAGCCTGGTTCCCCTGCACCCCCTGGTCGCCCAGCCTTAACTGCGCGTTTCCCTCGTTCTCATTACTGTAGCAACACCCCATGGCGGGGCAGCCTGTGCCCCAAGGCCGGGGCCGCTCACAAGCTCCTACAGCACCACACTTCAGGTCCTTCTACAGCGCCCCTAGCAGGCGGGCAACATCACATGACAAGCCTCGGCTGCAGGGACAACACCACCAGCGGAACTTAAGGCACCGCTCAGCTGTGGTCTGAAGCAGCCGTCGACTTGCGAGGTCTCCCTTATGCGATGAGGCATAGCGGCGGCCATCTTAAACTAGTGCTGCATCTACTTAAAAGTCTTATAATATGTACTACTAAGATAGAAAGTTTAAATTTCCAACGCTTCTATAAGATTCATCACAATTTACAGCATGTTACAAAATACACATATACATTTGTGTTTGTAACTGATTTTCCATCAAGCATATATTGTGCTTTTAATATAACAGAAATAATGATCCGAGTACGAAACTTTTATGATGCACTAGAATATGCCGCTATCTGCTCAGATCAGTTTTTGGCGAGTAACTTCCAGTTTCCTGCTCTTTAAATATTATATTAGCAATGAGGCAATCTGAAGAAGGCATCTTTTCAGTAGTACACCTATTGTCCTTCTTTCATGTCAATAGCTACAACAGCTGAGCTCTTATTATTGAAGGAACGCCTAGAGCAGCATGGCCCGGTTTCATTTAAGCGGCGTTTAAGGTTGTTGTTCGCCATGAACACCACCACCTTACTCCGAGGTCAAGCAGAAATGCCTCGGAGAAACGCAGCGGCGTTTTCGGATTGGGGGGCGTGTTTTTCTTTCTCTCCTCTTCCCATTGGTTGGAATGTTTACATTCCAGAGGAGAGAAAGAAACTAAAAAACACGCCCCTGAATCCGAAAAAGACGGGGCTTAAACGGACAGATGACCCTCTCCTCCAATGGCTAGCCTCCGTTTAGGAAGCCAGCCAATGGAGAAGAGGGGCGGGTTCAAGCCCCGTACTAAAAAACATTAAATCTCGCGAGCGAGACTGCGCAAGCACAGCCTTCGCTAGCCGAGACCTAAAAAAGGGGAGAGAGAATAAGAGAAGGAATTTCAATTAATACAGTAACTAACACAATTCAGCTCTATGATAGATATTTAACATAAATTAAACATTTTCTATTTGTCTTTGTAACCATTGCAATAACGGATCCCAAATTGTGAGTCCTTTTTTACGTTTACTGCGCCCCTTTCTTTTATAAATGGCTACCTCTAAACTACAGGTAGCCAGCAATCGAGATCTCCATTGTTGGAACACCGGTGGTTGTATATCCAGCCACGCTGACGCAAAACATAATCTAAAGACCGCCATTACCACGAATATCAGCCCTCGCATGTATCTTGGTCATTCTGTGTTAGCTATACCTAGCATAATTTAATTAGCAGAAATTTCTACTCTTGTGTTAAATACCTCTGATAAGAAGGCTGAAATATCATTCACTACATTCGTTAATACATCACATGACGCAAATAGCTGTCAGCTTCAATTAACGCGCATCTGGGGCATACGGTTTCTTTTCCAGTCCCCCATTTAGCAATTTTGCAAGGAGTATAATATAGAAAAAAGAAAGTTTTATAATATTGAGCCTGTAGCTTAGTGGACATTAAACAGGACTGATATAATACAAAAGAGTGGTGGATGATTTAAACCGAGACCTCAAGTTTAAACTGCCATTTTGTAATATATTTATCCAAATCGTCTGGGTAACAGGTGTTCAGACATTCATAAATTTCTCCAATTTTAATATTTACCTTTTTAGACAGATTCTCCATTATCTGAACTACTTGAAATTTTAGTCCCCCACCACCTTTCTTTGAAAGAAAATCCCTGATTTGTTAATATTTAAAGAAGACCCGATCATCTAGCTTATACTCCATCTGTAATTCCTCAAAAGATTTCAATCCTAAAATAGCATAAAGACATCCAAGTTGTGTTATCCCGTTCTATCCCCATTTTTCCATACATGTGTCGTTAAAAATCCCTGGGAGATTACTATTTTTATAAATTGGGGTATAGAGAGATAATCGTCCAGTACCCAATAATTTGCGCACATAATTCCAAACCTTATGAATACCAAATATGGACTTAAATCTGACTTTTTTAAAGTAGCTATCGTTCACATGGCGCCATAAACATCCTCTGGATTCATTCTCTAATAAGAGCTCTTGTAGTGTTGGAATATTCCCTTCACTTCTGGCATCTATCTTAAATAGTAAACAAATACAATATTTCAGTGTGCTGACCCAATAATATAGTTTGAAGTTTGGCAGAGCCATTCTCCCTCTATCTTTAGGTAAGGTAATGGTTCGTAGTGCTCTTCGAGGTTTCTTATACCCCCATAAAAACCTAGAACACATACTATCTATGTCTTTGAATATTTGCGAGGGAAATTCCAAACAGATTGTTAAAAAAAGATATAAAAATCTGGGTAAAAAAAGCATTTTAATCAGGTTACATTTGCCCCCGATGGATAAATGAAGATTATTAAACCGAATCATATCTTTTTTTGTGCGCTACATTAGTGTAACGATATTATCATTAACTAAATTTCCTGCTTTAGCGGTAATGCTAACGCCCCGATATATAGCTTTCTCTGTTACCCGTTCGTCCCTCATCTCAATTTTGCTGTTGTGGATAATCTGAGTTTTGCCTTGGTTTAATTTATAGCATGATATTTCACCAAAGATCTTAGCTTCTTCTTCAATCACACCAATTGAGTTCGCCGGGTCACTAGTAACCAACGCGATATCGTCCGCGTATGCCAACGTTTTTGTGGCCTGGTCTCTTATCCAAACCGGTGGAATTAACGCATTATTATCTAGTCTCCGAATAAAAGTATCAATATATATAGCGAATAACAGAGGTGAGCATGGGCACCCCTGCCTTGTCCCTCTGGTGATGGACAGCGGCTTTGATATTAACCCATTCACCATTACGACAGCCAACGGATCCCGATAAAACATCTGTATCACTTTAATAAAGGGTTCCCCAATACCATTCCTTGCCATGACTGTCCAGAGATATTTCCAGGAGACCCTATTGAAAGCCTTTTCGGCATCTAATAATATACGTGCCATAGGGTCTCCTGCAACCTCAGACCAGTCAAACAATGAGATCACCCTTTGGATATGATCGGTTGTATCCCTGCCTGGGATAAACCCATGCTGCCGTTCAGATGCAATTTTGTATATATTCGTGGCTAATCGGGCAGCTAATAGCCTGGAATAATTTTAGAATCACCAGTTATTAACGTTATAGGGCGATACGACCCACGTTCAGTAGAGTCTTTATGTTTTTTTAGAAAGACTACGATTTTGGCCATGGACCAGGATCCCGGAGGACGTCCCCCATGAAATATATGTGCGACCAGGTCTGTCAGTATATTTTTTAACTGTGGGGAGAATTTAACATAAAATTCAGTGGGGATCCCATCCATGCCCGCCGCTTTACCTGGAGCTAGACTATTTATTGCAAGAAGAATTTCATCCCACTGCGGAATAGCATCCATGTTTTCTGTATCGTTAATCTCTAATCTTACAAATCTATCTTGATCAATATATTCCTTGATTGACTCCTGTTGTATGTCACTATCCCGATAGAGATCCTGAAAGTATTTTTGAATCGCAGTTCTAATTGCGTCCGGATCTGTCCTTAACCCAACTTCTGGATCCCAAATTGCTTTGATATAGTTAGCAGTGCGTTATTCTCGGGTTCGTACCGCCAGCTGATGTCCGACCTGTTCACTTAATTCATAAACATTTTCCATATGCATTGTAGCTCTATCGATGGCTCTTGCCGTTAATACTTCAATAATACAATTTTTAGCAATTGCTATCTGCCTGAGTTCGTTTTCAACTTCCCTTCCCTCTTGAACTTAAATTTTATCTAATTCAAATGCATTAATGGAAAAAAATACCTCATGAGAGAAAATACACTCTAAACCGTCAGCAAATAATCAATCTCAAGAAACATATGTTGCATGGAGGGGATAGATGAAGAGACATCAGACATGTGCATTAATCAATTCTCAATTAAGAAGGATAGATGAAGAGACAAAAGTACAAGGATAACAACTTTGAGTTATCAAAGATACCAACCCGAGGAATAAGAATGAGGAAAACCACCACCCAGGCCTAGGTAGTGTCAGGGGACCCCCAGACAGAGAGTCAGGGATCAAAGGCCCTAAGATCAGGACAATGATAGGACTGGAACATCTAGGCCTCTCTGCAACCCAATAAACAGCAGCGCACCCTCTCTCTTTCTTCGCCTAAGACAGCAGCCGCATCTGCCACCCTCACATTCAGGCCCCACCCCTAAATCACCTATTCTTTATACCCTCACCATACATGTCCATCCCACTAATGTTGCTAAAATCACCCATTCTAGCTACAGGATTGGTTAAAAGGAGGGGCGGATGGTCACCCTATTATTAAGTCATACTTTTTTCACTACCCCATTGTTAAGCTTCCGTTCCCACATATTCAGTTACATCCCTGTTCTTTCATGAGGTTAAAGTATCAAGTTAAGAACAAATGTTTATACATTTAACATTTTGTGGTTTTTCACACAGTCACTGGAGTTGGCTGCACATCAAGCGTCTTGTCCTTCACCATTCCATGCTCTTTCAGCTTGTTCAGCATTCCAGCCACTTGGTTTGTACGCGCTGCAAGTTTCATTCATTATAGTTCGACTAACTTAACGCAAAATGAAGACTCGTCCATTTACTAAAAGAACAGAAAGCATACATTTATTAATAATGTGGTAATGAAATTTTCACTGTAACCACCCACCTTATCTCTGGCCCATGTTAACAGTTAACCTAGTATAGCAAAAGCAGGAAAGCAGCATTAATTATTATGAAGAAGCAACACGTCATGCTTTTTACTACATATACATGCAATGTACCATGCACGTTCTACACACATTATGATTACACTTTTGGTTATTTACGTATTGTTAGGATTAACTTCATGCATATTGTGAAGCTAATGCCCCATGTCTGGTGTGTAATTGAATGTTAATACTATTTACTACTTAAAATTAGTATGTATTACAGGGGTACTCAATACAAGCGGGTTTCTTTTTGCAAATCCCCGCTCATGAATGTGTGGACCAACACCCACGCCCATAAGCCAGCACAGTGGTAGCAGTTTTGGCTCTGGTGAGATGAGCTCGCAGGCCCTCCGAGGCGGTTTCTTAGCTAGTCCATAGCAGATATTAATACAAAGGAGAACCCATCTGGAATGGTCCTTATCTGTATTGCCTTTCCTTTCTTTGATCCAGTGAATCCAATAAAGAGTTGATCATCCACCCAATGGTCCCTGGTGTGATCAGTGTAGAACTCAGAGCATTCTTAGGGTCTGAGTGAAAATATGAGGAGAGGCAAAGAATGGCAGCAGGGTGACAAACTGCCTGATGTGGACAGGGGTGACAACTATCGGAAGGAATGCTGCTTTAGTTCGTAGCACTAGCTTGTCCGTGAAGAAGGTAGTGTAGGGTTGTTATAAAGAAAGTGATCGCTATTAGTAACACTGCCTTCAGGGTTAATAGCATCAGAAGGCAACTGTGCATTGGTTCGAATGCGGTGCACATTAGAAATGTGAGAACCAAATTCAGATCCCATTGACGCATCACAAAAGGTTTTGGTGGAAATGTGGGTCAACCCTCATCATACAAGGTAATTTAAACAAAGAATGGCTGATAAGGCCGACAATCTTTAATTGTTGCCCGACCAAGGCCTTGCTGGGCCAACAAACAAGAAAAAAAGAATGACTTCAAATAACGGAGCTTGCAGGTTCTGAATATGCCTAATAGCACACCACACAACAAACCTCTCCCAGCATCCACATGGATTGCTTTGGTGGAGGAACCCCTTTTCACAATAATTACATTTACTACCTCAGGAGAAAGGTCAAAAGCAGTTAGCTGTCACCATTCAATCTCCAAGCAAGGAGGTGTAAGTTGTGCAGGCTCAGATACTGAACCCTGTCCTGCTGCTGCAACGGAACATCTTCCTGGAGAGGCAGCCAGGTAAAGGGACAGATACTCATGGCAAAAAGTTCTGGGTCCCACGCTCTCCTCAGCCAATCCAGATCCACTTGGATGACATGGGCCTGGTCACTACTGGTTTTCAGAAATTTGGGTGGGAGAGGTAGAGGTGGGAAGGTGCACAGAAATGCTGAGCTCTATTCAAACCAAAAGCATCTCGGAGAGAATTACCCTTGGGAACTCCAATATACAAAGATCTTGACACTGCGTGTTCTCTGCAGTGGTGACAAGATCGAGGCAGTGTTCTCTCCATTGATGGAAGATGCCCTGTGCTTCCTCTGAGTGTAGCCGCAATTCTTGATCCACTAGTCAATGCTGGCTGAGTTAATCCTCTCTGGCATTTAAAGATCATGCTAGGTGTAGTATAAGCAAGGCAAGGCAATGCCCTAGCCAGTTCACACAAGACCCAGGACCCCAATACAACCTGCTTGCTGCCGTACCACATGGCATTGCTGTTGTCTTTAAGAATCTGAACCTGTTCCTCCTTGACTGAGGGAGGCGATCTTTTAGTGTCACACGATCACCTGCAACTCCAACAGGTTGATGTGGAGGCAGGTTTGTGCCAGAGACCAGAGTTCTCTGACTGCCAACAATCTCAGACCCGGCATTGATGCATCCGTTACAACCATTTGCTCTAAGTGTGGTAGGGAGAGGAGTCTGCCACAGGCCCAGTTGCATACAAATAACCACCAGTGTAAGTCTTTCACAGTCTCCTCTGACACCAAGATGACATCTGAAAGAATATCTAGGTGCTGAGCCCACTGAGGATTCAGATTCTGCATGTGTCATGGTCCACTAGCAGGAGTCTAAAAGGCCAAGAAGCCTCAGAGTCACTCTGACTGAGACCCAGGTCAAGGTTTAAAACATCAAGATCATAGCATGAATATCTTGAACTGTTTGAGGCAGTAGAAAGGCAAGAAACAGTTTGCGTCCAGGATGGCTCCAATGAAAGGAACCCTCTGTAAAGGAAGTAGTTGTGACTTCGGCATGTCAATGGTAAATTCCAGTGCAGGTTGATCATTGTCTGGAGATGGTTGACAACCATTTAACAAGCACGCCTTCAGCAACAAGTCGTAGAGGTTCCAGAAGACTAGTACTCCTAAACTCTTTAGACAGGCAGCAACCATCACTTTCATGAACATCCGAGAGCGCTGGTGAGGCCAAAGGGAAGCACATAGAACTGGTAGTGCTAGAAACCGCAGGTAGAGTCTATGAGAGTGCAGGACAAGGATGTAGAGATAGGCATCCTGCAGATCCACTGCCCCCATCCAGTCACCTGGATCCAGGGCAGACAAAACTTGGGTCAAGGTGAGCATCTTCAACTTCTCCTTTGTGAGGAAAAGGTTCAGGGGTGGAGGTCTAGAATAGGAGAAGTCCTCCGTCCTTCTTCGGCACCAAAAGTAACAAGAGTAGCAACCAATCATGACCTCTGATGCCAGTACCCTCTCTGTGGCTTCCTTGTTCAAGAGTGTGAGCTTTGGAAGCCGTTGTGGTGTAAGTCACATGTCTGGAGGGGTGGGCAGGAATGGGGTGGCATAGCAGCATTCTAAATTTGAAGCATCTATCTGTCTGAAGTGATACCTTGTCTCCAGTGGAGGTAAAAACGTATCCATTCTCCAACTGGGTGACTGCACCACATAGGGTAAACTAAAGAGGCTTTGAAGCAGTGGTTGGGAGGTCTGTTGCTGCAGAGGCAAGGTTTGTTGTGGCCTCTCCAGGATTCTTCTTCCGAATCCTTGAAAGGGACTGTGCAAGCAGTGAAAAGCCTAAAGAGCATGCTGTTGCTTTGCTTTCTTTGAAGTACTCTAATGCAGAGTCTGTCTGCTTTGTCTCCAAAGAGATGGGTGCAATCAAATGGCATGTCCAAATGGGATTGTTGAACATCACTAGAGAAGTCCTTTGATCTTATCCATGGTTGAAGCACCACACTGGTACCAACTTCTCTACCCAGACACTCAGTAGTGCCCAGGCCTGATCTGAATACCTACTTTCTGGCATCTTGACTATCCTGTATTATTTGTTGGAGGGTGGCACACAGGTCATCAGGGACTGCAGGGAAGATATTACTCACCTATTCACACAGCACATTGATGCCCCAGGAATCACCTTGAACTGACAGATCTGAGGGAAAGACTAGCAGAGGAGAAGAGCAATGTTCCAAATGCCTTCATGTATTCACCTCTCTGTCTAGCTGGGTATTCGGCTAGTGGAAGCCTGAACCACGAGGCACTCCGGCGTTGGGTGATGCAGGAGGAAATGTGAGTCCCCAAACCTGCTCTGTGGTGATGGGCCATTAGGCTACTGACAGGCTATGAAGGATTCTGGTTTCGCCCAAGTAGGGGGTCAGTGAGGGCCTCCCTGAATGTAAGCAGTGGAAGAGGTCTGCCCAGACTGCCGACCACTTCAATAAGTTTTAACCTACACTGAGGGAAGCTGGAGGTCATGAACGTCTGCCGCCCTTCTAATGACCATAGAGAAAGAGGCAGATTCCTCCGTGGACGGGCCATTTGGATTATTTAGTACAATATCTTGGGAGGTGTCAAGCCTACTGGCTTCCTAGTGGTCTAGAAAAATACTTTTTTTGTAGTATACTTGCAGTTATTCATAACTATTGTAATTGTTATGTGACTGTAGCTCTGAGAATCTTTGTGGCAGCAGAAGTGAATCAAAATGTGGCTGTGGCAGAGGTAAAGTTGGATAAGACGTCATTCAAAGCTGTGGTGGATTCACTTCAGTGTCCGAAATGACTATGGGTTTACCCTTCAGCGTTAACGCTTGGGGAACTAGTGTGGTATTCGGCATTGGGGAAGGAGTCTAAGCAGGCATCGGCCCCAGAGTCAGGTGGGCCCTAGAGTAGGGTGGCGAAGCACAGTTGGGGATGGATCAGCTTCCAGTAAACTGACTGGAGGCCTCTTTGAATCATGGGGCCTGAAAATGAGCCAGAGGGCTCCAAAAGGGCACCAAGATTTAACCAGTCAGCTTTTTTCTTTCTTTTCACTCACCGCGGCTTGCTGAATTAGCGCCAAGACACCTCCGGGTATACGTTGCGCTTTATAAGTTTTGTTAACATAACACAATAGCCTCTACAAAGGCTCGAATTGGATATAGTGTTACCGATGGCCCATTAACTCGAGCTGAATAGGGGCTAGTACTGAAGTTGGTTCCGTGGTGGGCCACTGAGATCTGTAGGTACCCTGATGTCCACAAAAAGTCTCCTGGTGAGTGGCAGGAAGAGGGGGAGCCATGTTTGGACTTCTCGTGCCTCTTCCTCAACTCGTCCAGTATTTGATACCTTTTGGTTTCAGAGGGTACACAGACCTGGAAATCTCCATTCAGAAATTTAGGTAAGATAAGAATATAATAAAAACAATGGGTCAAGAGAACTCGATGGAAACCTCCTGTATTTTGAGTCCCTCTTTATCAACTCTTCCACATCTTACTCAGTCCGATAATTACAGTTAGGTCTGCATCAAGCACAGATACAACTAGTGGAAATCTTGGCTGATCTGTTTGTTCCTCAAAGCATAGATTTATTGACTCTGACACATGCAAGATCTTATCTGCCATATACAAAAGCCCAAATTTCACCATCATACACTTATCTAAGTGTTAGACAATGATCTACACTACTGTAGGCATTGAGAAACTGCTCTGTTTAGGTAGCAAGATACCTAAAGCCTAGTTCCACAAATGTAGAAGCATACACTTTTAAAAAAAGAAACGGTTGCAACATCTAGCAATGAGATGGGGATGTTGCATTTGTCCTTTGCCATAAAGGGAAACTCTCACACCCTGCCCCCACCACGTCACGTTTCATTAATAATGACAAGTGGGGACGGTGTGAGTGGAGAGGAGGCGTGGAATTTCAAACAAACGCTCTAAAAGTGCTCAGCTGCCCACGGGACATGCACGGGCCAAGAGCGTGCCCGTCTGTGGCTGAGCGAGGCCAGGCTGGGCCCACACTCTTTGTGGCCCAGTAGCAATCATTTCTGCATGGGATCTTACACCATTGTACAGGTGAGATGTGTTAAAGTTGTCTAGCGATGGGCAAGCGAAAAATTGCTGGGACGACCGTGGCCACATGTTCGACCTTAACAATTGATAGCATGTTGGAGGGGTCTTTTGGAATAATTACCCATGAGATTATACTTTCTGAGGTAGCCTTTCCCTGGATTCTGACCTCTCTTTAGGGCAGTCTGATGACCAACCTCCTATTGCTGGTGACAGCATTGTCCGCCCAAATGCTCAACCAGATTCTACCCTTCTTAATGATTGCCTAGATGACACTGAGTTTATTGTTGTTGTGTCAGATGCTGACCCTAGTCAATGTAGCTCATGTTAAAGCCAGCCCGCACCTAAAAGACGAAAACCTGGAGCATAAAACCAGGCAGTTAGTCCATTTGCCACTTCAAAACTATCAGCCCGCCAATGTCACTACCAAAGCCAGTTATTACCATGGATCTAGTTACAACCTCTGACCAATCAACCAATGACACTCCCCATAGAAGCTGTGCAAGTTCAGGATGCCTTAAATATCGCCTATTTGGGCGCAAAAAACAGTTCAATCCAGGACCAGGAATTGAACCCCATAATGGCACACCTTGATCATATTGAGGCCCCCATAACTGGCTTACCTGAGCAATATAAAGTAAATCATAATGGGAACAGATTTTGTCCCCCAACATAAGCTCTATCTGAAAGAGACTGTTAGTTTTAGATTTCTTACCTTAGAATTTCCCCCAGGCGTCAGTCTGGATCCAGAGATTTTTCTTTAGCTGTACCCCTGCGCGTGGGTATGTGGTGTTGGTCGACTCCGTGTCCATCTTTGGCATCGTGGTTGCCGGGATGACGTTGCGGTGCCTACCAAGATGCGCCCTTGTGCGCTGAAATCAGTTCTTTCTTTTTCCGCACCAGCCTACTGCAGATCCGGAGAGAGCTATCCCGTAGCCGTTTTTTTGGTTAGCATTTGTTTACTTTTTGTCGATGTCTTTTTCGAGTCTTCGACTCCTGGTGCGCGAGGGATGACCCTTCGTCAATCCGGCTTCCAGCCCTGCGGCGCCTGTCACAAGATGATGTCTGTGACGGATCTGCACCTCATGTGCTTGTGGTGTCTGGAGCGCAACCACGACCCGAAGTCGTGCTCCGACTGCCGGGCCATGAACCCGAAGACTTTGCGGGAGCGCTCCCAAAAGTTGCTGGAAGCCAGGCAGTTGGGTCCGCGTTGCTCCTGGTCTCATCCAAGAGGAAGATCTCAAGGCCGTACATGGGGCTCCCACTCCTCGTCACACTCCAAGTCGTCGAGGTCATCGGGTAAGTCCAAACACAAGAAGAAGGCGAATAAGCACAAGCGCTCTTCACCTTCTCCCTTTCGGTCGGCTGATGTGACGCGGGATTTGAAGCGTTGTTACTCAAAGGCTCCCTCTCCAGTGCCTGATTCAGGGACGACTCCACGCCTCCCCCCATTTCCGGAAGCTGGGGTGTCCCCTGCCCAACTTTGGCAGTTCTACGAGGCCTTGAACCTCGTCTTTGGGGAGCCCAACTCCACCGGTGCACCTTCGCTCCTGCGGAGTGGGGTCCTGGGTCTTTGATGCCGGCAGCTCTGGCTCCGGCACCGGAGGGACCCCGCAGATCCAGGCCTGGATCCGGATCGACGCCGGTCGATCTCATTTGACCTTCCCAAGCACCGATCCAGACGATGACGCCCCTGGCATCGGTCGTGCCCCCGGCCAACGCCATCCCCATCCTCATCCATGAGTTGGACCCAGACAGACGTCGGATGAAGTCTAAACAAACGCCGGAGGGTGCCTTTGTTCCCATGTTCATCCCTGGTATTCCCTACCGACCAGAGGATAGTGATGGAGACTGGGATGGGGTCGCTGGACCCTTTAACAGAGCAGCTGGAAGAAGTGGACTGGCGAGAAGACCTGGGTGATGCCAGGTGTCTGGACACTTCTCCAGACAATGGTTTTCTTTCTCCCCCTACTTTTGCTACGGAGTAGGGAGCATCCTATGCTGTGGTAGTGAGAAGGGCGGCGAGCTTTAGGCCTTTGAGCGCCCTTCGGTGGCAGTCAGGACTAACCTCCTGACAGAGGTGCTTCAGCCTGCAGCTTCCTCTTCTGAACCCCTCTTGCTGTTCAATGAGGCCCTCACTGACATCCTCCTGGGCACTTGGTCCAAGCCCAGCATATGGGCTCCTGTGGAGAGGACAATTGCCCATGGACACCGCCCAGGCGACCCAGTATTCATGACCCAACACCCTTCCCTGAAAGCTTGTTGGTCCAAGCCTCTTCTTCAAAAGGCCATTCCCTTCTGCTTCTCCAGATATGGAATCCAAGAAGCTGGATAATCTTGTGAAGCGTACGTTCTCTTCCTCCAGCATGGCAATGCGGTTGGTGAATACCGTGTGCCTCTTGGGCCGCTACTCCCATATCATCTGGGATACGGTCACACAGGTGCTGCCTCAGTACATGGAGGAGGCCCGGGACATTTTCTCCCAGGCAGTGGCGGATTGGAGAGAAGCAGTCAAATTCGTCATCAGATTTGAACTGGATACCACCAACTTACTAGGCAGAACGATTGCCACATTGGTAGTCTTAGGTGCTACGTCTGGTTCAGGACATCTGGCTTTTGATCGCCGTTGTCTTTTTGGTGGCAAAGCAGACTCAGCGCTGGAGCTCTTTAAAGATTCTAGGACCACAGCCAGATCTTTGGACCTCACTGTGCCTTCCCGCTCACTCCAGTCTGCTTTTTGTCCCTTTCGTGGCTATGGATACCCAACCAAGTCTAGCCCAGTCTAGCCACCAGTTCACGCAAGCCGCCCAGCCTCTGCATGGCCGCTAACGTGGGACCCAGTGACCTCGTGAGTCTGGGATCCAGCGGGCGGGCCAGTCCATCCTCCCCCCCACCCGCCGCAGCCTCCAAACCTTCCTAGTCCGACGTTTCAGGCCCATCAATGGCCAGTTGGAGGCAGGATTCGCCATCACCTCCTCCACTGGCAATACATCAAGTAGGACAGGTGGGTTTTGCAAACCGTCTGAAGGGGCTACTCCCTCCCCTTCGAGAGTACCCGCCCCCTCTATGCAACCGTCTTTCGATCGCATGTCAGAAGATCATCTGGCACTTCTCTGGCAGGAAGTCTCAGCTCTCTTGGTCAAGGGAGTGGGAAATGGCCATGACAACGCGGCCGTTTCAACGCAAACCTCAACTACGCATGCATTACAACACATGCGTGGATACCACGAAAGCCTTTACCATGCATACCTTTACTACGAGATACGTAGTAAAGGCATGTGGGGTAAGGGCTAAAATTAGAAAAAGGGGTCTTGGGGGGGGGGGGGGTCTCCCCCATCCAAAAAAAAAACTCACCTGATGTCACGTCGAGAAGTGCAGGCAATCGGAGTCGTTTGAGAGGAAACGGAAAGAAACTTCCGCTTCCTCTTTACGACGTACGATGTCACTGCGGATGATGGAGAGGAGACGACGTGAAGAGGTAAGGGGAATTTTAGTTTTAAAAAAAAATATATATAAAAGGATTGAGGGTTAAGGGCAGGGGTAAATATAAGAAGGATTGGGGGCTGGGGGGGGTCACGTAAGGGTACAGGGGAAGGGATATATAACCATTACCAAGAGTATTTCAGGAAAAAGTTGAAAACGTTTTTATTCCCTAGGCTGGAGTAATTTTTCCTTTTGATATTATCTCTCTTTTCCTCCCTTCCTGTTTCACACCTCGGCTGCCCCTATTAACTTCTGGTGGGGACTCTCCTTTTTAAGCGCCAGGATACCTGTCGGATGATAGAGCGCTATATAAGCACCTCATTACATTACATTACATATGCCCGTACCATGCATAAATTTACAACGAAAATCGTTGTAAAGGTATGCTTGGTAAAGGTTATGCGTTGAAAAAGCATTCCGTTGTAACGCATGCGTGGTAAAGGCATGCATTGCAACAGAATGCGTTGTAACGACATACAACCCAGGGAGCTATAGAGAGGGTCCCTGCACCAGAAGTAGGTTGTGATTGTTATTCCCGCTACTTTCTGGTGCCCAAGAAGGAGAAAGGCCTGTGTCCTATTCTAGACCTCCGGGCCCTCAACCGCTTCCTCCGGAAGGAGAAGTTCAAAATGCTCCCGTTGGCTCAAGTCTTGTCTGCCCTCGACCCTGGAGACTGGATGGTGGTGTTGGACTAGCAGGACTCCTATTTCCATATTCCCGTCTTGTCAGCCCACCGACACTATCTACGGTTCACGGTGGGCCATGAGCACTTTCAGTGCACCGTGCTCCCCTTTGGCCTTACCAGTGTCCCTCTGGAGTTCACAAAAGTGATGGCGGTAGTCGCAGGTGATCTGCACAGATCAGGGGTTCCAGTCTTCCCCTATCTCGACAACTGGCTGTTGAAGGCGGGCTCGCCCTAGGCTGTCGTCTCCCACCTCCAGATTACGGCGGATTTCCTGTATTCTTTGGGGTTCACTATAAACTTCCCAAAGTCGCACTTGACTCCCTCTCAGAAGCTCCTTTTCATCGGAACTGTTCTGGACACAGTGCTGTTTCGGGCTTATCCTCCTGATCAGCGAGTCCGGGATATTCGGGCTATGATACCTATGTTTCAGCCTCTATCTCGGATTTTGGTTAGATTGACTCTGAGCCTGCTGGGCCTCCTGGCTTCTTGCATCGTGCTGGAGGATCATGCCAGATGGCACATGCGGGCTCTGCAGTGGGACCTGAAGCTCCTGTGGGCGCAGCATCAGGTGAATCTTTCCGACTACGTTCAGATCTCAGAAGGAAGTGCACAGCAATTGCAGTGGTGGCTAACCAACCAAGCTTGGGTCAGAGGCAGATACCTCCCCCTTCACCAACCAGATCTAACAGTGTTGACAGATGCGCCACTCCTGCGATGGGGCGGCCATCTGGGAGAGGCGGAGATCGGAGGAATCTGGTCTCCGGCGGACTCTGGACTCCATATCAACCTGCAGGAGCTCCGGGCGATCCGACTGGCATTTAAGGCATACCTTCCCCCTCTCAAAGGGGAAGTGGTGCGGGTGTTCACAGACAACGCCACTGCCATGTAGTACTCCTACAAACACGGCGGGGTGGGGTCATGGACCCTCAGTCAGGAGGCTCTTCGCCTCTGGAAATGGATGGAACAACAGGGCATGACCCTGGTAGTTCAACACCAGACGGGTTCTCTGAATGCCAGGGTGAATGAGCTCAGCCGTCGGTGCTTGGTCAATCATGAATGGTGTCTTCATTCGGAGGTGGTGCAACATCTCTTTCAATGGTGGGGAGAGTCTTGGTTAGATCTGTTCACCACCAAATAGAATGTGCAGCAGTATTGAGCATTGGAGTCTAAGGTGGTACTCGCTCAGCAACGCTTTTCGTCGCGAGTGGAACTGCAGCCTCCTGTACGCCCTTCCGGCTGTACCACTTCTGCCCCGAGTGCTCAAGAACATCAAGCGCGACCGGGCCCAAGCTATTTTTGTGGTTCCGGACGGGGCACGAAGAGTCTGGCACCCCAAAGCTCCTGAGCATGGCCATCGATCCTCCGATTAGACTGCCCCTTCAGAAGGATCTTCTATCGCAGCAGCAGGGAACTGTTCTTCACCCGAACCTGCCCAGTTTCCAACTCCTTGCATGGAGATTGAGCGGCGACAGTGGACAGCTTTCGACCTTCCACCCAAAGTCTGTGATGTCATCTTCGCAGCCAGGCATCTATCCACTAAATCGCATACTCCTGTAGATGGAATAAGTTTGTGCCATGGTGCAAAAGCTGTGGATCCCCTTTCTACCCCTCTTTCAGAGGCCTTTTTATATATACTTTCTTTGGCCCAGCAGGGCTCTGCTCTGGACACTCTCAACGCCTATCTTGCTGCTATCTCTGCTTTTCTTTGGCTGCCAGATCAGCCATCCTTATTCAAGTCTCCTATTGTTAATAGATTCTTTAAGGTCATTACTCATTTATTTCCTCCATCTCCTTTCATAATGCCCCAGTGGAACTTGAAACTTATTCTCACATATCTTATGTGTGCTCCCTTTGAGCCTCTTCACAACTGCCCTCTCAGGCTCCTTATTCTCCAAACTGCCTTCCTTGTGGCCATCACCTCTGCCCGCAGGGTGAGTGAGCTTCAAGCTCTGTCTTCCAAGCCCCTTTATTCTCTGTGCATCCAGACAAAGTGGTGCTTAGCACATGGCCTTCGTTTCTTCCTAAAGTGGTTACACCATTTCATGTAGGACAATCTATTATTTTGCCCACCTTTTTCCCCACCTCCACACCATTCCAAGGAGGAGAGACTCCACTGTCTGGACCATAAACATGCGCAGTCATTCTACACAGACACCTCTTTATTGGATATGTGGGTGCCAAGAAAGGCCAGCCTGTTCAAACACGTACCATCTCTTGATGGGTTGTCCTTTGCATAAAGATCTGCTATGCTTTAGCGAAAAAGGATCCTCCAGTGTAGCTGCATGCTCATTCTACTAGGGCTACATCAGAAACCACTGCATTGGCACGTGGAGTCCAACTCCTTGATATCTGCCAGCCATGTGGGCATTTCCGCACACATTTACCAGATATTACGGCCTGGACAGCCAAGACCGGAGGGGCGGCTATTTTGCCCGTTCGGTCCTCCAGTATTTTCACGTCTGAACTTGGTTTGCAGACCCACCTCCGGGGATGGTATTGCTGGAGTATCTATTCTAAGGTAAGATATCTACAACTAACAGTCTCTTTCAGATGAACAAGTTACTTACCTTCAGTAACGCTGTATCTGTAAGAGACATATGTTAGTTACAGATTCCTTACCGCCCCACCCATCCTTCCCGCTCTGCAAACTGATTTCTAGGGTGAGGGACTCCCTTACAGGGCCCTAGTTGTGGTGCACCAGTGGTCAGTGTCTTTCACGGCTCTGCTGGCATGCAAAGTTGTGTCAGAACTGATGTCAGCACGCAGAGGCGGAATCTAAATAGGCACTGCGACATCATCCCTGCAACCACGATGCAGACAATGGACCTTGAGTCGACCCACACCACCTAGTGACGCGCAGGGGTCCTACTAAAGAAAAATCTCCAGATCCAGACTGGCGTCTGGGGAAAATTCTAAGGTAAGAAATCTACAACTCAAAGCAAACACAAGGAGATGATGGACAGAGAGCTGAAACTTTTCAGACACACACCAGATCTGGGTTGAATCCATCATCGTTCTTTAGCTCACTTCGCCACCTCAGTTCAGACCCAGCTATATGCAAATCAGTCTTGACCCTGTGCCTCATGGGAACAGTTCAGCCCTGTACCGCCAAGCCAGGTCTTCCCTGAACCGGAAACAAGTATCCTGGGACCGGCTTCGGGGTAACACCCCTCATCAGCCAGGCTAGCTTGAATCCAGAGGCAAGGTGAGCAAGAGACCCACGTCTGGGCATACCCTGCCAACTTAGGGCGAACAAAGCAAACACAAGGAGATGATCGACGGAGCGCTGAAACTTTTCAGACACTCACCCCCAGTCACAGATCTGGGTTGAATCTATCATCGTTCTTGAGCTCACTTCGCCACCTCAGTTCAGACCCAGCTATATGCAAATTAGTCTTGACCCTGTGCCTCACGGGAACAGTTCAGCCCAAACCGCCAAGCCAGGTCTTTCCTGAACCGGAAACAAGCATCCTGGGACTGGTTTCGGGGTAACATCTCTCATCAACCGGGCTATCTTGAATCCAGTGGCAAATTGAGCAAGGGACCCATGTCTGGGTATATCCTGCCAACTTAGGGCGAACAAAGCAAACACAAGGAGATGATGGACGGAGCGCTGAAACTTTCCAGACACTCACCCCCAGTTACAGATCTGGGTTGAATCCATCATCGGTCTTTAGCTCACTTCGCCACCTCAGTTCAGACCCAGCTATATGCAAATCAGTTGTGACCCTGTGCCTCATGGGAACAGTCCAGCCCGAGCTGCCAAGCCTGGTCTTCCCTGAACCGGAAACAGGCATCCTGGGACCGGTTTCGAAAACATCCCTCATCAGCCAGGCTAGCTTGAATCCAGTGGTAAAGTGAGCAAGGGACCCACGTATGGGAATTCCCTGCCAATTCAGGGCTAACTGTAACGCCCTGAACGTCTCAGGATCGTTTAACAGACACGATAATGAGAACGCAACCACTTGTGAAGGTTTAGTTATTTTAATGAAGGCAAAAATAATACAAGGAATAAACAAAGGTTATAGTCACTGGAATCCTCCAGGCTAAGTACGTTACCAGCCCACAGCACGGATGGTCCTAACCGTCCTCTGCATATACGCCGATCCCGGCGTATGCCAACAGAGGGCAGGAATGAAATGGCCGACAATGCCAATCGGTAGGCTGTGAGGGGCACGAAGAGTGTTGGGGAGAATCGAGGAGTCAGGGAAACACCCAGCCGGGGTCTCTACCTGAAGGGAGCAGCCGCTCAACCTCTTCCTCAGACTGCACCGGGACGCGGAGTCACCTCCTGGTGATGCGTCACCGATACCCCAATCACAAGCAAAGAAGACTGAACCGAGAGCAGCCGCTCGATCGATCCCGTGGACTTCCGAGTCTGTAACGCGGCAAACACCTCCTGGTGTGCGTTACAGCTGGCAGTCCCTGTATCTCTGGTCGGGCTGGGAGTTACGACTCCAACCAGCAAAAGCGCCACTGCGCTTTGACTCAGCCGAGTCAAAAAGCGAAGCTCAATGGTTATCCGGTAGAGCTTCCGGGTCCTTCACAGGTGACGATGGGGCAAGACACGGCCCAGGGAGTAACGAC
Source organism: Triturus cristatus (assembly GCF_964204655.1). Taxonomy (NCBI): domain Eukaryota; kingdom Metazoa; phylum Chordata; class Amphibia; order Caudata; family Salamandridae; genus Triturus; species Triturus cristatus. The sequence continues at coordinate 672,870,846 of NC_140585.1, forward strand.
TCGACCTACCTCCGTTCTTGCCTTACTGGAGCACCACTCCGGAACACTGCTCTTCACTAAGCAGGTACGTCGGTGTAAACACAATATCCGACAGCGTTGTACCTCCCGGTTCCTCCCTTTATAGGGCGTGTTTTCCTTGAGTTATGTAACAGCTCTCCTGTTTACATAAGGGCGTGTTTTCCTTGAGTTATGTAACAGCTCTCCTGTTTACATAAGGGCGTGTTTTCCTTGAGTTATGTAACAGCTCTCCTGTTTACATAAGGGCGTGTTTTCCTTGAGTTATGTAACAGCTCTCCTGTTTACATAACCTCTCAACCGCTAAGCATCCTGGGAGATGTAGTCCGTTTTCGCTGGTTACCGTTTTCCTCCCCACGTATGACAGGAATTCTTGACACTAACAAAGTAAACACAAGGAGATGATGGATGGAGTGCTGAAACTTTTCAGACTTTCACCCCCAGTCACAGATCTGGGTTATATCCATCATCATTCTTAAGCTCACTTCGCCACCTCAGTTCAGACCCAGCTATATGCAAATCAGTCTTGACCCTGTGCCTCATGGGAACAGTCCAGCCCGTACTGCCAAGCCAGGTCTTTCCTGAACCAGAAACAAGAATCCTGGGACCTGTTTCGGGGTAATACCCCTCATCAGCCAGGCTAGCTTGAATCCAGTGGCAAAATGAGCAAGGGACCCACATCTGGGCAAACCCTGACAACTTTTGGAGAACAAAGCAAACACAAGGAGATGATGGATGGAGCACTGAAACTTTTCAGACACTTACACTCACCCCCAGTCACAGATCTGGGTTGAATCCATCATCGTTCCTTAGCTCACTTACCCACCTCAGTTCAGACCCAGCTATATGCAAATCAATCTTGACCCTGTGCCTCATGGGACCAGTCCAGCCCGAACTGCCAACCCAGGTCTTCCCTGAACCGGAAACAAGCATCCTAGGACTGGTTTCGGGGTAACACTCCTCATCAGCCAGGATAGCTTGAATCCAGTGGTAAAGTGAGCAAGGGACCCACAATCACAACTAACATATGTCTCTTACAGATACATCATCACAGAAGGTGTGTAACTTGTTCTTCTGTCTCCTGCCAAACAGGAGGCAACATTCCTTAGATCGCGCTGAATAAATCCCAGGGTAATTATGTTCAATCTCGCAGCACTCCACTCATTAAAGACACTTCTATGGAGGCCTAAGGAAGTAACAGGGGAACCCTACTCACGACGGAACCAGGGTAATATTTATATATAAGAAAACAATGGTTCCTGTGGATAAATAGACCTAATATTTGAAATACTTGTGCACATTCGCAATAAAAGGACCATCTAATGTCAGAGGGCAAGAAAAACTTTCTACACAGTTTGCTCGGTATAACATAATTTATGAAAAAATAAATAAACAATAGGTACACTTCTTTCAGTCAAAAGTAGTACTGTTTGTGCATTGTGTCCCCAAGTGAAGAAATGGAACCTAGAAGTGAATATACAAAGTGAATTATTATGTACACGGTTTCCATCAGTTGTGAAAAACGACCATTCTTATACAGTATTTTTTACAGCTTCAGTACACATTGATACGGGCTGGGTAATGGTCTGTTCTTTTTTACTTGTCGACGGCGTTTCGACCCTTCTATCAATGGGGGTCTCCTCAGGACTAACGATGTAGGGACATCTGGATGAAGAGAGTGCTGCCTCTGTTACAGTGAAGTGAAAGGTGAAGGTAAAAACTCACGTGAGGACCCGGCCGGGTTCTCAAAGTGAGGTCAGGACGGCACTTCAGGATGTTAGATGGCCGGTAAGCTCTTCTTTAAGTTCGCTACAGCCATAGCGTTCTGTTTGGCAGTGTGGTGCTGATTACAGTGACGGTGCACTGTAGGGTATTGTTGTTCTTGTCTGGATAAATCAATTTCTTAGGCAGCAGCGTGTGTCAGCTGCAGTGAGCCCTCCCAAGTAGGCTCCGGCTACGTTGAGATTTTGGAGATGTCAAGTGCTAGTTTCCAAATAGTACTATGGAGGAACCATTTCAAACTTTTGGAACAATGATTTTATCAAGTCCCGAAACGTAAGCTCTCAGATTTATTTAATTGCCTTAACAAGTTGACAGATAGTCACCACTAAAGAAGACACAATGCACTTATGCTTAGTGGGTGATTTTAATATTACTCTTTCTCCTTGTTCAAGTAGTATCACTTGCCCCACTGTAATTTCTGACCCTAGAAGTCAGGTGTTCATGTCTCTTCTTGCACCATTGGACTTAGTAGACACAATTTCCTACCCACATATAGAGGCAGAGGCACATCCTAAACAATAGATTATATCTTTGTAACACAGAACCTAAAGGATCTACTCCTATATAGGACAGTTGTCTCGTCTACCTTTAGTGATCATAACCCCTGTGAGTTTTTTTTTAATACTATCAAAGAATAAGTATAGTAAAGAGATTGGGGTTAGTAATCTCCAGGCCAACAATGAAGTATTCGAGTCAATAATTAAGGACCGAGGAGGATCCTGAACCTTAAATTATTGGTGCATTTAATGGCCTATGTTTAAGTTTAGAAAAGCTCTCCTCAAACCCATGTGGTCCATACACAAACTACAGCTCTGGTTTAATCATGATTGTATTGTGGCTAATCAGGAGTTAAGATTGGCCCTTATAAAGACACCCAGAGATCAATTACTAGTTGCTAACCTGCAAAAACAATATAAAGCAATCACCTCTAAATGTTGGCAGGAGGTGATATTGGAGCAGCGGGAGCTTTAGAGCAGGCAGCCCTTCAGAAGGTAGAGTGCATAGAGAATAGTAAGCGCTTCTGTATAACTGCTTTGAACATGAAGCACAAGAAAGCCTGTGTCCTTAATTGCTTATCATATTACTAGTGAGGCATGGGAAGCCCACTTCAGCAAAGTTTATGCTACCCCCTTCATCTGAGTGCGATTTTTTAAAATAAATCCCAGTTTGATGACAGACATTAAAGTAACCGAGGGTGAGGTGGAATTGGCCATTAATCATATTGTAGGGGGAAAGGACCCAGGGCTTGATCACGTTCCACCTGATTTAATAAAACATAATACCATTTTGTGGACCCCTATTTTGACTAATGTATTTAATAATCTTAAACATTCTGACATGCCTACTTCGTGGCGCACGTTAATCATTGTCCCTATATTTTAGAAGGGTAATTGGACAGACCCTAACTTTTGTAGACCAATTTCGTTGATAGACACCACAGTCAGTTAAAATACTAGGTTGCATAATTTCTACCAGAGTCAAGGAGTAGGTCGAAGCAGTCTGTAGTATATCCATCTCGATATGGATTTAGAAATAAGATTGAGACAACCGAAAAATGTCTAAGCCTGAATTCGGTGCTCGGCAAATATACTGTTGCCAAGCAAACACCTTTACTTGGCTTTCATAGATCTGTCTGCCGCATTTGATTGCGTTAGTCATTCCAAACTTTGGGTAATGCTATTATCACAGGGGTTGAACGTAGCACTTGTGCACTTTCTTGCATATTTGCATATCGACATGAGAGCCAGGTTCAGAATTGGTGACAAGGGCAAAGTGTCTAAGGTTATAGAGATTCACAGGGTTGTGAGACAAGGGTCCGTGTTGGCCGCTCTTATTTATTTTATATATTAATGAACTTCACCTGTTTTTAACAAGAATGACTACTTATGTTCCAAAAATCAGGGGGAGATTAATACCCACACTTTTATATGCAGATGGCGTAGTACTTATGGCTTGCACCCCAAAGGCGCTGTGTCTCCTAGTGCATGTTTTCATTGAGTTTTTGACTACACAAGCCTGCACACTAATATTTCTAAGTCACATATCATGGCATGTGGGTCAAGGTGCAGTCGGCTTTCAAACCTGTTGGCAGGTTCTAACGGCTTGACTGTAAGTAGCTTCCCATATCTTGGAGTTACCTTTGCAGCCTCAGGTCATGGATTCCAAGCATTATACAATGCAGAACACAACTATCTAAAGCAATTGTTTCTCTTCATAGTCTTCCACAGCCTCGGCAATGTGGACAACTGGCTCATCTGTTACAGATATATAAATCTCAATGTGTCCCCACAGCAACCAAGCCAAGGACGAGTCAGCCGGCGGTGTTCTGTATTGTCTGGAGTTTGCGGAGTAGGGACTTGTTGATGCCGGCGTAGTGTGCGTTTCCATAGTCCAGTCTGCTGGTGATGAGTTTGTGGGTGGCTGCCTTCCTTGACTCAGGGGGATCCACTTGAAGGTCTTGCAGAGGGTGTTGAAGCAGCTGGAGGTGACGGCGTTGACCTGGCGGTTCATGGTGAGTGATGAGTCGAGTACGATGCCGAGGTTCTTGGCATGGTCTGAGGGGGGTAGGTGGGCTTCCGAGGGCGGTCAGCCACCAGGTGCTGTACCATGCAGAAGGGGTGGTGACGAGGACTTCTGTCTTCTCAGCGTTGGGCTTCAGGCAGCTGTTGGTCATCCAGACTGTGACATCTTGTATTCCTTTCTGGAAGTTGAGTTTGGCAGTGCTGGGGTATTTGGTGAGGGAGAGGATGAGCTGGGTGTCGTCGGCGTTGGATACGATGTTGAGGCAGTGTTGTTGGACGATGGCTGTGAGAGGGGCCATGTAGATGTTGAAGAGGGTGGGGCTCAGGGATGAACCCTGTGGGACTCCGCAGGTGATTTTCATGGGGTCGGAGAGGAAGGGTGGGAGTCTGATCCTTTGGCTTCTTCCGGGGAGGACTGATCGGATCCAGTCCAGGGCTGTTCCTTGTATGCTTGCGTCGTGTAGTCTGGCGACTAGTGTGCGGTGGGAGATGGTGTCGAAGGCCGCTGATAGGTCAAGTAGGATAAGGGCTGTGAGTGGCCTTGGTCCAGGAGTGTGCGGATGTCGTCTGAGGCGGCGAGTAGGGTGGTCTCTGTGCTGTGGTTGCTTCAGAATCCGGATTAGGACGGGTCGAGGACAGAGTTCTCTTCAATAAATCATGTCAGTTTCCTGTTGACTGTTTTCTCTGCAACTTTGGCTGCGAAGGGGAGGAGCGAGATGGGCCGATAGTTCTTGAGGTCAGTGGGGTCAGCTGTGGGCTTCTTGAGCAGGGGTCTGACTTCTGCGTGCTTCCAGTCGTCTGGGAAGGTGAATGTTTTGAAGGTGGTGTTGATGGTGTGTTGTAGTTCGGGTGCGATGGCGGCCGCGGCTCTGTGGTAGATATTAGGGGGGCAGTGGGGGCCCCCGAGTGGATGCTTTTCATGGTCGAGGCGTAGTCTTTGGCCATGATCAGTGTCCAGTTGTAGATGGTGGGCGGGCTGGTGTTTCTGGAGTGCAGGGGGCCCATCTGCGGCGCCTGCTGGATGGTCGATGAAGTTGTCGTAGAGGTTTTGGATCTTGAGGTGGAAATAGGTTCCAAGCTTGTCGCAGAGGTCTTGGGATGGGGCGATGTCTGTGGCTTCGCTGTGTGAGTTGGTGAATTCTTGAATGACACTGAAAAGTTCCTTGGAGTTGGCCAGGATTTTATTGTGGATGAAGTTCCTCTTGGTGGCTCTGATCTGGTTGTGGTAGTCCGTCATGGCGTCCTTGTAGTTGGTGTGGTTTTCGGTTGTCTTGGTGTTTCTCCAGTTCTTCTCCAGGCGTCTGTAGGTGCGTCTGGCTTCTTGGAGAGCGGTGGTGAACCAGGCCGCTTTCCTGGGGCATTTCCTGTCGGGGTTGCGTAGCGGGCGAGCTCGTCTGCGCAGTTGGAGATCCAGGTGTGGAGTTCTCTGGCTGCGTCGTGTGCCCAGGTGTGGTTGTATCGGGTGAGGGTGAAGTTAAGTTGCTCGTCGGTAACCTTGCTCCAGTTCCTTCGTGGTGGGCGTGGGGCTGGTTTGGGTTCCTTGGGTTTGTTGATGGTGAAGTGTACGCAGTTGTGGTCAGTCCATGGCGGCTGCATTGTGAGGTTGAATTGACGCAGTCTCCTGCCGCGAAGATGGGGTCGAGGGTGTGTCCTGCTCTGTGGGTCGGTGTGTTGACGAGTTGTTTAAGTACAATGCTGGCGAGGTTGTCACAAAGGATAGTGGAGTTGGGGTCGCTGGGGTTGTTGAGGTGGAAGTTCAGGTCTCCAATGAGTATGTAGTTTGGTGAGGCGATGGCGTGGGGTGCGATGAAGTCGGTGATGGTGGTGGCGAAGGGTGTTCGGTGGCCGGGAGGTCTGTAGACCAGGGTTCCTCGAAGTGTGGCTTTGGGGGTGGTCTGGATCTGGAAGTGCAGGTGTTCTTTGGAGGAGAAAGTTTCGCTGGAGGTGGTGAGGCGGAGGGTGCTCTTGTGGGCGATGGCGAGGCCCCCTCCCAGGTGGTTGGGGTGGTCTTTCCTCTGGATCTTGTATCCGTGTGGGATGGAGATGCTGATGTCGGGGTGGGCGATGCGTTGGTCCAGGTCTCTCTGAAGAAGGCAATGTCGGGCGAGAAAGAGTCGAGTAGGTTCCAGATTTCCATGGCATGTTTGTGTACGAAGCGTACGTTGAGGAGGATGCATTTTAGGGTGTCACCGGTGCTGGTGTAGGCGGTGTTGGAGGCCGGGTGGCAGTGAGGGTCTGGCAGCAGTGGAGGCAGGAGAACTGGCCGTGGGTCGTGTTCGGCGAGGCCTGTTGGCATTCTGTAAGTCTTCCAGGGTTGAGTGCGAGGAGGGTGGTGATGTAGTAGCGATGGGTAATGGGAGGTTCAGGGATCCTGGCGCTGGCCGTGCTTGGGTTGCAGCTTGGCGCAGACAGGTTTGCCTTTGGCGCACCAGCGGCAGACCCGCTGCGCGACCACGTAGAGGCCGCCATTAAGTAGGAGAGATGGGAGGGAGGAGAGGCTGGAAGGCGGGAGCGGGGGAATTCCAGGGGGGAATTCTGGGGGGGGGGGGAGGTGCGGCATGGGCAGCAGCGGCAAAAAGCAAAGGGACCAGGCAGGCACGAGAAAATAATAACAGCGGTGGAATTAGAGTAAGACACAGATGGGCACAAAACCAGTGGCACAACAGGGAAAAATTAAGAAGAAATAAACGGCTGAGAAAGGTTACGGTGGTTGCAGGCAGTCTGGTCCCAGTTCGAGTGGGCAGCAGCCTCGAACCTCCCAAGGAGGAGGTTGGGGTCTGGAGGCAAGAGACGGCACAGCGGAGCTGCTGGGAGAGAGTGGACCTAGACCGAGGGTCGGAGTTCTTACATCTTAAAAGGCCATGGTAGTACTTACTGCAAGACAACATTGGTCACCTGCCTGAATGGAAAAGCAATCAACCAGTATTTAATCTACACAAATATTTTGAGCTCAAACGTCTCTCCATTCTTTTTAGGCACTAAATAGTAGTGCAAAAAATAACTAAATAGTCTCTGGTAGTATTTTCTCAACTCGTTTATGTTTTAATTCAAGGTACGCATCATAGCATGGACCTAGCCTGACAGCAATGGAGCACTGCAAAACAGCCCAGGGATACTATTCAGAATAGTTTAAACAAGACAGAATATCCATGGATTTGAGACCTTTTGGTTAGAGGTGTAGTGTTCTTTGAAGATATAGGTCTTTAGATGGATAAATCTTTACACATCCTGCTTCAAACACGTGATCTGTAAAGGAGTATGCCCACAGGTAGAACTTCTTCTGAATGGGAAAAAAGCTGGTAAGACAGATTGTATGCATTACGATATGTAAAGGTGGGGGGGTCGGGGGGTTTAAAAAAGTGTAGACAAGCAAAAACAAATTTAACATGCATATGCACAAACCTGCTCGACTAGATGGATCAAGGAAAGCTCAATTAATTTGATGACTTGTAAAGCATTCTATGAGTTCTGATGAAAATGTATCCATATGCACAAACCTGCTGGACTAGATGGACCAAGGAGTACTCAATGATTTCTATGACTTGTATAACATTCTAGTAGTTCTCATGAAACGTTTTGTGAATCCCCAAAAAGAATGGAAATTTACTCAAATCATGAGTAACCTTTGATATGCAGGGATCCACCTTTTAAGATGTTTCCTTATCTTCCCCAGAGTGCTCGGTTTCATTCGAACTTATGATGGAAATGAAAGGCAAGACAATTAGGTCAACCAGCATGACAGAACATAATTGAACAGGCTTTGCAGAAAGAAAAGCCATGATACTATATTTTCAAGCGCTTCTTAAGATAAATTGATTTGGTGGGGAACAACAATAGCAGAGGCGTGCCCTGTCATTTGCATGATCTCAAAGAGGAATGTGTAAGAGTAGATACTTCCAATTTTGAACCTAAATACGGTTTTGGGTTTGAAAAAAACCCATCAATGTGTGGTGAGCCAGTGTTCAAATCAATGAAGTATCATAAAATAAAATCTGTACATAAGCCGCTAACTCCCAAAATACTTTTTTAATTCTCGGGGGCGTGGCCTGGAGCCGATGTAGGAGGTCGAGGATTCCGGAGCTCCTCGGTGGCCTCCCTCCGTTGACAGCCATCCTGAGGATTACTGGGGCCCCTTACCTCCCAGAATGATGGGGAATGCCTGGTGAGCCGGTGGGTGCTCCCTTGTGGTCGGCGGCCTGCTGGTGACGGAGAGCGGCTTCCTTCTTCTCCCCGCCGTGTGACTGGCAGCGGCGCCGCAAGATGGCAGCGGAACCTGGCTGCTGAGAGCGCTGTGGCCCGTTGCTCTCTGGGGGCCGGACTTTGCCCTGGGCAGCGCTGGGGGCCTAGGAGTGAGTCCTCCGTGGAGGCGGGTGGCAGACGACGGCGGAGCTGACCCAGCGGCGATTACTACGGATGAGGCGACACGACCGGGGGCTGATGCCTGGCCTTAAGATGGCGGTTGAGTGACGGCCGGGAGAGGAGACCTGCACGGTGCGGTGACTGCGGTGTGGGCGCTGTTGGTGAGCCGGCGGAGCGGGCCTGCTGCCTGCCTCCCGCTTTGCTTTACTCTGCTGTGCTGGTGGACGCTTTCAGGAGTGGGGGGGGGGCACAGCGGAATGGAGGCGACGAGAGCCGGCTGGCGGTGAGAGGATCCCTTATCTGGAAGTGGGCCTCGCTGTTGGTGGCAGATTTTGCCCGTGGGCCCACTGGAGCTGCTGGTGCCTGGGGTCTTGCTGTCCTCATTGACTGCCTCTACACTTCACCCTTGGGGTGCACTGGACTGCATGGTGGTGCGAGTGGGGTCACTGTGGGGGTGCTAGTGGAGGCGGCGGGCGCTGGAGTAGCAGGGTACTTTGAGCCTACGGCCTGTGGATTGGAGGCTACTTCCCCGGGGTGACTGTGACTAGGGGGGCTGCGGGTGGGCCGTTGGCTCCCCATGGAGAGCGCCGCTGCGCTGCTGGGGTCCGAGGAGGAGTGGAGATCTGGGGAGCACTGGCGGACTACTGCTTGCTCCCTGTGAAGTGCGGGCTGTGTGGAGTGCCCCTGTTCACCCTTATGACTGGAGGGTGCGGGGTTCTGCCCCTGGACGCTTCTGGACTGCTGGTGCCACGGTAGCTGGCTTCCATATTCGCGCTACACTAAAGTTGCCCCTGACTGTGATATTTGGGAGTTGCTGGAGTGGAGGACGCCTGGAGGCCGGGGGCACTTGGTGTGCGATTGCGATGGGTCAAACGTCACGGAGGCGGGGATTTGCTGTCCTGCAGGATGAAGATGGGGGGCACCGGTCTGAAGGCGAGGACGCTGCGACGAACACCCCCAGGGCGGAGACTTCGAGTGGTCCTACCTTGGTGGACATAATGCAGGCCATCACGGCGTCCCGAGAGGCCCTCGAGACCAAGATAGACACTATAGGTGTGGACCTGGCTTTATTACAAGATGACCACAAGAAGCTGAAGGAACGGGTGACGGCAAATGAGCGGACAATGGCGGACGTACCGGACAGGGTGACCGCCTTGCAGCACACCTTGGACCAGATGGCGAACAGGGTGTGAGTGCTGGAGCTGAGAGCGGAAGACAGCGAAGGCCCTCCCACAGGAATAACCTCCGCATCGTGGGTGTTCCGGAACAGGCGGAGGGGAATGATGCAGTCCGATACCTGGAAGACTGGTTCCGATCTGAGGTTGCGCCGGAGGGGTTACCCCCGTTTTTTGCCCTGGAGAGAACCCACAGAGTCCCGGCTAGGCCTCCTAAGCCGGGAGCGCCCCCGCGGCCCGATTGCTACACTACCGGGACAGGGACCACCTCCTGCAGCAAGCTCGAGAGAAACAACACCTGCAGATTGCCAACTCCAGGTTGATGCTCTTTCCGGATTCCACCCGGGAGGTCCAGAAGCAGCGCGCCTCTTTCTTCGCTCTCAAGCGGAAATTGCGACAACACCACCTTTCCTATGCGATGCTCTTTCCGGCACGGCTGCGGGTGGTGGACGGCTCCACTACCCTCTTTTTCACCACCCCAGAGGACGCGTGGCACTGGCTCGAGACGCGACAGGCGGGATCGCTGCGGAGTCTATCGGGGAGTGCCGGGGAGAGGCGATCCCGTTGCCGTGAGTCCGCCGTGGTCCCTGTCGCCGCCGGATCGTCACCTTGAGCGCGACAGAGCTGTACAGGCGGTGGTGGCGATTAGTCAAAGTGGCTCCAGGCCGGCTTCTGCTGCTTCTAGCTGAGGATTGGAGAGGTCCGGTTCTTCTCCGGCTACCAGCACGAACGGGGACTCCGATAATGAGCTGCCCGAGGTCACTCTGCAAACAGTGGACTTGTTTGGCTGATTGGGACCTGCCTGGGAGTGTGGGACGTGCTTGTACTCTCGCCCAGGTTTGTTTATTGGAGGGGCTGTGACCTGGGAGCAGAGGGGAATTGCTTTTAATGGAATGGCATCAGGGGGGGTTATTGAGGGGCTCCTGTTGGTTCACTCACACTTGACAGAGGGAGAGCCGGGAGGGCTTTGGGTCTCTTGTGTCGGCTCACGCTTCACTATCCATGATGGCAAGGTTAACTGTTCTGTTTGTTTGGATGGGGACTAGTTTTAGGGTGCCTGTCCTGGGGTGTGGGAGTTCGGGGAGTTGGGATGCTGGGGTGGGGGGAGGGCGGGGCCAAGCATGTCACAGCAGGAGGTGGACTGAGCAGTGATTACAGTGCTGTGTTATGGCTGCCACCGAAGGTATTAAGTGTATATCGTGGAACATTAGGGGGATGCACATCATGGCTCGACGACATACAATTCATGCTTATCTTCGACGGCAGGGGGTGCAGATAGCCTTGTTGCAGGAGACGCACCTGGACAAGCAGGAGGGGCTAACACTGCAACGGAGATGGCGAGGGCAGATGTTTTGTACCAGATACTCGGCATATGCGCGGGGCATGTTGGTTTGGATCCGAGCGGGGGTGCCGTTTCAGAGCACTGGGCAGGTGATCGACCCGGATGGTCGCTATGTGGTGGTAGCGGGGCGGCTAGATGGTAGGGATATTGTTTTAGGTAGTATCAATGCTCCGAACTCAGACCAGTCCTCCTTTTTTGCATGCCTTTCTGGCAAACTGGCCCCCTGGTTGACTGGCTCGGTGCTACTGGATGGCGACTTTAATTGTATTACTGATGTTTCGCTGGATCGTTCTCATCCTCCTCTCCCGGATTCTCCGGTCCATCGGTTGGCTAAAGTGCGACAGGAGTGGCAGCAACAGTGGGGGCTGACAGATACCTGGAGAGCACATCACCCGGCTGACAGGGATTATTCTTACTTCTCATCATTACATGTTCGGTTGGACTCGATCCTTAGCTCCCCAGATGTCCACGGGGCAATGGTCCATAGTGAATATCTAGCTAGGACGGCGTTGGATCATAATCCCCTGTTGACAGTCTTGCATTGGCTGCAGGATCGTCCCGCCATCACCACATGGCGACTTCGTCCGGACACCTTAGAGGACCCGGTGTTCCGGGATACTATTGGGTCTGCTATTGATGACTATTTTCGACTTAACACCAGAACGGCATCATCTAGGGTGGTGGAATGGGATGCGTTCAAGGCAGTAATTTGGGGGTAATGTATAGGCGAGGTGGTGGGAGCCCGCAGAGTGTTGCTCAATGATGTGCAGAAGGCGGAGCAGCGGCTGCGCGAGGAAGAGAGGGAGCGCCCGGAACGCCCGGACAGGCATGCAGGGTTGCTTGAGGCACGAGAGGCTCTTGCAGTCCAACTTGAGAGGCTGCGATGCTTTGACTTCAAGGCATACACAGATAAGGCGCATGTGGAACGGGATAAGGCGGGGGCGTTGCTAGCTTGGCTGGCTAACCCGGCGCGTAGGGGCACACAGATACTGGAGCTGAGGGGACCAGGAGAGGAGGCATTTCTCACCCAGAAGCGCATTAATACTTGTTTCCTGCATTATTATGCGGAGTTATATCGAAGTAGGTTGGGGCCTGGGACGCCGGGTGATAAGGACTTCTTGCCTAAGGCGGAGTTGCCACGACTGGAGGCTGCCGCCGCAGAGGTGCTGGGCCGCGATATTGAAGTGGGAGAGGTACGCCGCGCCATAAAGCGCATGGCCAGGAACAAAACGCCGGTGACAGACGGGCCCCCCGTTGAATTTTATGCAGCTTACACAGATGCTCTTACTCCCCATTTGGTGGCGCTCTATAATACGGCGCGTCGGGAAGGTGTCCTCCCTACTTCCACGCGAGAGGCTCTCATAGTCCCCCTCCTCAAGTCGGGCAAGCCGGCCTGGGATTGTTCATCCTATAGGCCTTAGCGATGCTCAATCTCGATTATAAGATCTTAAGCAGCATCTTGGTCAGTCGTTTGATGCCTCATATGACGGCATTGGTTCATGCGGACCAAGCTGTGTTTATTCCCTCCCGCAATACTACGATGAATGTCCGCAGACTCCTGCGCATATTGGGGTCCAACTCCTATGACAAGGAAGAAGCTTGTATTTTTGCGGTTGATATCGAAAAAGCTTTCGATAGCCTGGAGTGGCCCTACCTTTTTAATGTATTGCGAGAGTTTGCATTGGGAGAAAACTTCGTGCAGTGGACGGCACTGCTTTACAGTGCTTCCACTGCACGGGTACGGACGGGGGGTCTGATTTCTGACGCCTGCATAGTCGCTCGGGGAACAAGACAGGGCTGGTCACTATCCCCTTTATTGTTTGCCCTGGCAATAGAACCCATGGCGGCGCACGACAGGTCAGGGCGGTATTTCCCAGGGCTCGTAGTGGAGGGAAGAGTACACCACATAGCGCTGTATGCAGATGATCTCCTTATGTTTCTGCCAGATACTGGAGATGTGTTACGAGGAGCGCGAGTCTTGCTGGAGACCTTGGGGAAGGTGGCGGGCCTCAGGGTGAATTGGAATAAGTCCTGTCTGTTCCCTGTCAGACAGGGTGAGCTGGATCGGTCGAGGGTAGGGGATGTCTTGTGGGAGTCCCGGTGTTTACCATATTTGGGGACACAAATTTATCATGATCCCGCTGACCTACTGGAGGGTAACGTGGGGCGGGCATTGCGGGGAGCGAAGTCCTGCTTTGATTTTTGGGGGTCCCTTCAGTTGTCGGTGGCTGGTAGGGTTGCTTTGTTGAAAATGATCATCTTGCCTCGGTTTCTTTATTATTTTGGGAGCCTCCCCGTCTAGATTCTGAGCAGACTCTTCACACAGCTGAACACTTTGATTACGGGGTTTCTTTGGGGAACTGGCCAAAGGAGGGTGGCGTTAGCTACCCTGCAGAGGCACAGGGCGGAAGGGGGCCTTGCGTTGCCGGACTTTGAGGCTTACAATCATGCTGCGCAACTTCAGTGGTTCACGAAATGGGTGGCGGGCCACATTAGGCGGCCGGAGGAACAGGACGGGTTGGACTCGAGTTGGCACCTCCTGTCCTGCGTGCTGCTACGGGTGCCACTGAGAGGTGCTATACTGCCGCCGGAATTGGGGACGATTCGACAATGCTGGGCGCGACTGGTCAGGAGGGCACATGGGGGGACCCCTTATGTTCCTGAGATCTCGCTGCGGATGTGCGAGGTGTTGCCTCATGGGGGAGACTGGAGCCAGCTGCTGGCCTGGGAGGAAGCGGGAGTCACGGCCATAGGTGATCTCTATGAGGACAGTGGTCTTCTTCCCTTTCAGGACCTCTGTGAGCGCCACGATCTCCCGCTGGGGGATTTTCTCTTGCATGCTGCTCTGTCAGCAGCCATTAGGGAGCATTGGCGCAGTGGGCTGGTGGAACCAGATACTTGCCAATATGTAGTGATGGTGGCGGGTACTTTTAAAGCGGTGACCTGCCTTTATCGTCGAATCACTAGTGACATGCGCAAACCGCTGACGGCGCTGCGTCTCAAGTGGGAGGCGGATCTAGGGGAACCCATTGCAGAAAAGGCTTGGGAGGCGATTGTGGAGCGGCCGTGGAAATGTTCTCGGAACGCACGGTTCCAACTCATTCAATTTTATATTTTCCATAGGGCCTACCTCACCCCCAGTAAAATTGCTGAGTACTTTGCGGGGTCGGGTGATTGCCCTCATTGTGCCCAGGGTGGGGCGAACCTTCTACACATGCTCTGGGACTGCCCGCGGGTGGGAGACTTTTGGCGGGAGGTGATGACTGCTCTGCTGACTGTGACAGAGAGAGAGCTAGTGATGTCGCCTGGACTCTGCTTGTTGCATTGGTTTCCGCACACCACCAAGACTAAGTTTACTAGCCGGTTTATAGACCTGGGGTTGATCCTGGCTAAGTGAGAACTTACTTCCCATTGGAAGGCGAGGCAGGGTCCTAGTTTGGTGCGCTGGAACAGGGAGATGGTGAAGTGGGCAGAGAGTGAAGGGAACTATAGGTTACAGTTGGCCTGCCGTTGTGGCAGTGAGAAATCTCATGAAATGGCGCAAGCATGGGTGGCACTCCTGGAGCTGCTCAAACATCCTCCAGAAGATGATGAAGAGGTTTCTGAGGAGAGGGCAGGGGGCACTTGAGCGACTCTTCACTGCAGGAGGGAGTGTGGAGCGGGGGGAGACTCCTGGGCTCATGATAGGTGATTTTTCCTGATGTACTTGTCCGACTCATTGCTGTATCCCGTGTGGTGGGGAGCGTGGGAGGTGGTCTGCGAGGCATATCTGTTCTATTGTATAACTTAGTGGCTGGCGACATGCCTGGGAGGGTGGCTGGGGAGGGGCTTTGTTGGGCAAGTTTTTGAGCAGGGAGGGGCGTGAGGGTGGGGGGGGGTCTGTTGTTCCACTGTTATGTTATGTTATGTTATTTGATTTTGTATAGCGCACACCTGCCGCAGCAAAGAGGCGTCCTGGCGCTTTGGAGATGGAAAACACAACACCACAGAAATAACTAGAGCGGAAGAGACTAGGCTTTAGAGAATAGGAAGGTTTTCAAAGACTTCCTGAAGAGAAGCAAGTCCGGAATAGCACGGAGAGAGGCAGGCAGTGAGTTCCAAAGGGTGGCTGCCAACACCGAAAAGGAACGACCACCTATTCGCGCTTTCTTAAAACGCGGAACTATAGCTAAATTGGACCCTGCAGATCGGAGGGATCTAGAAGGAACATAATGGAGAATAGTCTGGGTGAGAATGGGAGGGGAGGCTAACTTGAGAATTTTAAAAGTTACACAGAGTGCTTTAAACTTAATTCTCTGGCCTACTGGTAACCAGTGGAGGTCTTGGATGGTATGACGAACAGAAGCAAACCTAGGAAGGCCGACCAGCATTCTGGCCGCAGCATTTTGAACCCGCTGAAGGCGGGCTAGTTCTGCCTGATTAACACCCAGAAGCAGAGAGCTGGCATAATCCAGTCTGGTAAGAACCAGAGCTTGTACAATGATCTGTCTGGTGTCTGCGTCGAAAAATTTAAAAATGGGCCGAAGGCACTGCAAGGCACCGAAACAGGTGCCAGCTACACGTTTGGTATGGGGGGTGAAAGAAAGTTTATCGTCAATCCATACACCCAGATTTCTGACTTCAGCTACAGGAATGGGAACAGGACCCAACTCCAATGGCCACCAATTGTCTCCCCATAGCCCAGTATCCTTACCAAAGATGATGACCTCGGTCTTGGAGGCGTTGAGTTGGAGTCTATTTTCCGCCAACCAGCCTGCCACTGCCTTAAGAGCTGACTGAAAGGTCGAGGCATCCATAGTGGAGTCACCATTAAGTGCCACCGCCAGCTGCGTGTCATCGGCGTATGACACCATGGTGAGACCAAAACTACGGGCTACCTCCGCCAATGGCTGAACATATATATTGAATAAGGTAGGGCTGAGAGCCGAACCCTGTGGAACACCCTGAGGAATGGGACGAGGGGCAGAGACATAGGGCGGTAAAGATACCTTGAAGGTTCGATCCCTAAGAAAGGAGCGAAACCATTCAAGGGCCATCTCTCCAACTCCTGCTTCCCCAAGACGCTGCAAAAGAATGTGGTGGGAGACCGTGTCAAAGGCGGCACTGAGATCCAATAGGATCAGTGCTGCCGTCTGACCCCGGTCCAGCAATTTCTTAATATGCTCCACCACCACCAGAAGAGCAGTCTCGGTACTGTGGCCCGCGCGAAAACCATTCTGAGATTTATCCAATATGTTGGCTTCCTGCAAGTGAGAGGAGAGAAGGCAATTCACGTGAGCCTCAGCTAATTTAGCCATCCAGGGGAGGAGGGAGATGGGACGGTAGTGTTCTAATTTTGCAGGGTCAAGGGAGGGTTTTTTAAGAATAGGTATGACGGTCGCCTGCTTCCAAGCAGTGGGAACACTGCCAGTGCTAAGAGAGAGATTAATAAGGCTATGCATAGCCGGATAACAACACTCAGCACATTCCCGTAACTGAGTAGGCCTCATAGGGTCATCGGGTGACCCAGATTTAACTTTAATTGTCAAAGCTTTGAACTCCTCTTGGGTGGGGCTGGGAATAACCTGTAGCCGCTTGGAGGTCAATGGGGCTCTGATATTCTCAGTGATGGAAAGATGTGAGAATGACCTGTAGATGGCATCGACCTTTTCAACAAAGAACGAGGCTAAATCCTCACAATGGGCCATAGAAGCTGGCAAAGTGGTGGCAATCTTTCTGCTAGTGAGGTCCTTACAAACCCTAAAGATAACCTTAGTCGGGTTCGTGCTGTTCTTAATCTCCTGGGAGTAGAAGGCTGCCCTAGCTGTACATATGGCCCGGTGGTACAATCTGGTGCAGGTCCTATATGCTGATTTAAGGTCAGCATCATAGGTTCTGCGCCATGCGCGTTCCGCCTTTTTACAAGAAGATTTCATCAGCTTAAGGGATTCATTGTACCAAGGACTGGAGGGGCTAGATCTAGTCTTACTCCACCTAGCAGGTATAAGAATATCCAATGAGTGGTCCAACCACTTACAGAAGCTGTTATAGCCAAGAGAGACTTCTTTAGGAGGAAGGGGATGGTGCTTCATCAAAAGATGGTGAAAATGCTCTAAATTCAGGTTTCTCCAGGGACGTTTGAGAATATCAGGAGTATTATTCCTAAGGGGAGGAATGTTAGTGACAATACGAGCCTCGATCAGATAATGATCGGTCCAGGCCATAGGCTTGGGCTGGAGCACTGAAATATTAGTCGAGATATTCGTCACAAGGGGGTCAAGCAAATGTCCGCCAGTATGAGTAGGTGATTCTACCAATTGGAGTAAATGAAAAGTTTCCAGATCAGCCAAAAAACTGTGCACCGAATTGGAGAATGGCGCATCCATATGCAAGTTAAGATCTCCAATGATCGTAAAATTGGCTGTTTTCATGACAATAGAGGAGACCACCTCCAGAAGACTGAGACGGAAAGCGCTCTCGGGACCAGGAGGCCTGTAAATTAATAGTCCTGAGAGGGAAAAATGAGGATTTACAGTGATGTTAAAATGCGCGCTCTCACATCCAGCTATAGTGGTCGGATTCCAGGCACACGGATAGCAAGTTTTAACTGCAACCGCAATGCCACCGCCCCTAGCGTGACGATGGAGCGAATGCATAGTATATCCCGCTGGGAGAGCTAGATTTATAACCGCCATAGATTGGTCATGAAGCCAAGTCTCAGTAAAAAAAAAGATATCTGGATTCTCATCAGAAATCAAAGAAAATACTTCATGAGAATGAGAGGCCAACGATCTCACATTTAGGTGAAAAGTTTTGAGGGCAGGATGGATGACTGAACTCGAAACAGAGTCAGGCATATGAGCCCTACAGACTATGGGTTGGCGACTCACTATAGGCAATGGAGCCAGTAATTTGAAGGAACAAGTAGGACATAGATATGGTCCACTTAATGGATCCAAGGCACCATGATGGCAACCACTTACCCCACTACGCAGCCGATGCAGGTCTCCTGCAGCTATCATCCTGAAACAACCAGAGTGCCCTGCCCTAGCGCTGATGGGCACAGACGGGCAGGACTCTGGCGAGACTCAGGCGTAGGGAAGGCGTGACCGCTGCGCGTGACCGCTTAGCTTCAAGCGAGCATTAAGTAGGTGCGCGGCGGCGAACAACGCTAGAGCGCTAACCCCCAAGAAGGGAATTGCCTTCCCAGTATGGCGTCGTCCCGTGTCACGTGACCCAGAAGCCCCGGAACCCGGATCCGCAAAAGAGCGGTGATAATACTCCAATTATGTGCGGTAAGGGGCGAGGAGGGTCGCAGCAGCAGGATAAAAGCAGGGGAAATGTAAATCAATCAACAAAAATACAAAAATAGGGCAGTTTAAAAGATAGCGCGAGCCACAATACAGCGCTTGTCCTAGTAACGCTGCAAGCGCGGTGGTCACCTTCTCCGCATTGGATGGTACCTGTACGGCGGGCAGCAGGGTAATGTGGATACTTTATGGGACATTGGATGTGGGTCTGGGCAGAGATTGATGGGCTGTTGGTGGTGCTTCCTTCTGATCTTCGCTATCGCCCAGTCATTGGGCGGCGGGGATGTGTGTGTATTTACATGAAACTTAATAAAAATCCGTTTAAAAAAAAAAAAAGACTTTTTTAATTCTCACCCACCAGTGAAACCTATGCTTGAGAGACTGTGACATGAGGTACATGCATGTTCAGGCTAGCCACTTGGAAGGTTACTGTCTTTACTTTGGAGGGTGACCTCATCGCCAAAGAAAAAAGTGTTGGCTGACAAGGTTATGGAATCTGATTGCCTATTAGCAAAGGAAGATCTTGAAAGATCAGTAATGTTTGGGTTCTCACATCAGATAACAGTAAGCTATCATGCCTGCAAAGACTCTCTCTTCCTCAGAGATTAAAAAAAAGAGCCTGAAAAACCTTACACTAATCAGAGAACGTTAAATCAATCAAGGATTTGTAAAGTGTGGCAAATCACCCATAAGGGTCTCAGGGCGTTGGAGTTGCTGACTGCTTCATGGTGATCTGTTCATTTGAACAGCGAGGTCTTAAGTCCTTTTCCTGAATTGCTGGAGAAATTAGGTGGTCCTTAGGTGCAGGGGAAGGTCATTTCAAGCTTTGGCAGACAGATGTGAGAAGGAGCGACCTCTGCTGTTGCCTCTGTGCATCCGGTGGGTGTCTGCGAGGCAGAGGGCGGCGGATCCTAAGTGTCTGGTCAGTTAGTGGAAAGTTATGCGTTTGTTGATGTAAGTTGGTCCTTCAGCGTGCAGGGCTTTGTATGCGTTGGCCAACATCTTGAACTGTCATCTCTTCTGGATCAGGAGCCAGTGTAGCTTCTTAATGTGAGGTGTGATAGGAGTTTGTCTGGGAAGGTCGATGACGAGTCTGGCCACTGAGTTTTGAATTGTCTGTAGTCTCTTCAGGAGGCATGATGTGATTCCTACGTAGAGTGTGTTTCCACAGTCTAGCCTTCTGGTGATCAGGGCCTGCGTGGCGGTCCTTCTGGTGTTGACTGAGAGCCACCTGAAGATCTTGTGGAGCATGCGCAGGAAGTGCAAGCAGGCAGACAAGAATGCGTTTGCCTGTTTCCTCATAGATAGCTGGCTGTCCAAGATGATGCTGAGGTTGCGGGCGTGGTCTGTCGGGTGGGCGATGGGCTGAGTTCAGCAGGCCATAATGTGTCATTTCATGGGGATGTTTTGTCCCCAAAGATGAGGACTTGTCTGTGTTGAGTTTGATACAGTTGTCCTTCATCCAGTCAGCGATGTTCATCATACCCCTGTGGAAGTTCGCTCTGGTGGTGGAGGGGTCTTCTGACAGCGTGAGGTTGAGCACTGGTGTCATCAGCATAGGAGATGATGCTGAGTCCGTGCGATCGGACGATTTTGGCCAGCGTAGTCATGTACATGTTGCTTGGGCAATGCCACAGATGATCTTGGTTTTCCGAGGTGAATGGTGGAAGATTGATTCTCTGGGTTCTTCTGGTGAGGTATGAGGCGATCCATTTGAGGGCGTCTTCCTGGACTCCAAAGTGGTTGGATCAAGATGTGATGGGAGACGGAGTCGAAGGCAGCTGACCGGTTCAGGAGGATGAGGGCTGCCGTTTCCCTGCGGTCCCGGAGGGCCCTGATTTTATCAGTGACTGCGATTAGGGCCGTCTCTGTGCTGTGGTTGGCCCAGAATCCAGATTGAGAGGGGTCCAGGAGGAGCTGTGCGCTTTACAAATGCTGGCATTTATTTGTAGTGTGCCAGGTGTTTGGTGAGTTGCTGGTTGTTTGCCTTCTCGAGAACCTTTGCTAGAAAGGGGAACAGGGAAATGGGCTGACAGTTCTTTGGTTCTTTTGAGTCGCAGATGGTTTCTTAAGGAGGGGCCTCACTTCAGTGTGTTTTCAGTTTTCAGGGAAGGAAGCCGAGGTGAAGGAGGTGTTCAGGACTTTTGTCGTCAATTGTCTTGCTCCCGAGGTTGAAGAAGTGGTGGGGTTAGGGGCCAGTGGGTGCTTCTGAGTGCACAGAGCTCATGATGGAAATTGTGGCTTGAGTTGTGAGAGAGTCCCAATGGGTGAGCAGGGGTTCGGAGTTTGTGCTTGTGGGTGCGAGCAGGCGGATGCTGTAGACGGTGGTTGGTTGAGGTTGGAAATTTTCATAGGTGACTGAGATCTTGTTGTGGAAAGCACACCAGGGTCTCACACAGTATTTGGGAGAGGGTGATATTGTTCCCCGCAGCTGCAAGGTTGAAGAATTCCTTCACGAGACAGTGGTACTGGTTGAGTGCTGACTTGAAGGTGGTATGGTCTTCAATCTCTTTGCTGATACGGCACTTCCTTTGCAGTTGCCGGCAGTTGCGTTTGGTGGATTTCAGCTCCGTGGTAAACCAGTTGGCTCTTCTAGCTGGTCCTTTGGATTTGGCTTGCAAGGTGGGGGCAATTGTGTCAGCACAATCAGTGGTCCACTGGGAGAAGTTCTTCGCAGCCTATTCTGGGTTGGATGTTGTATCTGGGAGGTGGGAGTTGAAACCGTTGTTCCTCTGGTCCAACGATATCCTTTTCTAGTTTCTGTGTATGGAGCCAGGGGGCACGGCGCCTGTGTTGGTAGGTCCTGAGATGGTGAAGTGGACGCTGTAGTGGTTGGTCCAGGTGAGCTGTGAGACGTGGTTGTAGTTAACTTCATCGCTGGATGTGAAAACGGGATTGATAATTGGTCCTGTGATGTGGGTAGGGTCGGTTACAAGTTACTTGAGATAATGTTGCTCATGCTTTCCAAGAGGTCGGTTGTGTTAGTGTCACTGGGGATGAAGTTAAGATCCCCTAGGAAGATGTAGTGCTCGGAGTTGATGATGATCAAGGCGATGAGGTCAGAGATGGCGTTGCAGAAGCTGGGGCGTGGTCCTGGTGGTCTGTAGGAGAGGGTGCCTCTAATGGTGCTTTTTCTGTCTGTGTGGAGTTGAAGTTGAGATGCTCCATGATCGGGGTCGAATTTTCTGAGGAGGTTGTGCAGCGGATGATGTCCTTGTATATGATGGCGATTCCACCTCTGTATTTGTTGGTTCGGTCCCGGTGTGTAATCTTGTAACCTTTGTGGGTGACGATCGCGATGTCCGGTGCAGAGGCAGGGTTCAGCCAGGTCTCAGTGAGGAAAAGGGCACCCAGGGTGAGGGATGACATTGTGTCCCAGTTCTCCGGGGCATGTTTGCAGTCATTTGGCGTGGAGTTGAATGCACTGGAGTGGTGCTGTAGCGGCCTCAGTCCGTGTGGTGGAAGCAGTCGTGTTTGAGGTTTGTCCGTTGTTAGTTGCTACTGTGTTGCAGCTGAAGCAGCGGTGCTGGCAGGAGAACAGTTCTCTGGTGCTGCATGGAGATGCGCGGCAGCAGTTGTCGATGCGCCCGGGGATCCCGCGCCCAGGGATCCAGGGCTCAGAGGTCTATGCATCTACACCCCGTGTAGCAGCATGGGGTGGAACAACCAGGGTTCCTGGCACTGGGCGCAGTCGGGCTTGTGCCTGCGGAGAGCCCACTGCGCATGTCCACTGTGCGGCAACGCTGCAGCCTCCATTAACTAGGTCTTGGGAGGGGCGCCAGAATGCAAAAGCGACAGGAAATCTGAAGGCAATACAGGCCGACTCGCTGCACAGGGGCCAAAATTACCACAACAAGTAACGGGCACAGACCGGGGAAAAGAAGGAACAGAAAAACAATATCAAGAGTAAGGAAAAATAAGGCACAGAGAGAGAAGTCACAATGGTAATGGAAGACTGACAGACACAGTGACAGCAGTAGCAAAGATAATGGGAAAAAAAACAGGCGCTGAAACAGCAGTGAGAAACAATAATGGACAAATGACCGAGCACAGAACAGTGATGGGGGAAAATTAACCTGCACAGAGACAACAGTACCGAAGCCAATGGTGAAAACCTCAGAAAACAAACAAACAGTCAAAGACAAATAGCCAGGCACAAGACAACAGTAAAGGGGGCAGGAAAACGGATCACAAAACCAGGGGAGCGCACCGAGCACAGCAGTGAGTGGGGAGCTGGCACACAGACCTGCTCTATGAGGTCGTGCACCAGCCTTCATTAAGTAGGTGCTGGGAGACGGGAGGGGGAAACGGCGGGAAAGCAGGTGGCAAGGAGGGCTGGGTCACTGCACAGGAGGCAAAAATACAACAACAAGTAACAGGAAGAGACCAGGGATAAGACGGAACAGAAACACAATACCAACAGTAGGGAAAAATAACAAGAGAGAGAGAGAGAGCAGTCACAACGGTAATAGAAGATTTACAGGCACATTGACAGCAGCAGCAAAGATAACGGGAGGAAAACAGGTGCAGAAACAGCAGGAAAATAATAATGGACAAATGACCGGGTATAGAAAAACAGTGATGTGGGAAAAATTATTCGGCACAGAGACCACAGTACCGGAGCTAATGCAAAAAAACCCCCAAAAAACTGTTGCAGAAACAAACAGTTGGCACAAGACAACAGTAAAGAGGGCACAAAACCAGGAGAGAGCACTGAGAGGGGGAGAGCTGGTACACTGACCTGCTCCAGGATGACTAGCAAACTGTTATGGAATTTCCTCTAAATGGAAAGGACTGAAGCCTGGACTATTTAATGACACTAGAGCAGGAAGGGATGTCATGGATTCCAAATCAAGTACACCGTAATCCTGTATCATTCGACCAAGCCGACCGAGAGGTTAACTCTTGATGGTTAATTGATCATGCCATGCCGTTTTATCTTTTTGGTAATTTATGGACGATTTCTTGGATCTAGCATTTGAATGACTAACTCGATTTAAGTTTTTAAGCTATGCTAATGAATATAGGTTTACCAACTGAATAACACCCAATGAAACATAGGCACTGATGCTGTTCATTGGAGGGGAAAAATATCTGTCCAGAACGATTAAACGCACTTGGAACAAAATGGAGACAAGTACAGTCTTCACTGGGCCATAGAATATGGAGTAAAAAAAAAAAAAAAACTTCCAGTGACATGAATAATCAGGCCTAACTACAGAAACACTATTGTGTGTGCTTTAAAGGAGAGGTTTCACTGCGCTTGCGTACAGTGCAGGGGGTGTGTGGTGGAAATAAATCGAATGCTCAGTTAGCATGTCCACAGCAAAACAGAGGGTGAATCTGTCTAATGGCCAATACGGCGAAAAAACGGTTTTAATTTGATGTGTAATTTTACTTGTATAAACAGATAGCTTTGGTGAAAAAACGGTTATTTGCCTGAAGATTGCAGCAACACATTAAAAGTTGAGAAGGCCAAAAACGACACATGCATAGACGTGCTTGAATTGTTACCCACCAAAGTGTGGCTGAAGGCGCACCTATTTTTTTCAATAATAATAAAACCGTGTGATGAAATTTGAATCAGACAAGAGCAAAGCCATCAAGAAAAAGGTAGAAATTATTTAATGTACACATTGAACTACAACATTCAAGAAATAAAAAAAAGTAGACAGACATTTATTTTTCCTCTTTGCTAAAAATGCAGCATCTCCAAGACATGCAATTCAGCTGAAAATTTACAAAGCACTTGGTTCCGCCAAAATGTCTCTGCGCAGTCAATTTACAACGGAGTTCAAGGGTTCGGCTCGAATGCTTCCCAAGTCCAAGGCAGAATCGGTTTCCTCGTCTATTTCGCCAATGACAGCACTGCAATACACATGAAATATAATCCTTAAACACTGACAACGTATGCTTGTGACAAACAAACGCAATCTCTGCTCCACCCCCCAAAGGTTAGTACTAGTCGGGTCAATAAAAAGATAACTAAGGTTTCAGCAACGTGCTGATTTTTTTTTGTTTTTTTATATTTATTTTTATTTTTTATAATTCTTCAACAAATACAGGTACATTCGTATTGCAGTTGAGAGTTCCAGTTGGTCGTTACATATCTTCACATCAAAAATCATAGAGGAGCAATAATTACATAGTAGCTTAATTGCTATTAAACAACAGTTCAAATTGCCCTCTTTAATCTTATCCATCTGGAGCCCTCTGTGTTGCGGACGAGGTTAGAATAAGGATTGAGAAGTGTACAAAGAAAGTAGAGAAGAGAAGAGTTAGTGTGCTAGAAGTGTATTTTGGGTCTATGCTTAGCCTGGGTTGGGGACAGTGTTTGGATGATCTGCTCCATCAGAGGGAGCATTGGTGGTTCACGGTGGTTTGTATGTTTCTAGAAAGGTGTTGAGCGATTTCCACATCCCCCTAGATGAGAGTTTTGCAGGGCCGTGCTATCTGCTCCTCTGATGTATGTCACCCAGTTGAACCAGCACCTGTATGATGTTTTGGCAGTATTTTTACAGTTTGTCAGGACCAACTTGACGGCAGCGGTCAGAAGGAGGTCAAGGATGTCCCTATCGTGTTGTGTGGGGAGATGTGTGGTTATGAAGGATGTGGTAAGGGAGGAGAAAGCCGGGGTTATTGTGCATCCCAATGCCTTTTTAATAAAGTCAAAGATTTCATCCAGAGCTCTACAACTTCCTGAAAATCAAGACAGCCCTCTCAAAAACCAAGCTCTCGCCACACACACCCTCAATCATTCAGTACGTCACCAACCTCAATAAAATAGGCCATCAGGTACTACGCCCAAAGACCACCAAACTCAACGACAAAATCTCTAGCTATTGGCTTAACCAGACTGAGAACCCACTCACCGACCAGGACCTAGCTCTTCTCTGGTCTTCACCATCACGCAACAAAATCACATCAACACTGTCACAGACAAAATTCTGGCTCCTCCATCAAACATTCTGGACACTCGCCAGGCTGGCATCACTAGGTCTCAGAGATGACAACCTATGCTGGAACTGCTAGCGCATCTCATATACTACTGCCCCAAACTCAAAAAGCAACGTGCTGATTTCAAGCAAGAATTCAGCCTCAAAACATTTTCTGTAAACGTTCACAAAGTTGATAAAATTAATATCAGGTCGCATATAAATCCTAAATAAAACACAAGTATCTTGAGCTAAAAAGAAAAAATGAGCCCGGTCTATCCTGATCCTCTTGAGAACTCAGGGCAGGAGTAGTATCAGCTGAAAGGCATACAGGAGTCCAGAGTTCCACTCTAGGCGGAACGTGTCTCAGAGAGAGAGATGACTTCGAAACACCAACACACAGAAGTGCTGACATTGCGTCTTCCCGACAGTGGCAAATAGATTGAGTCAAGGTTCTCCCCATTTGTGGAAGAGACCGTGACCCACCGCCAGGTATAGTGCCTCTCGAAATGAGCTCAGCATAGATGGGGGAGTTTGTTTGTCCTGGTGTTCAGTGAGCCCGCCAGGGAGTTTGCCACCAGGAAGATACCTTGGTGGTCCCGCCATTTCCAGAAGTGCAAGGCCGCCTGGCACAGGGTCCATGAACACACCCCACCCTATGTGTGTTGCAGTAGCACCTGCATCAGCCTCCCATTGATGGATGGCAGGAAGGCTTTCAGCACTAAATGGATGTCACCAGAATGTTAATATGGAGCCGGGACTCCACCGGAATCCAGAGGCATTTGATCTCCACCTCTACCAGATGGCTGTCACAAACCAGAAGCAATGCATCGGTCACCACTGTCATTTCTGGGTGGAGAAGGGAGAGAGAAGTCTGCTGCTGACCCAATCATGGACCACTAGCTAGCACTGCAGATCTTTTGCCATTTCCTGTGAGATCTGGACAAAGTCGGAGAGATCCCCTTGACGTTGGGACCTCTGGGACTTCAGATCACACTGCCGAGCCCGCTTAATTACTTGGCATGCTCAAAAAGCAGGATGCATGAGGCCATCAGTCCCAGAGTCGATTTCACTGAAAATCCAGGACCGAGGCTGAAAGATCTGTATTATAGCCTGAATGTCTGGACTCTCCTACCTGGAGGAAAGGAACAAAACCGTACCGTGTTCAGAATGGCTCAGATGAAAGGGAGTGCTTGAGAAGTAGTCAGGTTTGGCTTCAGCATGTGATAGTGAACCCTAAAAGACAACAGGAGAATTGCAGTCGTATGAAGGCAGCTGATGACTGCCTAGGGCGAGCCCACAATCGATAGCCAGTCATCGAGGCAAAGGGAAGACTGGCACTTCTGACCTTCAAAGGTGTGCTGCCACCACCGTCATCCTTTTTGTGAACACCTGAAGGGCACTGATGAGACCAAAGGGAAGCCCACTGAACTGAAAATGCTCCTCTCCCACCATGAACAGCAGTTAATGTTGATGAGCCAGCAGGACAGGAATATGGAATTAGGCGTGCTTAAGGTCCAACGCCACCATCCAGTCTCCAGCGTCATGGGTAGACAAAACCCATGACAGGGAAGGCATTTTGAGACGGTACAAATTTGGATTGGGCAGAAGACCTCCATCCTTCTTGGGCCCCAGGAAGTAGCAGGAATAATAACCACGTTGCACTTTAGGCACTGGTACCCTCTTGATAGCCCCTCCTGACGCAAAATGGAGAGATGGTCCTCTGTCAGTCATTGTATAGACGGTGGAAGGTACAGCAGGGATGAACGTGAGGGTAAGGTGTACCCTTTGCAAACAATTTGGAGGACCCACCTGTCCGATGAGATAGCTTGCCAACCTGGATATAATCAGTCAACTCTGCCTCCCAATTGGCATTCCTTTCATGGCTTCAACCAAGGTATTTCCTCCTGCCGGCCTATCCCACCCCAACAGGGAACCTAGCAGTTTCGCAACTGCTGGGTTCCCTGTTGGGGTGGGATAGGCTGGCAATAGGGAATACCTTGGTTGAAGCCATGAAAAACCGTTGGAAGTGTTGCTACTGAGGCTGAGTGGAAAGGCCCTGAGAGCAAGCAGTGACCCTACTCTCCTTAAAACGTTCAAGGGTATAATCAGCCTCGTCACTGAATAGGCAATTCCCATTTAATGCCATGTCCATCAGGGAGGACTGGACCTCGCCCAAGGACCCAGGTGAATGTAGCCACGAATGGTGACACTGGTGCCTATCGCCCGTCCAACAGAGTCAGCGGTGTCCAAGCTACAACAAATTGTGAACGTGGCAACATCACAGAAATCCTGAATGGCCTGCGAAAGAACAGGGAGAAGATCTTCAGGAACACCTGGGAGGCGATGTTGGGGAATGCCCCTTTAAGGCCTTCTATGATTGCCTTAATCACTGGTATATTAAAAAGTAACAAATGCTCCCAGTTTTGCATATAGACTGCCACTGACTGCATCTCACTGGAAATGAATGGAAGTTTATCCTAATACTGCTTTATACAAATGTAATAAATAGCCAAATATATTCTGAACAGATGCTTTCAGAGCATCATCTGCTATTGTTAACAGTAGTGATCAAATATTTTCCACTTTGCAACAAAGCAGCGCTGCATAGGGGGCTTTTACACACCTCCCGCAAGATTTTCATTTGCTACTCTAGGAGATTATGGTAAGCAAATTATAGGACCTCTGGTGCTAGATTGCTGACCGAAGTATAGTTGCCTGAGCTGATCCTAAGTCAAGAGGTCTGGTCTGAGTGGCAACTTCTTGAGGTGCTGTATTGACATTTTGAACAGCATGGAATTCCACTGATGTTTCCCCAGGTTAGAGCAGCAAGAATGAGGTTACTGATATTTGCAGCATTTTCCTTACTACATATGGGATAAGACCAGTTCATCCATAGTGCATTGCCCATGAACTCTGGCATTTTTTGTTCTGTGCCGTAATGAACAGATCAATTATGGGAAGGCCCCATTTTTTAAGTACTTGTGAACTACTTGGGGGCTCAGTTCCCATTTGAAGACATGTTGATGCATCCTACAGTTTTGCTTTTAAAATATCTTTATTGAAAATATAACACACAAGAAGCACACATTACCATAAGTATCCAGTATCATTTAACGATGGCAAATCACATTTGATGCAATATGTCCAACCATATTTCTGTATTTAATGTTTATACTAGAACTCTCAAAATTTGGTTAATAAACATCAGTGATATGGCCTGCCGTGGGAAGTTATCCAGCCCTAACTATGAGCAACCGGGTGTTTCCATACCTACTCCAGTGCACCTTTGCCATCTCTAGATTCTCTCTCTACCCGATCTTCAGCGTTGCCTGTGTCAAGTTGTTCAAAGTACGTTCTGAGTGGCCCCGTATCATTCTGGTCCTAGAGGTTAAGGGCTGGAGGGAGATGTATAACTCAAATTGGACATTACAAGATGCTAAGTCTCGTAGCCGCTCTTCTCTACTAGGAGCAGTTGCTCTACACCAATGCAGACTCACCCTTCTTTTAGTTAATAGTAGTTCCACTGCACTACTAGCAACTAATTTAACACAGTTTAAGGGAGCCATCTCGGGTTCAGTTCTAGACTACCCTCTATGATCCCCAACAGGATGTATGAAAAAGGTCCACCTGGTCTGCTCACTATCGTGGACAGCAATGTGACCTGGTAGGATACCCTCGGAATGGTTTTGCAGGTATGAAATAGGCTTGGTATAGAAAATGTAAATGTAGGATCTTATGCTGACTGATATTAACTTAGTTTGTGTCAGCAATATTTCCATTTTGCAATGGTTTTCTCGGTTCCTGAAATCTTTTTCCAGGCCTGCCTGTGGTGTGTTGTGCTCCCCACCCGTAGCACCAAGAACACTGCATAAAGGCCCTTTGCAGCAGCTGTAGATTTGATTATCTGAGCCAGTGTGACTACCTCTTTTGGCTTTGCAAGGAATCCTTGCAGCTTCTCCAGCTATTCTTGTCCCTTATGGTGCTGCTTTAGATACGTAAAGACCGAGAGGGGACTGTTCACTGTGAAACCTTAACTGGTACAAGGACATACATTTGCCATCCACATATAGATGTGGATGGCACATACCAAGCTTGATAACATCTGCATTACCTAGCAAGGGATTGGAGAGGGTTTTTCGCTAGTCTTAGCGCAGGAAGATAAAGGAATGGGAGCTCAGCCCTCTGTCCTAAAATTTTCCAGGCACAGCATGTAGCTCCGTAGTGAGAATTTCCATTCTGATAGACTTCTAATTGCAGATTCCTCATTTTTTAAATATCTCCAGGTGTTAGACTGGATCTGGAAACGTTTGCCCAGCAATGTCCTCCAGCGTCAACAGGTGGCAAGAAGTTTCCTTGTGACGGTCAATCTTTTGCGGATGCGATGTTGGTCCAGATCCTTCCTTCCGCGCCAAACGACATGGATCTGGAGCAACTGTTGTTTGACTTTTTTTGAAAATTTTCTACTAGAGAATGCTTGTGTGCAAAATGTCATCCAAACCATAAGGCTTTTAACCATGTATGACTTGTAACCGACAGATGACTGTTCCAGATCAGCACAACACAATGTCGGTTTGTGGTGCCTTGGTTCAGGAAACAACTCAAAGTTGTGTTATTTGAGTGCCTACATGAATAAGTAAACAATCTGAGACCGCAAACCAAAACCCATGATAGCAGAGATGAAGAAGTCGAGGACTTGTTTAAGTTCAATTTCAACAGCGTGATGATTCTAGCCAAGATCACGGAGGAGATCTCATTCTCCAAATAGAGGTCGTTCGAGAGACAGAACTCTCATAAAAATCAAGTAAGTCCACGAAGAGCCATAAAAACAGAAACAATCCCAGCATGGATCCCCTACTTCATGATACTCAGCCATTCAGGGTCACATGAAGCACCTGGGCATTCTAGACTAAGTAATTCCCCCATTGAGGAGCCACCTTCGACGTCCTTTCTATTCTGCCTGTCAACTGAAAAATTAGAAACACTAGACTAGATCCAAAAGTGCTACTTTAGATCAATCCGGTACGCTTTTGAGCTCAAATGATCCGAGGAGGCCTACAGCGGATCCATCCTTGACGTCAGCTGTGTCTCTCAGTAGGATTTCCAGACTTCAGGTCTGTCGATCATGGCCCTGTTGACATCTTTGCTTTTGGTGCCGCATCAGGCGCCACAGGTAATTCAGTCTAAACCACAGACTCAATTAACAATGCCTGTAGCAACGGCACTGACGCAGTTTGCAGAGCCGATCATTCTTATGGACACAGAAGCCAATTTACCATCTAATATGGTTTATGCTCAGTTTGAACCCGAGCTGACCAGGGAGGAATATCTTTTTGATGTTAAATATGTTCAAGATGACATTTTACAGGATTTGCAAGAAGTCCTGAACTTCACCAGATATAGGATTATCTTCTCCTACTCTAGTTATAGTCACTGATGAGGCAGCATCGTATGCCACAGTTATACGCAGGGCACTGAGACTCTTGATATTATTTTACTAACACAAGAGTTTAAAACTACTTTGTTAACGGACATTTTAGACACAGCTCATGCGTCACAGGAGCCTTTACTGCCCTTTAATGAGGCTTTAACAGCTGTTTTAACAGGTACTTGGGTGATTTTTTGGAGGATCTTGTCCTCCAATAAATTGCCAGATTATGAGAAGATGCGAGCCCCAGGAGATTTGGACTTTCTTCTTCACCACTTAACTCCAGAAAACCTAATAGTGCAGGCTTCAACTAGCCGCACTAATCTCAATGCTATCTCGCTTACTCTCTCTCACAGGGAATCCAAAACGACAGAAGCTCACACAAAGAAGGTGTTCTCTTCCACTAGTTTGGCTTTAAAGACTGTTAATACTTCCTGTCTATTAGGGAGATATTCCCATGCTTTGTGGGGTAGAATGCCAGCTTTGCCTGTGGTGCCGAAGGATATTCATAAAATATTTCAGAGTTTGGTTGGCGATGGACAGAATACAGCAAAATTCTAAATTAAATCTGATCTGGATACAACAGATCGTCTTGGGAGAGCATTGAGAACCAGGGTATTTATTGGACATGTTTTGATCGCTCCACCTGATTTCATGCAGATGTCCAGCATTCATTAATGAATATGGTTTGGATGGTTCTACATTGTGTGGTGACCAGGCAACCATAGCCATCAAAAGGTTTAAGGAGAGTAAGTCCACTGCCCGCTCCCTTGGTTTGGCACCTTCGGCCAAAAATACATACACACTTTAAACAGTGCATAGACAGCCCACCCTCCTACCCGCTGCTGTCACTCAGCAGCAGCTTCGTCCTGATTCTCTGTTCATCTGGACGGGGGATGAAAAATAAAATGGTAATAAATTACTATTTTATTTTTCATCTATGGGGCTGTGGAAGTAAGTTAAGTGGGGCAATGCTCTTCACCTCCAATGGAGGAGCTACCCCTGTCCTCGTGTATGTAAAGCATATAGTACATTGTTCATGTCTATGATGCTGTGGGGTTTAAAAGTAACACTAACACCAATGATTTGCATGGCTTTTGACAAAGACCGTTTTGGTCGAAATGGGTCAAGCCAATTCAAATTTGCACTGCTTTAATACCTGGGTGCACAAGATTCCTTTCCAGTGAATATCACTGCTTATGACCTCACATATTATATCACTCATGACAGAGTCAGTGACATCACTGATGACATCATCCACAGAACCACTCACACCCCCATACAACCTCTCGTACACCTAGCCAACCAGTTACATAGCCATTCACAGACCCATACAAATACTCAAACATCCACTTACTCATCCATAGAGCCACTCACACACCCACTCACTGACCCATACTGCTACTCACCCATACAGCCACTCACACAGCCGCACTCACCCATACAGCTACTACACCCAGAAAGCTACTACACATCCATGTATTTACCTATATAGCCTCAGACACCCACTCACACAGCCTCTCAACTCAGCCACTCACTCACCCATACAACCAATCACACACCCACACAACCACTTGCATAAGCATTCACACATCCATACAAGTACTCCCACATCCATTCATTCACCCATACAGCCATTCACACAGACACATACTCTCCAATACTGCCACTCACACACCAACTCACTTAACCAAACGCCCACTCAAAGAGTCACTCACTCACTCATACAGCACACTTACACACCCAGTCACTCACTCATACACCCACTCACTCACCAATACAGCCACTGACACCCAATCACTCACCAATGCAGCAACTCACACAGCCACTAACGCAACCACACAGATACTCACAAAGCCACTAACTCACCCACACAGCTACTCACACACCCACTTATACACCTATACAGACAGAGACACACTCACACACCTATATAGCCACTAACATATTATATGCAAAAAGTAGTATCACTCACTAGTAGTACACCTAGTATAATAATTAAACTTTTGTAGTAGTTTAGTATATATGTTTAACACTTAAATTCTTAGAAAACACTTACACTCACTGAATGATGTCATCAGTGATGTCACTGACCATGTCAAGAGTGATGTAATATATGAGGTCATAAGCAGTGCATTGCGTGGCGTAAGTTATAGTTAGGTCGGGTAACTAGAACTGCTGAATTTCTATGTTCTTGTACGAGTGAAATCTGAACCTAACTAGAATGTCCCCCTGGAACCTTACTTTTTTTAAAAGTAAATATGTATATATATTTTGGGTGTGAGGGGCCAGGGGTATTTGCAGTTTTATGTAACGGGAACTCGACCCGGAGATATTTAGTGCTTTACATGAGCATCAGTTACATGACACAAGGACACATTCATTTTTGTTGCCACAGGGAGATTAAGTGATTTGTCAAGAATCACAGGATGTTGAGCCACAACTGGAACCTAGTTCCCCAGTTTCAAAGTGGGCAGCTCTGGCCACACCACCACATCCTGTACTTCACTTTAGAAGAGAAGGCAAAAGAGTCACAAAATGATCTTTTAATTTGTCCAAGAACACACCATTTAACAAGTGGTCAAGTTATGAATCAGGCCTGTGTCCTTTGAAGGGGCAAGGGGAGGGCTGCGCCATACACATATTTTTTTTTGGGAAGTTTGAAAAATTGGTCTGCGTCGACCTAGACCGTTTAACATCAGAAGGTGCGTCAATGCAGCAGGCCATTTGTGTTTTCGCGCCAGAAATGTTATGGTGCAGTAGATACAAGTGTTAAAGTCCCTTTGCACCTCACCAGTAAGAAGAAATCGCCAGAGGCCATGTAGAGTCCAAATCTGAATGTCACCGGTACAAAGTAAACCGGCAGCTTTAACTCAGCCTTTCATCTCGCGCAAATAAAGTAAATCCGACCCACTGGGCAATGAGAGCAGCTATGGCTGAAGGGCCAGGAGTCAATCACATTTCTGCTATCTCATCTTTAATAAGTCAGTTTTGTTGTCATCCTTTGTGGTATTTTTTTGCTCTTCTGAATCTCTTCCCTGACACCAGACAAGAAAGATAAGTTTACCATGCACTCACACGCAGTGATTTAGCAGGAGCGCTAACCTCTCGTCTTCTATCACACACCGCCAGATGCACAGTGTTCTTTTTAAATAAATGCGATATTTGCGGGCTCAATGGATGTCTCACAAGGTTTATATATGCCCCCGGGATCGGGCCCACCCGGAGGCTGAGATACAAACAAGTGCAAGAGAATACGCTTATTTTCTTTTCTCAATTCTGCCTCGAATTCGCAGATCCATCCGCGATTTTCCAGCAAAAAATAAAACAAGACTTTTGTAATCCCTGGGGGTCCCTATGGGACCCAACCACCAGAACTAGGGGGTCAGAAAATTTATACCCTGCCAAAAATTCCTGGTTGAAGTGTTGGCAACCAATCAGCTCTCTGCACAAGATTGGTAGGGTTCGCACCTCTATATATACAAATTTAGTTTTCTTTTAATAACTCTAAAGCTACTGAACGGATTTACACCAAATAACAATAAGGTCGCTTTCTGAACCAATAGCTACCTTTCTGACAAATGTGGTGTAATTTGGTCAAGCAGTTCGAGCTGTAGTTCTGTCTAAAACTTCTATGAAAATTAACAAGGAGAAAAAGCATTTTGGAACCCTCCCTTTTTCTCTGCCTCCTCTGGACGGATCACCACA
The DNA here is from genome assembly GCF_964204655.1 of Triturus cristatus. Lineage (NCBI taxonomy): Eukaryota > Metazoa > Chordata > Amphibia > Caudata > Salamandridae > Triturus > Triturus cristatus. The sequence continues at coordinate 672,905,401 of NC_140585.1, forward strand.
AAACTTTCAACACAGCAGCTGAACTGAGCGTCTGATTAATTTTGAACATTTCATGAAGACTCGTCAAATGGCACCAAAGATATTGGCAAAACAAAAAACACTTTTCCTTTGGAAACTATAACTACCTACTGGTGACCGTCAGTAGGAGATATATATATATATAATCACTGAAAAAAACATAGGTTTCAGGGACGTTATAGTTAGTTGGACATTTCACTTGTACAAAACCAGAGAAATTCGAACGTTATTGTTAGTAGAGCTAAATATAACTCGCGCCCCCGCAATGCACTGCTGATGACGTCACATATTACATCACTCATGACATGGTCAGTGACATCACTGATGACATCAACATCTCAAATGACATCACTGATGACATCATCCAGTGAATGTGTGTTTCTGTAAAGTTTAAATATATTTTATATATGTTAATGCCAAGGTGTATTGAAGAATGAGTTGGTGTATAAGTGTGTGGGTGGAGGATTTAATAGGTGTGTGACTGACTGACTATAAGTTAGTGATTAAATGTGTCTTACTGAATGCATGGGTTAGGGACTAAACTGTGTGAATGTCTGTATCAGTCTCTCAGTTGTTGTGTAAGCTGCTGCATGGGTTGATGATTAGGTACATGACTGTCTATATGGGTTACTTATTAGTTGCATGAGTATCTGTATGGGTGCCTCAATGTTTGTGTGGGTGGGTGGGTGGGTGGGCGGTGTGTGACTTTCTGCCTACATGTGTAAGTGGATAATTTAATGGGTGTATGGGTTCAATAGTGCATGTGGACATAGCTGTATAGGTGAGTGAGTGTGTGTATCAGTGTGTTGGTGAGTGAATGTATGTATCATTGGTATATGTGTGAGTAACTACATATGTGAAAGGCAGTGTATGTGAGTGTTAGAGTATATAAATGAAGTGAGTGAGTAATTGTGAGAGTGGCTGTATGAATGAGTGTGTGCTTGTTTAAGAGAGTAAGTATATGTTAGTATCTGTACGAATAGGTTTGATGGTGAATGTATAACTGTTTAGGCAAGTAAATGGCAGTGTTATTGATTCTTTACATGACTAGCTAGGTGTGTCAAATACTCTATGGATGAGTGACAGAGTATTAGTGTTTGTATAGGTATATGAGTACATATAATAGTGCTCTATTGATGAGTGACTGCATGTATGGGTGAATGAATGTGTATGTGTAGCCAGGTATTAGTTAGTGGGTATACAGTAACTGCTAATGATTTGTCTATGGTTTCGAAAATGGTAGTCTGTATTTTAGAGTGGGTGTATCAAAGGTTATATTAGAGCTTGAGGAGGTGCATCAGATTATCAGGTGGATGAGGTCATTTGAGATGTAATCAGTGATGTCACTGACCATGTCACGAGTGATTTAATATGTGACATCATCAGCAGTGCATTGCGGGGGCGCGAGTTATAGTTAGCTCTACTAACTATAACGTTCGAATTTCTCAGGTTTTGTACAAGTGAAATGTCCAACTAACTAGAACGTCCCTGAAACCTACAGTTTTTTAAGTGAATTTCTAAGGTTTTTTAAATGCTAATTTCTAACTAGAACGTCCCTGAAACCAAAGTTTTTTTCAGTGAATTTCAAAGGTTTTTTAAATGCTAATTTCTAATTATAATGTTAATTAAACCTATAGTTTTTTCAGTAATTTTAAATTATCATTCCATTCTCAACCTGGTGAAAAGAGCCGATATTGCCAGTTTTCCAGCAATAGCTTCCGCAAAATAAAAATCGCCACAAATGAGAGCAACAACTAACGCTAATAATATGCAGAGTAGGCGTTCATATGCAAAAATAACACGAAAACACCACTTCCCGATATTTTCAACGAGCAGCCAAATCTGCGGTGCGATCCAAAAACAGGCAATAAGCTGCGTTAGCAGTAGGAATGTAACATCTGCCTTTTACTGGTGTAAAGTAGGGCGACTACCTACAGCGTGAAAGGGAGCCCAGCCCAGAATCACATCTGAAGACCAACACATGTCATAGAGCTACTGATCATGCACCTCCCACACCCAAGAAGGCCACAAAACCCACTGCCACCACCCTCAGGACCTCCCACCCGGACCCCTCCACTAACACCGAGGCAGCGCACAACAGGACAGCGAACCTTCGAAAAACGGGATGTCTCCTCAGCCACACAATAGCTGAATGTTGCGAGATGTGGCAACCAAACATGCGTGAAGGACGCAAGTCACCCACCAATAATAATGCACACAATACCAAGTGTAGCGGTGATGTCCTGGACTGACCTCACTATGCCGAGCACAAACCTCTCCAAGTGGACATATACTGCTGGTGCTTGTAGTGTTGTGGACAGTGGATGCAACCATGTTACCTCAGGCAGTGGAGAAGACCTCAATCATGTACCTGTGTCGCCGTCCCCTGTAAGCGGAAGCGCAGTGGGCTGGTCCAACGTACGCCACTCCAGCGTAGAAGTGTGAATAAATAGTCCGGGGTTCTAAGCGTGGTTCACTTGTGTGAAGGCCAACGCGTCTGCCAGAGCGGCGGCCCTCATTCTGCCACGTGGCTGCTGTCATGACCACGGGCCTCCTCAACACAGGCCCCCTGCGAACACAGCGGCACAGCACAGCAGAGTTGTATCTGTACACACTTCTGCCTTCGACCTACACTGCAGACAGCAGGGCTCACAATTCAGATGGAGTCGCGAATGCAGATGACACAGTCCAGTAGGCAGGACACATTGCTGACCAGTGCGGCCTGCCCAGACCACGCATCATCGCAGGCTGCGTACACACTGAGCGCCAGAGGTACCACTAACTCAGTGCACCACAAGTCAATGCCACGTGGCCTTATTAAGGCAGAATTTATTAGACAAAAGACATTGCTACCAGTGTGGCCTGCCCGGACCACGCATCATTGCAGGGTGCGCACACGCTGAGTGCTTCAGGTGCCACTAACTCCGTGCACCAAAGTCACCGCCACGTGGCCTTACTGAGGCAGAATTAGACAAAAGACATTGCTACCAGTGCTGCCGGCCCGGACCACGCATCATCGCAGGGTGCGCACACGCTGGTTGCTTCAGGTGCCACTAACTCACTGCACCACAGGTCATCGCCACGTAGCCTTATTAAGGCGGAATTCATTAGACAAAAGACATTGCTACCAGTGCGGCCCGCCCGACCACGCATCATCGCAGGTTCCGCACATGCTGAATACTTCTGATGCCACTAACTGTGCAGTTCAACTCAACTCAATGCCACGTGGCTGTGGGCCCTTGCTGACTGGCCTACACTGCGGTCAGCACGGCTCACAATTAAAATTGAGTCTTGATTCATTAATTACAGAGTCCAGTGGCAACGAACGACAACGTCCCTGAAACCTACACAATATCCTTTTAGTATCCTTGCTTCAAGAACTTTTTTAATATCAATTATAGCTTTAGTACAATGACCAAATTCATCTTGCGAGTCCAAAGGAACACTGAATGGCAGTCTACACTACGGCCAGCAGAGCTCACAGTTTGAATTCAGTCTTGATTCATTAATTGCAGAGTCCAGTAGGCAACTAACTATAACGTCCCCGAAACCTACATATTTCGACAATGTATTCCATATATATTTCATCTTTTGTTACTTACACTGCGGTCAGCAGAGCTCACAATTTACATTGAGACATGATTTATTAATTGCAGACAGAATTGTACTCTATGTCCTCGGATTTTATCAATAGGAAGTGACAAAAAGCATTCCTCGATGTCTGTGCTGACTACTGCCTTCCATCTACATTGCGGACTGCAGGGCTCACAATTCAGTTCGAGTTGCGATTGCAGATGACGCAGTCCAGTAGGCAACAGACATTGCCACCAGTGCGGCACTCCCGGACCACGCATCATCGCTGGCTGTGCACAAGCGGAATGCTTCTGATGCTCCTACCTCAGTGCACCACAACTCATGGACCCTTTATGATAGAATCTCTTGTGTATCATTTCAGATCTGCTGCCCCTACCTCAGTGTACCACAAGTAATGAACCCTTTACGATAGAATCTTTTGTGTATTATTTCACATCTGGTGCACCTACCTTAGTGCAGCACAAGTCATTGACCCTTTATGCTTGAATCTCTGTGTGTGATCTGATGATTAGTTGTACTTGTTGCCCGCACCAACCATTCCCTGAGGGTTGGCTTACACTCGCCCAACACGCATCCAGCACAGACGTCACTGGACATGTGACCCTGGTAATAAAAAGGGTCCGAGAGCACATGCCCGTACCCAGTTCCACTATCTATCTAACTGTGTCCGTGTGTTCATTATATATGCATGATGCTACCCCTGGGCCCTACCACATTACATTCTGCTGTGGACAGCGCTCGCAACCATGTTACCTCTGGCAGTGGGGAAAACTTTGGTTATGTAACTTTGTCTCGGTCATTGTATAAGTACATAGGTAGGGACTAGATCATTAGAGTACTGCAAGGAGAGTGTATAGTGAATTTATAAGTGCTTTGGAGTTGGCGGAGTGATTGGATAAGTACATATATTAACAGGGCCTAACCCCCGAGCACGTGCAAAAACCGGAAATGTGTGCTTTGCATGGCCCTGTATTGCTACAGCTGCAACACTTCACGGAATGTGCAATAAACATTCATATCCACACAGATATGTCATGTGCATGATCTTTCATGTGTGGAACTATGGATGAATTCCCCCTACCTTCTCTTTTCCCCCTCTCACTCTCTCTCTGTCTTCCTCTCACTCTTTCTTTCTCTCTCTCTCTTCCTCTTCCTCTCTCTCTCTCTCCTTTGATGGACGCATGACGCACAATCTTATCTTGCTTTTTCTCTAGTAGGCCTGCGATGATGCGTGGCCATCCTGCAATCAACACCCACTCTGAACTGTGAGCTCGGCTTGACCGCGTGTACGCAACGGCTGAGGGAGTTGATTCGGCACATGGTGGACCCTCTTACACAAACGCAGGTGGCGGAAGGTGAGCAGAGAGGCTTGTTTCCGCAGCAGAGGGCAGTCACCTCTGGGCGGTGGGAGTGGATAGTGTGCAGCAGCCTGGGTGCACAAGAGCAGGCAGACACCTCCGAGCAGTGGGAGTGGATGGGGTGCAGCAGCCTGGGTACACAGGAGCAGCCAGACACCTTCGGGCACTGGGAGTGGATGGGGTGCAGCAGCCTGGGTGCACAACAGCGGACAGACACCTCTGGGCAGCAGGAATTAATGGGGTGCAGTAGCCTGGGTGCGCAGGGGCATAACAGAGAATTACACGCGTGCAGTTGTATGCACTCTGCCATTACTGATTCTATATTATATTTCAGATGACTAAACTTGAGGGCTGCACTATGTCCCGGCACGTCATTGAAGACACACCGGTGGCAGAAAGGTGAGCTGTGAGGACTTTCTCTACAGTGTCACTCCCTCTTCCTTTCTGTCACTCGCACTCTTTCTCTCTCTCACTCTCCATCTCTTCCTTTCTCTCTAACACACTCTTCGTCTCTTCCGCTCTCTCATGCTTTCTTTCTCTCTCTCTCTTCCTGTCTTACTCTCTCTCTCACCCTGTTTCTCTCTTGTATCTCACTCTCTCATTCTCTCTCTCTCACTCTTTCTCTCTGTCTTCCTCTCTCTCTTCCTCTCTCTGTCTTCCTCTCTCTCACTCTTTCTCTCTCCTTCCTTTGATGGACGCATGACGCACAATCTTATCTTTCTTTTTGTCTTGCAGGCTGTGATTCACAAATTGTCGAGGGATGACGCGCCATGCCTATACCTATTTTTATTTTGTTGTTTTGTTTAAATAAAATGTTTTATATGTAAATCCATAGATGACTGAGATTCTCATTTGTCCAACCTCACATGTGAGTTCTTAATTCTAATTGTGCGACATCACCCAATTTGTTAAGTTCCAGATTGTATAAGGTTGCTCTCACATTTGTTCGTGGGGGGTGGCGGTGAGGGGGGATGGCGGACAAGGGGCTGGTGGCGGGGGGTGGCGGAGCAGTGTTGGGTGTCCGAGCTGCATGATTGTTGGCTTCATTGCATCTGTTGTCATTCAGGTGTGGTTCTGGGCTGGGCTCCCTTTCATGTGGCAGGTTGTGGTCCGACTTTACATCAGCTCAGAGCAGGTGTAAACTTCCTACTACTAACACACCTTATCGCCTGTTTTGTACTCTCTTCGCCGATCTTGCTGGTGGTTGAGAAACTTGCGAAGTGATGTGTTCGCTGCTTTTTGCACGGGTACGCCTACTCTACATCTCATTCGCAATATCAGTGACTATGCTTTTTGAGGCTATCATCGCTGGTAAACTGGTGATATGGGCTTTTTGCTCCAGTTTGTGAATGGTGCATTAAATTTATCACCATTTTGGTTGCGATAAAGTACCGTTAACTTGGCCATGTGTCCTTCAGAATATACCCATTGGTGTTTGAAAGACTTAAGAAGTACTCGAGTGCCCCTCTGAGAGCCACGCAAAAATTAAAAAAGAAGAGGGCCGCGTCGGCCCCCCTCCCGTGGCCAATACCGGCCCCGAGGACCTCATCCCCCGGGGCCTGGCCTCACCGTTGGGGACCGTGAGGGGAGCCCCAATCCCCCATGGTCCCACCGGCTCCCCGCGTCCTGCGGGAGCCGGCATTGCTTTTCCACACGGGGAGCTGCTGACATGCTGCTCCCCGTGTGGAAAAGCAATCAGCTTTGGATTTTGGAAGCAAGAGCAGGTTTCCCTGCTCTTGATTCTAAAATCCAAAGCAAGTTTGCTATGACAGGGTGGGAGCCGCGCGGCTCCCACCCCATCATAGCAAACAGCAGTGTCCCGGGGTGGGCACCCCGGGACACTGCAGGAGCCGGCCCTAGAGGGGGGCGGTCCCCAGGGCCATCACGGGCTCCAGGAGGAGGTGCGCGCGCCCTTCCTCCCAACATGAGTGATGCCTCGGGAGGTGGTGGTACCTGGGGCTGCGGGGGCCCCAGCGGGCTCCAGCTATTATTTTTAAAGAAGTGCCCCTGGGACCTAGCCCACCCGGGGGCCTCATTAAAATAAAACGCGGGAACCCACGCTTCATTGTTTTTTTAAACAATTTCGGCGTAATTCGCGACCCCAGCGCGTATTGCGCCAATTTTATTTTTTTTAAATGCTTTTTTTGGCCCTGGGGGCCTTCTGGGAGCCCCTGAGCAGGCCTAGGGGGTCAGGGTGTTTCTACCCTGCCCCCTTCTCTTATTTTATATCTTTGTTTCTCTGTTTTCTGGTGACTCGCTTCTACCGAGTCACAAGATGGCTGCCAACACTTCCTGGTTTGGAGTGTTGACAGCCAATCAGAATGAAGCTCGTGGTCATGGCATCCAATTAGAATGAAGCTCGTGGTCGGGAGGGTTCGCGACTCCACCGCCGCCCTAGATATCGAAACATTTATTTTTTGAATTTCTCAGCAACTACTGAAAGGATTTACACCATTTAAAAAAAGGTCGCTTTCTGAACCAAGCTCTACCTTTTTGCCAAATTTGGGGTAATTCTGTTCAGCAGTTCGGGCTGTAGCCCGTCTCAAAATTTCCTATGGAAATTAACATGGAGAAAAATGAGTTTTGGGACCCCCTTTTTTCTCAGCCCCCGCTTGACGAATCACCCGCAAACTTTCAGGATAGAAGCTGACCGGGATATACTTTTTTGGGGGAGAATTTCATGAAGATTCGTCAAACGACGCCAAAGTTATTAGCAAATCAAAAAATACTTTTCCTATGAAAACTAGGTTGTAACTATAACTACCTACTGGCGACCGCCAGTGGGTAATTAATATATATATAAAGTTTTAGATTATTGTTAAAGTATACATCACAATCTCACATGGGATAGATGAATATCGTTTAGTATTGGTCTCTTTGTATACTTTACAAATATATTTGCCAAAAAGATGTCTATTCAAAATCAAACACATATACAAACGATTAGCTTCTCTTCATTGATTAAAATACATATGATTTTAATATGGATATTTTATCAACTTTTAAACTTTTACTTAAATAATTGGTGATTGAATTTATTCAGGGAATTTTTAAGCACTTGCACTTTACACTCTGTTTACATATTTATTTATTTATTGTAAACTGCGTTTTTTGCTCATTTGCCTTAGTATGAATATTTATATTTATTTTTTAACAATATGACAGACAAATATTGTGAAACAATGTCTACATTGAGTAATTTAAAAAATAACGGCATAAATGAGTCTGTTTTCACTGTTTTTTCACCATTATATAAGCATTGATTGGCCGTATGCATGTCATGTGATCAAGACAGTGGTTCACTGTCGAAACGCGTAATGCTGCTATGCCAGAATTGCTGATAACCTAAGCAATAAACTGCACTGAATACCAGAACACGCTGTGGTCCGTACCTCTTTTCCTGGGATTCTCAGTCAAGACGGGACCGTGATACTTTGTATACATTTTGGGGAAGTTTGGCCGTCTTCCCTTCTATGGACCCTCTCATCGTAACGGGCTGGTAGAATCATACAGCCAATACTTGTGAACACCCGGAAGGAGTATTTCTTTCAAGCCAGCCCCCCGCTGCATGACCTGAGGAGAAGAGCGAAATCCCGCGTAACCCAGTTTTCTGGATTCAGCCGACGACTCAACGGAGGTCGGAGGACGCCGAAGAGGAGAGGAGTGACTCCGGATGGGTAAGCGGCAATAGCTGTACCTCGTATGCGGCATACAGATTTGTGTTCGTAACAACACCAGCGCTCTGTGAGACACATTCACGAGATTTACGAGCGCATTAGTGCTGTAACATTTTGCAACATCCAGCGATACTAACAACATTGAAAAATGGCTACATCAGCAGACGCGCTGCGGGCCAGAGAAGCTACAGCAGACGCTTTATTCTCAAATCTTCCAGCAACTAATATAACACATAATGGTAACAAAGACGCTTCAGGTGATAACCATGATGTCAAAACGATGTTTAAAAGTTTAGAGAAATTGTTAAAAACGGAACTCACTAAATGGTGGGAGAAAAAAAGCCTGGAAAAGTATAAAGAAGTGGGTCGCGTCCCACGTGGTCTCAGAATACTTATCGCGCCATCTTTTGAAAACCCCAATCCCTCAATGCTAAAAGAATGGGCAAACAATAATCTAGAAGCATCCGTGAATATGGTAACAATTTTGATAAAATATGCAGAGATCGACAGAAATGAGATCATTAAGAAAATTGAATCACTGAACAGTACATTGGATGCACTTGAACAAAAAGAACTCATTAAAAAAAGTCGTGAAGAAATCAATTTAAGACTAACTGAACATGAAGAGACAATCAAAGCAAGAAAAATCTGGAAATTTACGAGGGACAAGACAGACTATGAAACAGGAAGGGTGTTCACATTTGCGAGGAAATTCGATAACGCGAAAAGACAAGCTCTGACCACCAAAGTTACCAGCGGTAACAGCGTAGCTGAAGAGAGAAATGATACACCAAGTACAGACACAAGCTCTATAAGCAGCAACTATGAATCTGATGACAGTGTGTCAAATAACCATCTAACAAGACTCCCAACAGATTATACCCCCTCGGAGGAGTTGGGGTTTCTCATAGATCGCCGCCATACTCTACGCTCACACGATCCCGAGAAGACAAACGCAAGGAGAACAAGACTAGGAGAAAACAAAGGAGAAAAATCCAGAGGCAGAGGAAGAGGCAGAGGGAGCAGGGGGAAAAAATGGTAATGACTGAAACTAAACAAATAGCCCCAGACAACACTGTGATCAATTTATCCAACATTGATTTAACAGTAGCGGAATTACAATTACTATTACTTGGCTTATCATTTTGTCCAGGCAACAATTTCAAATACCCACAAACTCGAGTTGACGTTTTTAAATTCATCAGAAAATTAAAGCTCATGAAACATTTCAAATTGAACAAAATGACCGAAAAATCTAATATCTCTGAACCCGCCAATACAATTGATGAGTGGTTTCAAGTTTGTGACATTCCACTACTCCGCTCTATGCATGCCTTAGCACAAGAGGAACCGAATATAATCCAACCAACACAAGAAGATATGTTAGAAATGGGCATGCAGAGCAATGTGATCAGTCCAACACCATTTCGACCACCGTCATCATTTATCCCGATGATGCCTAGAGATGCTATTGATATATTTAGTGACTGTGTTACAGAAGACTTGAAAAAACTCAATCAGAAAATATTACGCACACAAAAACATAGAAAATATAAAGAACTACAATATTCAACATTAATGCGTAAGTTACAATCACGTGAAGATCGGATTATCAATAAGTCTGACAAAGGTGACAACATTGTCCTATGGCCCCGGCAGTTATACATGGAAGAAGCACACAAACATTTGGGAGACAGTGAATGCTACAAAAAGGCAACTTTCAATGCCTTGAAAAAAATTAAAGATTTAGTATCTAAAGAACTATCAAAATGGATAAGAATGGGACTGTTAACCAAAAATGAATTGGAATTTTTAAGGAATGACCACCCTATTACACCAGTACTTTATTTCATCCTCAAAGTACACAAGAAAACAAATCCAGTCCCAGGGAGACCCATAATATCAGCACAAAAGGGACTCCTAGAAAACATGTCAAAATATGTGGACTTCTTTCTCCATGAACATGTGGAATCATTGGACTCATATATTCGGGACACTGGCCACTTTATATCCAAACTCCAATCCATTGAATGGAAACAAGAATATATCTTTCTGGTTATGGACATAAGTTCTCTATATACCAGTATTCGGCATTCTGATGGTATATTGGCTAGTGAATACTTTCTGTCTAAACGCTCCAGTGTCTTTTATCAACACAATATAATGCTTTTAGACATGATCAACATATGTTTAACTAACAATTACTTTATCTTTAACAAGGAGGTGTTTCAACAGCTTCGCAGAGTGGCGATGGGGGCATGTTTTTCCCCCAGCTATGCGTGTCTTCACGTAGGCTGGTGGGAGGAGCATGTCCTCAGAACCACTCACAAGGAGATTTTTGATACACATGTCATACAATGGTGGCGTTTTATAGATGATGTTTTCGTCATCTGGAGGGGCACTAAGGAAACAGCTTATGAATTTGTCAAAAACTTAAACGTCAATGACCTAAACTTGAATTTTACGGCAGAAATAAATGAGATTTACATCAGTAATAATCTCATTCACACGAAACTACACAGAAAAAGCACAACAGGCAATGCCATACTGCATGCCACCAGCTCTCATCCCTATCATTTGATTAAAAGCATCCCATATGGGGAATTCTTGAGGATCAAACGTATATGTAATACAGATCAGGACCTCAAGATGTGTCAACATGGGGCATTTGAGAGATTTATCCATCGAGGGTACAAAGAAAAGGAACTCTTGAAAGCTATGGATAAAGCCAATACTTGTAGCAATAGTGTAGCAACGAGTGAAGTGGTATGTCTCACAACTAATAAAACTGAATCAGGAAATAACATAAGACTGATTACAGCATACAGTCAACAAGAGAAACAAATTAAAAAGATTATTTACAAGAATTGGCCCATTGTTAAAACAGACCTCATTATGTCCCAATTGGTGCCTGAATTACCTAATATTACTTTCAGACGGGCACCATCAATGAGAGACGCACTAGTTAGATCGAGTCCAGAAGTTATGAAAACATCTAACTGGTTGACCAATAAAAAGGGCTTTTTCAAATGCAGCTCATGTAGAGCTTGTAAATTTGGGGTCAATACAAATGAGGTAACAGGAATGGTAGAATCTAATCCCATAAGAATCTCTAAAGTACTGACATGTCGCACTGAATTCGCAGTCTATGTCTTAGAATGTACTTGCAAACTCAGATACGTGGGAAGCACAAAACTCCAGGTATTTAATCGTATCCTACAACATCTGAGAGCTATTAACTCAGACCCCAGTTACCCAGTAGCTAGACATTTCAAACATGTCCACAATAACAACTTAAACGATTTTAGCTACTTTGTCATTGACATGATACCCAAATCCATCAGAGGGGGCAACAGGGAGAAGAAACTGAGGCAGTTAGAATCATATTACATCCTTGCTCTAGATTCTAAAATGCCAAAAGGTCTGAACAATGGAGAAGAAATGCACCATTTCTTGTAATTTATCTAAATGAGACATACATCAATTGCAATTACCTTCATATATCTGTCAACACGTCTTTTTTAACCATTACTATTTATCTGGCTTTTTATTGAGTTTTTAGAATGCTTCTAATCGAGAGTTTTAACGGGTTTCCCGGTTTTACTTTTGATTTTAACGATCTATTAACGAGTGAATCGCCGATTGTGACATTGGGTACTGGTTTTATGGGGAGAATAATCCTTCTATGTTTGTATGTGTTTGATATTTTTGATTTCACTAGGATTATGGCAATTATAGAAGTGATCCTTCAATGCATGGTAACTTCTCTAACTTATCTAATATACATCAGCACTAGCTAGTGATTAAAGTGTTAGATTATTGTTAATGTATACATCACAATCTCACATGGGATAGATGAATATCGTTTAGTATTTGTCAAACACATATACAAACGATTAGCTTCTCTTCATTGATTAAAATACATATGATTTTAATATGGATATTTTATCAACTTTTAAACTTTTACTTAAATAATTGGTGATTGAATTTATTCAGGGAATTTTTAAGCACTTGCACTTTACACTCTGTTTACATATTTATTTATTTATTGTAAACTGCGTTTTTTGCTCATTTGCCTTAGTATGAATATTTATATGTATTTTTTAACAATATGACAGACAAATATTGTGAAACAATGTCTACATTGAGTAATTTAAGAAATAACTGCATAAATGAGTCTGTTTTCACTGTTTTTTCACCATTATATAAGCATTGATTGGCCGTATGCATGTCATGTGAGAAACGCGTAATGCTGCTATGCCAGAATTGCTGATAACCTAAGCAATAAACTGCACTGAATACCAGAACACGCTGTGGTCCGTACCTGTTTTCCTGGGATTCTCAGTTAAGACGGGACCGTGATACTAACTATATATATATATATATTCAGTGAAAAAACCATAGGTTTCACACAAGTTATAGTTAGCTGTACATTTCACTCGTAAAAAACCAATGAAATTCCACGTTATAGTTAGTGCAGGCAACTATAACTCAATCGTAAAAAAAAAAATTTGATTTGGGCCTTGGGGGTTCTTTGGTGAATCAGTTAGCAAGCCTAGGTGGTTGGGAGCTGTCTAAACAGTCCCTTTACTAGTTTCTTCTCTTTGTTTTTCATGCCCCCCCCAGAGTCCGAGAGAGAAAATGGCGGCCGCCGCTTCCTGGTTTCGACCGATTCGAATGTTTACTAAGATCTAACAGCCAATCAGAATCGCGCTCGCGCACGTCACCGTACGCGTACGGTAAGCGTACGGTAAGCGCACCGTAAGCTGGCTCAGATATATATATTGATTTTAAGGCTATTTTCTCAGAATCTACTGAACAGATTTACACCAAACCTACAAAAGGCACTTCCTTGACCTGAGGACTACCTCTCTGCCAAATTTCAAGTAATTCTGTTCAGCAGTTCGGGCTGTAGCTGTGTCTAAAGGTCCTATGGAAAAATGCATGGGAAAAACGCGTTTTGGGACCCCCGCTTGACGAATCCCCCCGAGACTTTCAGGGTAGGAGCGGAGCGTAGCGCCCCACCTATTTTGAAAATTTCGCGAGGATTCGTCGACCGGCGCCAAAGTTATTCAAAATAGAATGTTGCGGATTTCCTATGGTAAGAGGGTCCTAACTATAACTACCTACTGGCGACCGCCAGTAGGTAATAATATATATATATATATATATATATATATATATATATATATATATATATATATATATATATATATAATCTACTGGCGGTCGCCAGTAGATAGTTATAGTTAGGACCGTGTTTCCATAGGAAATCTGAAAATTCTATTTTGAATAACTTTGGCGCTGGTTGACGAATCCTCGCGAATTTTTCAAAATAGGTGGGGCGCTCCGCTCCGCTCCTACCCTGAAAGTCTCGGGGTGATTAGTCAAGCGGGGCCCGAGAAAAAAGGGGGGTCCCAAAACGCATTTTCCCCATGCATTTTTCCATAGGGACCTTTAGTCCAAGGTACAGCCCGAACGGCTGAACAGAATTATTTGAAATTTGGCAAAGAGAAAGTCCTCAGGTCAGGGATGTGCCTTTTGAATATCTGGAGTCAATCTGTTCAGTAGTTCCTGAGAAAATTTCAGTTAAAAGTACATATATATCTATAAGCGCGCACCATGCGCGCACGGTAAGCATACCGTACGCGCACGCTGACGTGCGCGAGCGTAATTCTGATTGGTGGTTACATGACAGTAAACATTCCAGTCGGTCGAAATCAGGAAGTGTCGGCCGCCATTTTGTCTCACGCAGTCTGAGGCAGTGAAAAACAAAGGTGGAGAATGTGAAAAGGGGGCAGGGTGGACAGTTCCCGACCCCCTAGCCTTTGTCAGGGGGTCACTGAAGGACCCCCAAGGATGAAAAAATGTATTTATTTTTTTTTCGAAAAAGCACGGGGTTAAAAACGGAACTCACTAAATGGTGGGAGAAAAAAAGCCTGGAAAAGTATAAAGAAGTGGGTCGCGTCCCACGTGGTCTCAGAATACTTATCGCGCCATCTTTTGAAAACCCCAATCCCTCAATGCTAAAAGAATGGGCAAACAATAATCTAGAAGCATCCGTGAATATGGTAACAATTTTGATAAAATATGCAGAGATCGACAGAAATGAGATCATTAAGAAAATTGAATCACTGAACAGTACATTGGATGCACTTGAACAAAAAGAACTCATTAAAAAAAGTCGTGAAGAAATCAATTTAAGACTAACTGAACATGAAGAGACAATCAAAGCAAGAAAAATCTGGAAATTTACGAGGGACAAGACAGACTATGAAACAGGAAGGGTGTTCACATTTGCGAGGAAATTCGATAACGCGAAAAGACAAGCTCTGACCACCAAAGTTACCAGCGGTAACAGCGTAGCTGAAGAGAGAAATGATACACCAAGTACAGACACAAGCTCTATAAGCAGCAACTATGAATCTGATGACAGTGTGTCAAATAACCATCTAACAAGACTCCCAACAGATTATACCCCCTCGGAGGAGTTGGGGTTTCTCATAGATCGCCGCCATACTCTACGCTCACACGATCCCGAGAAGACAAACGCAAGGAGAACAAGACTAGGAGAAAACAAAGGAGAAAAATCCAGAGGCAGAGGCAGAGGGAGCAGGGGGAAAAAATGGTAATGACTGAAACTAAACAAATAGCCCCAGACAACACTGTGATCAATTTATCCAACATTGATTTAACAGTAGCGGAATTACAATTACTATTACTTGGCTTATCATTTTGTCCAGGCAACAATTTCAAATACCCACAAACTCGAGTTGACGTTTTTAAATTCATCAGAAAATTAAAGCTCATGAAACATTTCAAATTGAACAAAATGACCGAAAAATCTAATATCTCTGAACCCGCCAATACAATTGATGAGTGGTTTCAAGTTTGTGACATTCCACTACTCCGCTCTATGCATGCCTTAGCACAAGAGGAACCGAATATAATCCAACCAACACAAGAAGATATGTTAGAAATGGGCATGCAGAGCAATGTGATCAGTCCAACACCATTTCGACCACCGTCATCATTTATCCCGATGATGCCTAGAGATGCTATTGATATATTTAGTGACTGTGTTACAGAAGACTTGAAAAAACTCAATCAGAAAATATTACGCACACAAAAACATAGAAAATATAAAGAACTACAATATTCAACATTAATGCGTAAGTTACAATCACGTGAAGATCGGATTATCAATAAGTCTGACAAAGGTGACAACATTGTCCTATGGCCCCGGCAGTTATACATGGAAGAAGCACACAAACATTTGGGAGACAGTGAATGCTACAAAAAGGCAACTTTCAATGCCTTGAAAAAAATTAAAGATTTAGTATCTAAAGAACTATCAAAATGGATAAGAATGGGACTGTTAACCAAAAATGAATTGGAATTTTTAAGGAATGACCACCCTATTACACCAGTACTTTATTTCATCCTCAAAGTACACAAGAAAACAAATCCAGTCCCAGGGAGACCCATAATATCAGCACAAAAGGGACTCCTAGAAAACATGTCAAAATATGTGGACTTCTTTCTCCATGAACATGTGGAATCATTGGACTCATATATTCGGGACACTGGCCACTTTATATCCAAACTCCAATCCATTGAATGGAAACAAGAATATATCTTTCTGGTTATGGACATAAGTTCTCTATATACCAGTATTCGGCATTCTGATGGTATATTGGCTAGTGAATACTTTCTGTCTAAACGCTCCAGTGTCTTTTATCAACACAATATAATGCTTTTAGACATGATCAACATATGTTTAACTAACAATTACTTTATCTTTAACAAGGAGGTGTTTCAACAGCTTCGCAGAGTGGCGATGGGGGCATGTTTTTCCCCCAGCTATGCGTGTCTTCACGTAGGCTGGTGGGAGGAGCATGTCCTCAGAACCACTCACAAGGAGATTTTTGATACACATGTCATACAATGGTGGCGTTTTATAGATGATGTTTTCGTCATCTGGAGGGGCACTAAGGAAACAGCTTATGAATTTGTCAAAAACTTAAACGTCAATGACCTAAACTTGAATTTTACGGCAGAAATAAATGAGATTTACATCAGTAATAATCTCATTCACACGAAACTACACAGAAAAAGCACAACAGGCAATGCCATACTGCATGCCACCAGCTCTCATCCCTATCATTTGATTAAAAGCATCCCATATGGGGAATTCTTGAGGATCAAACGTATATGTAATACAGATCAGGACCTCAAGATGTGTCAACATGGGGCATTTGAGAGATTTATCCATCGAGGGTACAAAGAAAAGGAACTCTTGAAAGCTATGGATAAAGCCAATACTTGTAGCAATAGTGTAGCAACGAGTGAAGTGGTATGTCTCACAACTAATAAAACTGAATCAGGAAATAACATAAGACTGATTACAGCATACAGTCAACAAGAGAAACAAATTAAAAAGATTATTTACAAGAATTGGCCCATTGTTAAAACAGACCTCATTATGTCCCAATTGGTGCCTGAATTACCTAATATTACTTTCAGACGGGCACCATCAATGAGAGACGCACTAGTTAGATCGAGTCCAGAAGTTATGAAAACATCTAACTGGTTGACCAATAAAAAGGGCTTTTTCAAATGCAGCTCATGTAGAGCTTGTAAATTTGGGGTCAATACAAATGAGGTAACAGGAATGGTAGAATCTAATCCCATAAGAATCTCTAAAGTACTGACATGTCGCACTGAATTCGCAGTCTATGTCTTAGAATGTACTTGCAAACTCAGATACGTGGGAAGCACAAAACTCCAGGTATTTAATCGTATCCTACAACATCTGAGAGCTATTAACTCAGACCCCAGTTACCCAGTAGCTAGACATTTCAAACATGTCCACAATAACAACTTAAACGATTTTAGCTACTTTGTCATTGACATGATACCCAAATCCATCAGAGGGGGCAACAGGGAGAAGAAACTGAGGCAGTTAGAATCATATTACATCCTTGCTCTAGATTCTAAAATGCCAAAAGGTCTGAACAATGGAGAAGAAATGCACCATTTCTTGTAATTTATCTAAATGAGACATACATCAATTGCAATTACCTTCATATATCTGTCAACACGTCTTTTTTAACCATTACTATTTATCTGGCTTTTTATTGAGTTTTTAGAATGCTTCTAATCGAGAGTTTTAACGGGTTTCCCGGTTTTACTTTTGATTTTAACGATCTATTAACGAGTGAATCGCCGATTGTGACATTGGGTACTGGTTTTATGGGGAGAATAATCCTTCTATGTTTGTATGTGTTTGATATTTTTGATTTCACTAGGATTATGGCAATTATAGAAGTGATCCTTCAATGCATGGTAACTTCTCTAACTTATCTAATATACATCAGCACTAGCTAGTGATTAAAGTGTTAGATTATTGTTAATGTATACATCACAATCTCACATGGGATAGATGAATATCGTTTAGTATTTGTCAAACACATATACAAACGATTAGCTTCTCTTCATTGATTAAAATACATATGATTTTAATATGGATATTTTATCAACTTTTAAACTTTTACTTAAATAATTGGTGATTGAATTTATTCAGGGAATTTTTAAGCACTTGCACTTTACACTCTGTTTACATATTTATTTATTTATTGTAAACTGCGTTTTTTGCTCATTTGCCTTAGTATGAATATTTATATGTATTTTTTAACAATATGACAGACAAATATTGTGAAACAATGTCTACATTGAGTAATTTAAGAAATAACTGCATAAATGAGTCTGTTTTCACTGTTTTTTCACCATTATATAAGCATTGATTGGCCGTATGCATGTCATGTGAGAAACGCGTAATGCTGCTATGCCAGAATTGCTGATAACCTAAGCAATAAACTGCACTGAATACCAGAACACGCTGTGGTCCGTACCTGTTTTCCTGGGATTCTCAGTTAAGACGGGACCGTGATACTAACTATATATATATATATATTCAGTGAAAAAACCATAGGTTTCACACAAGTTATAGTTAGCTGTACATTTCACTCGTAAAAAACCAATGAAATTCCACGTTATAGTTAGTGCAGGCAACTATAACTCAATCGTAAAAAAAAAAATTTGATTTGGGCCTTGGGGGTTCTTTGGTGAATCAGTTAGCAAGCCTAGGTGGTTGGGAGCTGTCTAAACAGTCCCTTTACTAGTTTCTTCTCTTTGTTTTTCATGCCCCCCCCAGAGTCCGAGAGAGAAAATGGCGGCCGCCGCTTCCTGGTTTCGACCGATTCGAATGTTTACTAAGATCTAACAGCCAATCAGAATCGCGCTCGCGCACGTCACCGTACGCGTACGGTAAGCGCACGGTAAGCGCACCGTAAGCTGGCTCAGATATATATATTGATTTTAAGGCTATTTTCTCAGAATCTACTGAACAGATTTACACCAAACCTACAAAAGGCACTTCCTTGACCTGAGGACTACCTCTCTGCCAAATTTCAAGTAATTCTGTTCAGCAGTTCGGGCTGTAGCTGTGTCTAAAGGTCCTATGGAAAAATGCATGGGAAAAACGCGTTTTGGGACCCCCGCTTGACGAATCCCCCCGAGACTTTCAGGGTAGGAGCGGAGCGTAGCGCCCCACCTATTTTGAAAATTTCGCGAGGATTCGTCGACCGGCGCCAAAGTTATTCAAAATAGAATGTTGCGGATTTCCTATGGTAAGAGGGTCCTAACTATAACTACCTACTGGCGACCGCCAGTAGGTAATAATATATATATATATATATATATATATATATATATATATATATATATATATATATATAATCTACTGGCGGTCGCCAGTAGATAGTTATAGTTAGGACCGTGTTTCCATAGGAAATCTGAAAATTCTATTTTGAATAACTTTGGCGCTGGTTGACGAATCCTCGCGAATTTTTCAAAATAGGTGGGGCGCTCCGCTCCGCTCCTACCCTGAAAGTCTCGGGGTGATTAGTCAAGCGGGGCCCGAGAAAAAAGGGGGGTCCCAAAACGCATTTTCCCCATGCATTTTTCCATAGGGACCTTTAGTCCAAGGTACAGCCCGAACGGCTGAACAGAATTATTTGAAATTTGGCAAAGAGAAAGTCCTCAGGTCAGGGATGTGCCTTTTGAATATCTGGAGTCAATCTGTTCAGTAGTTCCTGAGAAAATTTCAGTTAAAAGTACATATATATCTATAAGCGCGCACCATGCGCGCACGGTAAGCATACCGTACGCGCACGCTGACGTGCGCGAGTGTAATTCTGATTGGTGGTTACATGACAGTAAACATTCCAGTCGGTCGAAATCAGGAAGTGTCGGCCGCCATTTTGTCTCACGCAGTCTGAGGCAGTGAAAAACAAAGGTGGAGAATGTGAAAAGGGGGCAGGGTGGACAGTTCCCGACCCCCTAGCCTTTGTCAGGGGGTCACTGAAGGACCCCCAAGGATGAAAAAATTTATTTATTTTTTTTTCGAAAAAGCACGGGGTGCGCACACCGTGCACGCACGGCACGGACAACGCATCGTGGGTGCGCGAAGTGCACCGAGCGCCCACAGCGCGCACACGGTGCGCGAAGCGCAGCGTGCGCGCACGGTGCTCGCACGGTGAAGAACCTGAAAAAAAAAAATATTAATAAATACATAACTTAGCATTTAAAAAACCGTACAAATTCACTTAAAAAACCATAGGTTTCACACACGTTATAGTTAGGAATTAGCATTTCAAAAACCTTGCAAATTCACTTAAAAAACCATAGGTTTCACACATGTTATAGTTAGCTGGACATTTCCCTCGTAAAAAAACAATGAAATTCCCCTGTTATAGTTAGTGCAGGCAACTATAACTCACGCGACCGCAATCCTCTGCTGATGACGTCAGATATTACATCACTGATTAAATATGTGTCTTTCTGAAAAATAAATATTTGTAATATATGTATAGCTAAAGATTAATGGAAGAAGACATGGGTAAATAGGTGTCTAAATACAGTGATGTAATGTCTGACGTCATCAGCAGAGGATTGCGGTCGCGTGAGTTATAGTTGCCTGCACTAACTATAACGGGGGAATTTCATTGGTTTTTTACGAGGGAAATGTCCAGCTAACTATAACATGTGTGAAACCTATCGTTTTTTTAAGTGAATATGTATATATATATATATATATATATATATATATATATATATATATATATCTGTCTGTCTGTCTGTCTGTCTGTCTGTCTGTCTGTCTATCTATCTACTGGTGGAGCAGGAGGCCGGCCTGCTAACTTTTTTGAAGCACTTTGAAAGCAGCCAGGGTTTGGAGGGTTATTAACCCAGACACAATAGGAGAGGCAAGGACATTAGATACGACTGTATGCAGGTACCCGAATGATGACTATTTAACAAAGAAGTCACGAGGAAGAGTGCTTTAACAAAAATGGGTATGAACTTTGTTACTCAGCCCGACATGGAATTTATTCCTTTTGAGGCTACAACTATAATATTTATCGCAAATGTTTTTGATAAAGACTTTCCTGAATATGGTACATATGGAGGGACTCAATAATGTCCAGGAACCGTCACAGGGCATTTTGGACTTTGAAGTTCTATTAACATAGGGACTTTGTGATCAGTGAAAACCCACTTGAATATTTGCACCACCAGTACATTCAATACATATTATTTAAGAGTATGGGTTTGTAAAGTGTAAACTGATCTCCCAAGAATGAAGATCTGTGCATGTGATTGTGGTTTACAGCATATGAACTAAAATTGTGCGCGTTAAGTCCTTCCAAACTGTTTAATCATCTACGTGTATTAAGACCTACCGGCAACGGACCCTCGTAATTTGCATATGAGTAAGACCCGGATGGGTCGAAACGCGTTATGCTTACCTGCTGGAATAAAGTACCTGTTTTAACTCACCCCCGACTGGAGGGCCTGTTCTGTTTCTCAAGGCGTGACATGTACGTGAGGTTTCGTTTGGAATATCTTATATATGTATATATGTATATATATATCTGTGTGTGTACACACACACACACACAAACACACACACCCATACCTTGTTCATCTAGGACGGAAAAGGCCTATTGGTAATAGAGACTCTAAAGGGGCGTTTTCTCTTTGTTCTTACTCTTGAATGGCATATAGTAAATGTCTCTAAATCAGACACCTCAAATTCACCTCTCTCATAATGCAGTGCCAAGAGTCCCCCATCAAATTCTGGGCGGTTTGCCTGCCCAAAAGAGCCTGATAAGCACTGTCCTCAGAGTCAAGGAAAAGGATATATTAAGGATTATAGGGATATTTAGAAACAGGTCAAGAAATCTAGGAAGGACCACCATTGTATTGAGTATGGTGAGGTCTGCACGGGACAACTGCAGTTTAATCCACGGACTGACCTGTTGGTTTAGCTTTTCTATTGCTGGGCCACAGTTTCACTAAAATATCTCCACCATGTCCTTATATCAAACTACCCCAAGGTATTTACAAGTCTTGTTTATCCACCGGATTTGGAATTCCAACTCTGGTGACTCACTCGTGAATTGAAACAGCGTTGTTTTGTTCCAGGTTATAACTATGCCTGAATGTCTTTTAAACCTGATCATCTCTTGAACCAGGGGAGATAGATTTTAAGGCGAGTGATACACAAACGAAAGGATGTTGTCTGCATACTTGGAGAGTAAAACATGGCCAAAGTGAAAACTCAACCGTCTACTTAAGTGAGGTTCCTGTAGTTTTCTACCAAAAAGGTTCATGGCCAATACAAATAATAGAGGAGACAGGAGAGCAACCCTGTTGCATGCCTCTGGTAATCGGGAATGGGTCTGAGGTCAATCCATAACCACTGACTGAGTATAGCAAACTTTATATGGGTGAAGAAATACCCTAGAATGGCAAAACATTTTATACTGTCATAAAGAATGCCAAATCTTTTTCAGCGTCTAAAAAAAAAAAAAAAAAATAAGCTGTTGCAGCCTTCAATTCAGGGTTAAACAGGTTAAGTACTACAAACCTTGTCCTACGATTTAATGCAGATCAGTGAAGGATACATCTGGACTGTGCTGGGTATACCGCATTTTTCCATCAACAGGGAAGTCGATTAGCTATGACTTTGGCCAAGATCTTGTTCTACAAATTTAACAATAATAGGGGATATGGTGCACGCTCTGTCAGATCTCTTCCTAGTTTAGGAAGCACAGTGCAAAATGCTTCCTGCACCATAAGTTTTTGGCAGGAACCTTTCGTTGAAAGCCTCCTCATAGGCCTGCAGTAAATAGGTAGTTTAGAAATGCGGTTTCTGGTTGGCTACGGTATGCACCTAAGCCAGACAGAACCCATCACTCTATTCAGGGCAAGTAAGTTACACAGCAAAGATAACCTGTGCTCAACCTCTGGTAGCTTGGCGCAGAGCAGGCAGGCTTATCTACAAAGTGTAAAGGGTTTGTGAAACACACTCACATAGCAACACAATGAATACACCACAAAAGAGACTCCACACAGGATTATATAAAAATATATATTGTATATTGTACATGAACTAGACTAAAACGACATGAAATAGAATACTTTGTAAATTATGCAGTTTTAAATGAGTATCACATTAAATGCATATGCCACAAATAGCAGCCTTAGAAGCACCTGTGCCTCTATTAGTCACTTTACAGTAATTTGCCAGTGTAACTCCCCTGCAGGATTACGGAAAATCTCCTACAGTGCAAAGAATACAGAATGTTAGAGTAATCATACAAATTATAAGATCATAGGACACAGCAACCCTGGGCTCCTACTTCACTTTATCTTGTAATTTCCCATGAGCCCTATCGGAATTACTGCATGCAGGCATACAGTGTAGAGTACAGAAGCACCTGTGTGCTTACTCCTCAGTTTACAGTAATGGGAGCAGCAAAGTCATCCCTGTGAAGGAGTGTGGGATGATTCGCTCACCTTCCACTCGTTGGACATAGAGGAGGACAATGACCCCTGTTCGGCACCATGGAGGTGGCAAAAAAGGTACTGAGACTCCATGGGTCTCTGGGGATCGGGGAGATACCGCCTCTGAGCACAATGGTCGGGGTATAGGGCCACGTAGGTATTGCTTCCCTGTAACAGCACCTGAACGGTGGCTCACGGGGCCGCGCCGAGTTGTTCTCAGCGCTCAGCAGCAATCATAAAGGCAGCATGGTGAACCCTGCACACTGGTGCGGGGTTCCACCTGTCTGCCCATGAGAGGAGGGTGCATGGCGGCATTTGTCGAAAGCTCCCTTGTTGCTAGGGCTACCCTGCAGGTTTGTCCTGACAAGGGCTTCCGTCGATGCAGCGGCAGCTCCACACCCTTGGAAAAGCCAGACACGCAGTTCATCAAATTCAAGAGGTCATAATGTACTGGGGTGCAGTACCTTTACAAAAGTGCCCGCACTACAGAGTGACACAAAATAAAGAGCTCAACACGCGCTGGAAGGTAAACAAAGCAGCGCTCAGCATGTGCAGGCCAGACCGAGCCTCGCTGAAACGCACTGCTGCTGGACAAAGTCCCACAGCAGTGGTGCACAGTTGAGATCTTTTATGGCCCTGAGATTTCCAAACAAGGGGCAAGCCAACATGCCCTTTGAGAACACTTGGGTCACAAAGAGGGTAGCAGGGAGGCAGGCCTGCACACAAGTCCAATTGCAGAGTGGCAGTCTCTCCAGTAGCCCAGCAGGCAGGCCAGTACAACAAAGCAAATAGTCCCAAAGGCAGTCTCTCCTGCCAGCACAGCAGTACTCTGGTAAATTGCAGATTGTAGAACCAGCAGAATCCGGTTACAAGTCCCAGGCAAACATGGGGTCAGAGCCCCTGTACTTATACTCAATAATGACTTTGATGAAGGGGTGGCTTCAAAGTAACCCTTAGAAGTGTGCAACAATGCCCTTTCAGCCCAACCCTGGCGCCAGAAGATCAGTAGGGGTAAATCAGCCCTTTGTATGAGGGCAGGACACAACCTATACCAATGTAAAATGTGAACCACCTCTCCCTCTCCCAGCCCATGAAGACTATCAGAATGCAGATGTATCCCCTGCAACTATTCCTGAGTTCTGGCTGTCTGGAAAGTATGTACCAAGTGTAGCTGTCACCTATCTTGGACGTGTATTGGAGTCAGACTGCAAAGTACAAAGAGTCATAAGCACAGAGAAATATTGAATTTCTAAAAGTGCCATTTCTAAAATAGTAATGTAAAAGCCAAACTACACAAGCAAGCAGGATTTATCACCACTATTGTAAACATACCAAACATGGCGACGCCTCTCTTTCTGATTAGGAATTACCACTTAAAAGTATATAAGGAATTCCCTATGAGAGGAGTATGCCTCACAGCAGTGAGAAACTAAATAGGCTGTGTGTCACTACCAGGATATGCGACAAAGCCAGATGCCCTACCTTTTACTTACACAGCACCCTGCCCATAGGGCTACCTAGGGCCTGCCTTAGGGGTAACCTAGGTGTAATAAAAAGGGGAGTTTAAAGCTTGGCATGTAGTTTTAAGTGCCATGTCAAAGTGGCAGTAAACTGTGCACACAGGCCCAGTGATGGCAGGCCTGAGACAGGTTTGAACGGCTACTTCTGTGGGTGGCACAAGCAGTGCTGCAGGCCCACTGGAAGCATTTTATTTGCAGCCCCTAGGTATAAGGGATACCACTGTACAAGGTACTTGCAAGTGAATGTAATATGCCAAACAGGTGTAAACCAATCATACCATGTTTAGAGGAGATATCACATGCACTTTAGCACTGGTTAGCAGTGGTAAAGTGCCAAGAGTCCTAAAGCCAACAAAAAGAAGGCCTTAAAACGGCTGCCCCAGGCAGCTGAATAAATCCGGTGGAAGCAATGTCCATTGCACAGTCTATTATTTATGAGGCGGAACGTTCGCCTTCCAGCAATATCTTTTCGGCTTCCTCTTTGACCTCTTATTGTCGGCAAATGCAGCAATACCTGACCACATCTGACTATTAGATCGGCCTAGTAATGCCAAGGAATTTGAAGCTCTGGCTGTGAGCGCCAACATAGAAGAGAATGTTATCGAGCCTTCTACCTTCCTTATCTGGGGTCTCTGGGAGGGCTGCTGAAGGACCTTTAGATCTACGCTGCACTGCTTGCGAAATAACAGAGTCCGGTTTTGGGCAGCAGCGCCCTCTGGGACCCTATATTTTTTATCCAGCCTCGGTAACACTGGTGGCACTGTAGCTGGATTACACAATTTTCAACCCCTCGTCCAAATGTAATCAACGATGGGCATGGATCTCACTGACTTTCTAAAAGGTTCTTCAAAATCATAAAGGACGCAGTCTTGTTAATGCGCAGGCATTGGCCACTCAAAGAATCTGGCCGCTCTTTCAAAGAGATTATGGAAAATCTCCTATGTCTTCTGGAGGGGAATCCATTTGGGGTGGAGATGGTGACGCTGGTAGTGGGATTATGTAATTGTGTTCCTGTTAAATCTTCCCTTCTTCTCTCTCTCTTCTTCAGAAGATGATGGTTGTTGTAAAGGCACTTGTTGTTTAGAATGGTAAATTATTGAAGAACCTGTTGCAGTGAGATCGGTGGTTGAACCTGCACTTCAGGAGGCAGAGGGGCCGCTTGTTGAAGAGAAGGTGTCGCTAACAGGGATTGCAAATCTGAGACAAGAGTAGAAGGAAGGCACACCACATCTTGTTGGTACTGTCTTTGATGCCGTTGTCAAGAGTAATATTATTCCTGGTCATAGTATTCTTGATCATCTGAGTCCTCCTGATACTTAACGTTAAGTTTTGATGGGTTTTGGGCTGCACCAAAAAGGCTATCACCTTTAGAGTCCTCGTCATCATCCAACCGACGTGAAGGCAACAAGGATTTCACTCGACTTGGTGACGTTGGCGATGGTGTTAAAGGTGGAGAGAACCAATTTTATCTCTAATCGTTGTCGAAGTCGTCAATGAGGGCTTCTTTACTGATGGATCAGAATGTACCATGGACTGGATAGCTGTCGTCGCCGAAGAGCCATCGGTGAAGTGCAGCTGCTGAGGAAAAAAGCTGAGCAGAGCTCAGTGGAGACTCACTAGCATTACGTGCATAAAAAATGAGGGACTTGTAGCTTCTCTCAGAAATGTTCTAGAGGGTGGTATTATCAGATTGGTTGTCTTCTAAGTTTGGTCCTTTTTTTAAATAGGGACTAGAATGTGTTACTAAATCAAAAGGACTTAGGCCTTTATGTTCTACGACTGTTAGGACATCACTTTTTTGAAGTACCGGGGACTCCCATCTCAATCAAAACACAAAAACTACAGAGGGGTGAGAGGAATATCCCTCGTCGACCTCCCGCTCAGGAATTGAATATCACACAAAGAAGAGGGATAAAAACAAGTTTCGTAGAGACCAATAAGTAAGTGGGAGATACACCAAATTTGTAAAACTGCCCTCACACACAGCAAGCTGTGTCATGCTTCATCATAGGGCTGCTACTACACCTCCGCGCCAGCCAAGCGCATGGAGGTGGAGCAATAGGGGAGGGGGAAAAAACACATACAATGTACAAAATGATGTGGAACCAATGGTGAGTTGAAAGTGCAGAACCAGTGATAGACAGTGATTAAAAACCAATACTGGGAAAACCTTGATCCAATTTTAATATTAGGTGCCCAGTTTGGAGTTAGAAAAATCAAAAAACGTGGGTGATGGGTTTGGAGAGCTTATAATGAGGTTCCAACCCCCCCCCCCCCCCCCTCTGAATAGATGTCGACATGTTTCAGTCAGCACTAAAAAATATAACCCTGCTTTCCTCAGGACTTCTAACCACTGTTCCCAGTTGTGAAACCTTCCTACTCCCAATTTGTGAAGTATAAGGAAGAAATACCTCAAGTGAGGTCTCTCGCCTTTCGAGAGGAACCGAGTTTATTAAGTTTATAAACTCGAAATGGTGGGGGAGTGAGGACAGCCACCCACACGCACTCTTGCTTTCTAGGGCTGCTGTCCGCCACCGTATTTTGTGCCTCCTTCACCGCTGTGCAGGCATGAAAGAGAACACAAAAAAAAGTGACATCTGGCTTCCAAAGCATTTATGTAATTAACAGGTCCATATCATCGCCACAACTATTCTTCTTATCTCTAACAGATGTCTATTCTTATCTCTAGAAATCTAAACAGGGGAGATAGAAGATCTGCGAGAGCTCACTAATCTTCCGTCAATATATCGTTTTTAATCAAAGGAAAGTGATCTGCACTGGTGTAAGGAGCATGGGTGCCTTAGGTGTTGGCCCGAAACCCTCAACCTGTTATTGCCACTGGTGGTGTAAGTAATCACCACTAGGGTGTCTTATTGGTGGTGTAATCATTGGGTCTCGCACCTACTCGCTTCCCCAGGTGAGTGCTGCCACCGTCTGAGGGAGGGTACTTGTGGGATCTGTGCAGTGAAATATAACACTATCTCTTATACCTTATGGATGAAATTTTAATCTGAGTGAAGAGTATAGGGGTAAGATTAAAATGTGAAGTCATGATGTTATTCGGACATGATAATTGTCCTTAGCATGTTTACCACAGAAAGCTGCTCCTAGTGAAAAATGACCCTAATACAGTTACAAAAGCATTGTGAGTGAGGGCATCTCACAAAAAGTGACGGACTGGTCTCACACACCACCTGGTGTCATGCTTCATCATCGGCCAGTCCTCGCCCTCTAAAACCTTCGTTTGATAGGGGGCGGGCATACACCTGATGACAGCGATGCACTTCTAAGCTAAAGAGTGGGGGCCCGTGAGAAGATATGTGAGGTTAAAAATCATTATAGTTACCAGAAAATCAATTTTTAATGTGGCTAATAACTATATGATACTTAAAAGCATTGAACGGTGAGTGGGGTGTTTAGTGTCCCCTAACCGTCTCATGAATGGTCAACATGTTTCTGCCGTGTCGGCCCAAGTGGGTCCAAGGCATTCATCAGGACCTAAGTGTAAACACGGGGGCTCCGTTCTTACCAACTGGTGGCAAGACAATACCACTGTGCGGGTGTGGCAAAGGCCGCACTCCACTTCATAATTGGCTTCCAAACGTCAAGCCTAGAGAGAGAGTGATAAAATATCAAACATTTATTTGAAACTGTAGGAGTGGGTCAGAATAACAATAAAATGAAAACATAAAGAGACAGCGCATGCGTAGGTTCCTTTAAGTGAGTGACTATTCACGTGACTTGTGACACTCTATGTATGTATACATACAGAAAGTGTATTGTGAGAGCGAAATGGCTCTCATGAGTCTTACCCTAGTTGCAAAAACTACTTGCCCCATGGGGGGAGGGGAGGGGAAACTCCTGTTCGTTCTGGAAGGAGAAAAATGTAAACCAACATTGCATGAATCAACGTGTTAGAGTGAGGCCACCAACCAAGTACGCAAAACACACACATTCGTACAAACATGGATCTATGGATCCTGTTATAGCATTCACTTCAGTCACACTCTTACTGTCTCAGGAAAGTATCCCTCGTTCGTCCTAGGTTGCTGCTCCCGGTCCTCCCGAATGTTAAAGTGAGTAGGTGAGGCCGGTGCTTTTATAGTGCGGTCGTAGGTAAATTGGAAGCGGCGCTGAGTGATTAAGCCAGGAGAGTGGCTCCCGGTGTGTGGTTTCCGGTGTCACAAGCGGACACAGGTAGAAAGAATTCCGCAAGGTGCCTGGTTTGAAGATGGATGAAGCGTGCGTCCAATGGTGTCGCTTGTGGGGACCCGAGTGTATTATTTGCGTATGCCGTATTTCACTTTGTGCTCATATATACAAAACTCTTTATTTTTTATAAACAAAAGCAAGTATTTGACTAGACAATCATTTATTGGTGCAACTGAGCGTATTTTGAATTGTGAGCCAGTGTTTAACCCCAGCATCTACCCCTCTTCCCCCTACGAGAAGCCTTGGACGGCTCGACCCACGCTACCACAAAGTCAAGTGCTGAAGGGGTACTTGACCCAGTTTACCATGACCCATAGCAGGTCAGGCCCTGGCACATCAGGAGTAAAAGGCCTCAATCCCCACGGCTGGGCCCAGTAGCTCCTGCTTGTCCACTGGCCCTTTTGTAAGGGGTTCTTACAGCAATTGAGAAATGATATGGGTCTATGGTAGACACAGAAGAGGAACTCCTTCTCAGGTTTTGGTATCAGCTTAATTATTGCTTTATTAAACTCAGCCCATGCAGAATTTGCCAATACCATTTCCCGAAAAACTCATCCCAATAATGGTATACTTAAGGCCAATGTCGTTTTGTCAAATTCTACCGAGCAACCATTGTCTCCCGGAGTTTTCCCATTACCCATAGATTTAAAGGTTTTTGTAACTTCAGTATCTGACATCTCAGAGCTTAATTGTTCTTGGAGGTCTTGTGCAGACTTGGGATATTTAGGTTGGCCATAAAGTTTTCCTCTGTAGAAGGATCTGCTGCAGTGTCAGTGGAATACAAATTGGAGTAGACAAGACCATTTCCTTTAATATCTCCTCCTGTTAGGAAGGTTACATCTAGGCCATAGACAGCTGGTATACTTGACTGTGCATCTCTGTTTTAACTGCATGGCCAATAAGCGTCATCTTTTGATCCAAGTTCATAGTATTGGCTTTCAATGTGGGTCAGAAATCTCACAGCAGTCTGAGAATAAACATTTATTTAATTAGTTCGGAGTTACTGCTGGTACCTGTGCCATTTCTGTATCTTAGCCAAGCAAGCCCGACTAATAATAAAATAGTCTATTCAGGACTCCGTGCCATGTGCTGATAAGAATGTGTATTCCCTTGATCTCTGGTTGAGGAGGCACTATGGGTCAGCCAGAATGCAGTCGCTCATTAAATCTTTAAACAAGCCTCTGTCATCATCCATTCTAAGGTCTGGGATGCCAGATTTGTCTAACGGAGGGTCAATTGTTAATTCCCCCCCACGATAATTATCAGTGTACATCCAAATTCCATGCAGAGTTTGTGCAAAGTAGACCAGGGGGGTGCTTTGCATTGCTGTGTGCATATTTAGACCCAATAATAAGAGGAGTGGATTGTTTTGTCAATTTAACAAATATATATATCAGGAGGAGGAGCCTAGCGCGCATCCAAGATGGTCGCGTGAGCACAGGGCTCCCCGGACCCTCTCTGCTCCTCGGAATTTATCCTGAGAATATCCTGACGTGGCTTATGGAATCTGGGAGATAAAGACCAGCTGAGCGTATATCTCTTTTCAAAACTCAAATCGGACCTGGGAATCCTGAGTTGTCGTCGTCGGAACTTTTGGGACCCACCCGACGGAGGTGACCGGGGTGAAGGTGACCCGAGGGACCGGGCTGCAATTGAACAACAGCGGCTTCAGCGCGGTGCCAGCTACCGATCCACCACTTTCGGTTTCGGTTTTGCACTTCAGGAGACCGGCAGGGAGGTGCGCTCGGGGTGGAGAGGTGCTTCCTGGGCCTCTGCATGAGGTTTTCTTTCACCTGCCACTAGAGTGCCTATCGCCTCGGACCCCCTATACCGACATTTTGTGGTCTTCTTGCTGGTGCCCTTACACCTCTTGATTGGAGGTCCCCTCGGGTGACCGTGTTCACATGGGGGGCAAAGGGGGTCCCGAGGGCCGCAAGACCAAGGCTTCCCTCCGCGGGGGAGCGGTCCAGAGCAATAACATGGACCGCTACACCCAGGGCAGGGGGCCTTCTGGCGCTGCTGGCCTCCCCTTGGACACTGCGGAGGGAGGCGCGACCGTCACTACGGAACTATCCCTGCAGGACATTATGGGCGCCATTGATGGCATCAGGGAAACCATCGCGACGCAATATGAGGCCCTGGCCCGTAAGATTGACACTGTCGCGATCGATGTCACCCTGATCCGGGCCGACCTCTCCAAAACTAACGAGAGGGTCCAGGCTCTCGACGCACGGACCTCCACCCTCGGTGCGGAGGTGTCGGATCTGCGGGCCGCGCTTGGAGACATCAGGGTGGTTAACGATCATATGGCCCGGCGGCTTGAGGACTTCGAGGGACGGGCCCGACGCAACAACATCCGCGTCATCGGTGTACCGGAGTCCTCTGACGGCCGCCCGGTTGACCTCGTGGTCGAGGAACTTATCCTGAAACAGTTGTCCTCGGCTGGCCTAAGTAAGTTCTTTGCCGTGGAGCGGGCCCATCGAGTTCCGGGCGGTCGGCCACGGCCGGGGGCCCCCCCGAGGCCTATCGTGGCCAAACTGTTCTACTACAGGGACCGCGACGCTATTCTGCAGGCCTCACGGACCCACGGCCCGGTTCGTCATGAGAACTCGACCATCAATTTTTACCCGGACTTCACGCAACTGGTCCAGAAACAACGGATGGGATTCCAAGGGGTGAAGCGTCGTCTCCGTGAGCTGGGCCTAAAGTATTCGATGCTCTACCCTGCAAAACTCCGAGTGGAACATGGGGATCGGACAGCCTTTTTTGATTCTCCTGTGGCTGCAAGTGACTGGCTGGACTCTCTGCCGGACGGAGGTGGCCGTCCCGGACCCTCTGCGGGCACCGCAGGTGATGGGTCCCCTTTGGAATGACTTTTGGTCCTTGATTTTGCTTTTTTGCACTGTACAGCCGGGTCTTATTTCATTTGCATATTGTGTTTTACCAGGACCAGTGAGGGGGGCGGGCGGGGACGGGTCCCTTACCTCCTCTGGGTTCTTTTCGTAGAATGGGGTTAGTGGGGCGACAGGCACACTGCAAGTTGGGGGGGTTTTTTGGCCCGCAGGGGTGCAGGGTGGGGGGAGTTGGTCCTGGGGTGGGGTTGGGGGGGGAGGAGGGTTTGTTTTGCTGTGTGTTTTTTGTTTACAGGGCGAGGTACTGATTTTTGTCCACATTTGGGAACTGTGCTGCAGGCTGGGGGACCCTTGATCTATTGGGGGGGATGGGGGGGGACGGGTTGAGGCTTATGTCATGGAACGTCAATGGGTTGGGGGACCGTATTAAGCGGGGTGTAGTACTGCAATATTTGCGTCGTTTGACTCCTGATGTGGTGTTTCTCCAGGAGACGCATCTGGTTGGCAATGTTTGTCATGCAATGAACAGGGGGGGGATACCGCCTCGTGGCCCATTCTGGTTTCACAACTGGTTCCAGGGGGGTGGGCATTCTGCTGCGAACCTCACTTCCGGTGGAGATCACTAAGATAGTCTCGGATGACAGAGGGCGCTATGTGTGTTTGATTGGGAGGTGGGAGGGGCAGCCCCTTGCCCTGGTTTCAGTTTACGTCCCCCCGGGCCTCCAGAACTCCACCTTCACTGACTTGGGTCGAATGCTGCTTGACCTTCCGGACAGCCTCCTGCTCATGGGCGGGGACTTTAATTCTGTGGTTTCGGGTGAACTGGATCGTCACCCACCAAGGACCCTCCCCGCTGCCCAGGCATGGCTGGGTGGGATGCTGGAGACCTTCGGCCTGGTGGATAGTTGGAGATTAATGCATCCGACCCAATGTCAATTCACCTTTCACTCGGGGGCGCATGGGAGTCTCTCTAGGTTAGACTACTTCCTTATGCCCGCGGCGCAGACTGGTCGGATTCGAGAGGTTAGGCACCTGGCGCGGGGTATCTCCGACCATTCTCCGCTGTGGCTTCTTTTTGACACCGGGCCGCGGTCTGCAGGGCGGATCGCTCCCATTAACCCATGGTACCTGCGAGACCCTACGACTCGTGACAGCCTTGTTAAGGCTATGGACCAATACTTCCTGGATAACGAGGGGTCGGTGTCTTCTGCAATGTCCCTGTGGGAAGCCTTTAAAACCGTGATCCGCGGACACGCCCTTTCCCAGATAGTGGTGGCTAAGAGGGTCAAGAGTGAGGCAGTGGTGAGGCTGGAGACTGACATCTTGGGGCTGGAGTCGGCCTTGGAGGCGAATGTTACTCTGGACGGGCTCCATGCCCTCAGCCTGAAACAGTTTGAATATAGGTCCCTGGTCACTGACGCGGCCAAAACTATGTATAGGGAGCAGCAGGGTCGACTGTACGATGCCGGGGACAAGGCGGGAAAGTTGATCGCGTGGCTGGACAGGAAGGAGAGAGTGAATCGTGTGGTCCCGGAGTTGCGTGCGGCGGATGGTGTGTGTGTGACGGAGCCTGACGAGATTGTGGAATGTTTTGCCGACCACCTCCGGGCTGTGTACTCCCCAGTGACTGACAGGGATGAGGACGACTCTCGCCTTCTACTGAGAGATATCGCCTTGCCCTGCCTGTCCGTTGAGGACCGTGAGCGGCTGGACACCCCCTTGTCGGCGGATGACATAGCGACCGCGATCCGCTCCCTTCGCTCGGGCAAGGCTATGGGTCCCAACGGTCTGCCCATTGAGCTATATAAATTGCGCCCTGACAAGCTTGCGCCCTTCCTCAGTCGCATGTTCCGTGAGTCTCTGGCGGCGGGTTCCCTCCCGGCCGATCAGCGTTTGGCCACGATAGTCGTTATCCCCAAGGAGGACAAGCCGCGAGATCGCTGTACTTCTTACCGGCCTATTTCACTGCTAAATGCGGAGCCTAAGATCCTGGCGAAAGTCCTTGCCAATCGTCTGTTGAGCGTCGTGTGCGATCTGATTCATCCGGACCAATGCGGATTCATCCCGCATCGTAACACCGCTCTTAACTTGCGGCGTCTTCATGGCGCCCTTGCCAGGGCGGAGCTCCTCTCCGAACCGGCCGTGCTGGTTTCTTTGGATGCCACGATGGCTTTTGACACCATCGAGTGGCCATTCCTCTGGGCTGTCTTGGCTAAATTTGGCTTTGGGGAAGGATTTATTGGCTGGGTGAAGCTTCTGTACACGGGACCCATGGCTCAGGTGGTGGTGAATGGGCGGGTCTCTCGGCCCTTTGCCCTCGGCAGGGGCACGAGGCAGGGATGCCCGTTGTCCCCTTTGCTCTTTGCTCTCGCCCTGGAGCCACTCGCGGCTTGGCTCCGCTGGGAGCCCTCGCTTAGAGGGATCCGGTGGGCCCCGGGCTTTGAGGATCGGGTTTCGCTGTATGCGGACGATATTCTCCTATATCTCACCTCACCGCGGCAGTCGCTCAACGTCCTCTTTGACGTTCTGACTTCCTTTGGGAATAATTCGGGTCTCACGATCAATTGGTCTAAATCCTGCGTCTATCCGATCTCCGGTGGTCCTCCACTCCTACCGCCTCGGCTTCCGATCCAGGTATCTCTGAGCGGCTTTAAGTATCTGGGGATATACGTTTCGCTGGACCCGGTGGCTCGCTATGAGCAGAATCTCCTCCGTCCGCTTCGGCGATTGCGAGAGGATACGGCCCGGTGGTGCAGGCTGCCCCTGTCCCCGCTGGGTCGGGCCGCGCTGTTCAAAATGATGTCCCTTCCCAGGTTCCTCTATGCACTCCAGAATTCCTTCGACGTCATCCCAGTGGCCTATTTTCGGGAGGTAGAGACCCTGCAGAGGAGACTGGTGTGGGACGGGCGTGCGCGTATTGCTCTTGCTAAGCTTACTCTCCCCTGGTACGACGGGGGCATCGCGCTTCCCGACATTCGCAGGTATTATTGGGCCGCGCAGCTTTCGGCCATCAACCATGCCACGTATGCACCTGGCCTGAACCCGGCGTATGATATGGACAAGTTCCTGCTTCCCGGCGGGGACTATAACAGGGCGCTGTACTCCCGCTCGGCTGGCCGGACCCTTACGGGTCCTACTAAGATTGCGGTGCGGACCTGGAGGGCCGCCACTGCGGCCACGGGCTGGGGTGAGCGGCTGACATGTGCTACTCCTTTGTTTGCCTCCGATCGCCTGGGGAGCCTCTGGACTACGAAGGGGTTTGACCAGTGGGACACGATTGGTATCAGCAAAGTGGGAGACCTGTGGCATAAGGGCGCGGTTAAGACTTTCGCGGCTCTTCAGGCCGAATATGAGCTTACGGACAGGGAGTTCTTCCGCTATGCCCAGGTTCGACACGCCCTGCTCTCGGTCTTTGGAGAGGGGACCAAGATCCCGGTTTCCTCGCCCCTCGAGGACCGCATACTTGACGGACATGTCCCTGACAGTACTATTTCTTTAATTTATAAGAAACTGATTAATCATCGGGCTGACCTCTTGGTGCGCCTTCGGGAGGCTTGGACGGGGGATGGGGTGGAATTGGACGACGAGGACTGGCAGTCTGCACTGTCGTCCCCCAAGGAGGTCGCCATTCCAGCCCGTCTCCGGTTGGTACAGCTTAAGATTCTTCACCGGGTGTATGTGACGGGTCCTCGCTTGGTCTCGATGGGATATTCCGACGATGGGCTCTGTAAGCGGGGTTGTGGGCTCAGTGCCACCTTTCTCCATATCCTGTGGGAGTGCCGCGAGGTGGCGGACTACTGGCGCCGGGTACATACGGTTATGGGACAGGTCACTGGGGTTGTGCTGCTGCCGGAGGTGCGTCGCTGTGTCCTGAATGTGTGGGAGCCCAATGATTATAGCGCGGCTCAGACTCGGTGGGCGGCCCTGGGGAACATGATTGCCAAGAGAGATATAGCGCAGCTTTGGGGTGCCCAGCGGCCGCCCACCGTGTCAGTATGGAAGGAGAATATGGACTGGTGTATGTTCAGGGAGAAGACTGTGTATGTTGCCCGTGGTAAGCCGGGGGCATGGGGCAGAATCTGGGGGCAATGGAATGCATATCGCGGGGGTATCTGTACGCCCCCCCTGGTGGATACCGATATCGCCATGTCCCCCTGACCCTTGACGGTTCCGGGCACCTTTTGTAATGACTACATATGGACGTTCATTTCCCTTGGCCCCCCCCCCCCGTCCCCAGCCTCCCGGTACTCCTTCCTTTCGTGTGCTGCTTAATGGTCTGACCTGGAGTTCCCCGGAGGAAGCCTGACCTGCGCCGTTTGTACTTATGCCTCGCCTTTTGTTTTTCTTTTAGTTTTCTGTGTTTGTTGGATTTAAGTCTCCTGTGCCTCTAGAACTATCCGGACTCACTACGGGGCCGACCCCCGGGAACCGACTGCAGCTTTGATAAATGTATATTTCATTCTGTACTTACCGGCCGGCCCTGGTGGTTGTAGGCCCGTGCTTGTAATCGAATTATTGTTCAATAAAAACTTTAAAAAAAAAAAAAAAAAAAAAAAAAAAAATATATATATCAGCCCACCGTGTCTTAGAAGGTTTTGTATATACGGACTTACTGAATGTCTTGGTTGGAGAAGAGGTCGAGCTGTTGCTGTAATAGTGGCCCGGATAAGGCAAAGACCCTATCCACCAAGTCTCTTAAATGTATCCAATTCACTGGCTGAGAAGTGGTTCTCTTGAATTTCTTACGTTTAACGTAAAGTAGAAGACTATTCACATTGAGGGACTTAAGCACAATCTTTACACCGATTCACAGTTACAAGTAAGATCAGGGCGATAGGTGATATAATTTCAGACTAGTTAGTAAAGAAGGACAAACAACATTTTCATTGTAGACTGCACTGAAGGACCAGTAAACTTTTGTTGGGCGAGTGAATAGTCAAAGAGTGTCACATGTGGACTACGAGTGATCATTGTATCTTGCCTAGGAAGTATCTATTGTTTTACAGATGGGTAAGAGTGGGTAAGCTTGAGAAAGATTTTTAAGCATACTGATAGTATCGAGTTTTAATTTTCAAGTCTGTGATGAAACTGTCAGACTTTCAATTGAGATCAGGACTTATTGTTATCTTTCTGTGTGTGTCCACTGTCCTCTCTCAGCCTTTGCATGTCCCTGTGGTGGAAGTGTATTACTTTGCCAGTTCCCATAGCATCTAACGAGCCTCCCTTGGAGTCAGTTTCCATGGATGATATTGGCATATTAACATATTCCAGCAATCTTTTCAGTTCATCTGGTTCTTTGAATTCTCCTGTAGGACCATCAATAGTAACAATGATTACTGCAGGGTCCAAGTGACCCATTTTAGTTTTTTTTTTCTTTTAAAGGGCTAGGAACTTCTTTTGTATGGTGTTTGTTTCCTGTGAACATTCGGTGCCAAATGAGGTTTTGGGTCACTCTTGGTTGTATGGGCTGTGCTTTTTTGCTAATTGTAGGATCAGTGTTGCATGTACATGTCTGAGTATGCAAGTAATTATTGGTCTTGATTGAGATCTAGGTGTGTTATGCCCAATGTGTAGCCGATGATCTCTCTGGAACTCTAGAGGGTAGAAAATGAGTATAGCAACTTTGGGAAGAATGATGCATGAAAGGTCATCATATCTACGCCTTCACTTTTCTCAGGTAGGCCAAATATTAGAATATTATCTCACCGACTATGGTCTTCGAGCATCACCAATCCGATTTTTCCAATTCCCATAAGTGGGTTCCTAAGTCTGATGAATTCATGACCCTGGCCTCCACTTCGTCAACTTTTCTGTCTGTTTTGTATATTTGTGCATAAGGGCCTCCATTTCTCCTCTGAACGTTTTAATCTTATTGTTAGTATCTGAGGTGGAAAATTCCACAGTGGACATAGATGACATTATATTGAGTACTCCATCATTATGCTTTCGAGAGTATAGCCCATATTTGAGTCTGCGGGGGAATGCAACCCCTATTTAGGTTTACCAATGGCCTCTGAAAATAGGAGTTGGCATGCGATTTTAGCATGAGACAATGATCAGATAGACTACTATATTTTCATATAATGATTGATTCAGGGGCAGCAGTTCAAATCTACTAGCACCGACTCAAGTTGTGATAGGGATCACAGATGATATGTGTTGCGCTTATCTTTAATAATACAGAAAGTCATAGTTGAATAACAAATAAGATTGACAGTCCACAGAGATCAATTTTAAGAAGGAAGGAGGCACTCCGTTAACATTTGGTCTGCTAGTTTGTGCAATCTCCCCTTAGTGTTATTATCCCAGCTCGCTGACAGTTTGTACAGTTGAAACCTGGTGGCCGTTAATGCTCCGACTCTTTGTTAGATCCTGGCCGTCGCCAGAGCAGGAGCGGCTTGCCGAAGCCCGGCAGCACTAACACCTGCGATGGTCGATGGGGTAGGAAGTAAAATGCTCTGTTTCACTTGCCGGGTACTTTCTTGCCAGGGTGCCAGTTCCAAGTGCTGCATGTGCCTATTGCATCTAGGTGTGAGAAGAGACTTCCCAAATCTCTGAATCATTCTGCACACTGTTCTTCACTTCATTTAGTATGGGCGACAAAGCTGATAGCGATCACCGGCCCCGGGACCTTATATTGCGCACAAATATCCCAAGATTAACGAAATGGAAGGGCCTACAAGGCACAACTGCTACAATCAACTTCAGGAAAATAAAATTTACGAAAGCAACGCAAGATAACTTCCAGGAAGCTGCTAAATTTCTATTTGAATCACGGGAAGGGGACAACGAAATAGAGAAATGGACAAATTATACACATGCTTTGGCATCATCTTTTTCCGCCCCAATTAAATCTAAACCAAAGCAGGGTCACATTAAGTTAACCATGCCGCAAAAGAGTAAGATCCATCAAAAAAAGCATCAACTACTCTCTGCGGCAGTCTCCAACCAACATCACAAAATTAGCTGAATTGCGACAGCAGAAAACACGTCTAAAGCAAGCAATTTGGGAAGCCAGGCATGACAACGAGGATATTCTATGGGCGAAACTGCATGCGGACTCTAAGCTGAAAAACAGAGTGAGATTTTGGGAAACAATAAAAAAGATTTACCCATCCGATGCACGAGGGTCTGTCTTCAAATATATCCGAGAAAGACTGAGCCACTTTTCTTGGAAATCACTTCTATCAAGGAAAAACCGTATTACATGTAGAAACTAGCATGGATTCCACACAGCGGCCTATGATTTTGAAGCATCAATCCAACGAGGGAAATGTAACTTCAGAGGAACGGCATGAAGGAGAACCACCGGGATTTACTCCTTTTAATGATTACATAAAATCAATTAACAAATACATCAAGAAGGGAAGGCAAGAAGGGGCACCGGAGCCCAACGGAATTCCACCCGTGCTTTATAAACAAGACACAGAATATTGGGCGAAGGCACTCAGTCCTCTGTTTGGGGAAATAAGAACAACAGGCCTACTCCCTCCATCCTGGCGGACTTCGATAATTTCACCAATTTTCAAATTGGGTGATAAGACCCAGCCTAAGAGCTACCAGTTAGTTGCCCTCTTGGGCAATGAGGCAAAATACTTTGCCGGTACGCTGCTGGATGAACTGCAACTCTGGGCGGAAGACAATTCAGTCATCCCCCTAAATCAAACTGGCTTCTCTAAATCTGTTGGGACCACAACAAACATAACAACAATGGCTCTGTTAATCGATAAGGCTGAGATCACTAGAACGCCACTACATTTGTGCTTCACTGATTACCGGGCAGCTTTTGATCATGTAAATCGTCATAAACTTTGGTTGAAACTGGCAGGCTGGGGCATTCCCCAGGCTTTACTGAACTTGTTAATTAAGCTGCACACTAAGACCTGGGTGCAAGTAAAGCTGGGTGACGGCTCAACTCTATCGAGGAAAATTCCAACAACAAAAGGCCTCAAGCAAGGTTGCGTACTGGCCCCGCCGCTATTTAATCTGTTTCTTGCAGATCTGATCCCGCTATTAAATGCTAGCAATTCACAATCTCCAAAGATTGGGAATCTAGTACTACTACCATGTCTACTTTACGCTGATGACCTAGAATTGATCAGCCAAACGAAGGTGGGTCTACAGCGTCTTCTTGACATCACGTTTGAATACTCTGAGGCTAATGATTTAAATATCAATCTGGAAAAAACCCAAACCACGACAATTAAAAAAAACCTGAAGAAAATACCGGTCTGGTTTTGGGACAAGATTCAAATAGACTCAGTTACAGAGTACAAAGATCATTGACCGAGAAGGGCACTTTGTAACCCAAAGAGATACAATTAAAAGGAAAGGTATAGCCCTAGCCGCCTCAATGAGAAACTTCAACTCCAGACTGACGGGCCCCTCACTTGCCCCACTGGTTGAAGTTATACGAGCACAACTCCTATGGGAGCGAGGCACAGAGGGGAAGGGATTCGAAACTCTTGGATGCTGTGGTCGCAAAAGTGTACAGAATAATCTTTGGTCTACCAACATGAGTCTCTGCAGCACAAATTAGGCTCCAGTTTGGTGTGCAAAAACAGACCATTGCAAGGACAGGCGCGATAGTCATTTTTTGGGACAAAGTAAGGAAATCCAAACCAGGTACTCTAAATTGGCACTTGTGGACTGAGTTACAACAGAAAGAGTCTTCACCAGCTGCAAAATATTTAGCAACTAGCATGTCAACTCTGGGTCTCACCGAACTTTGGTCAACTCCCACAA
This sequence comes from Triturus cristatus, assembly GCF_964204655.1. Taxonomy (NCBI): domain Eukaryota; kingdom Metazoa; phylum Chordata; class Amphibia; order Caudata; family Salamandridae; genus Triturus; species Triturus cristatus. The sequence goes on from NC_140585.1 coordinate 672,946,293, forward strand.
GTCATTGCTTCCTTAAAAAATTAACAAAGAAAATAGTAAAGAATGAATCTTGGATCAAAGATAAGGCAACCCTAACAAGGAGGTCGCATGGCTGGATGATTTAAAGTTCCTACTCCTCCCTGGCTGCACAAAAGTATTTAGCTTCGGGTTTTGCCAAACATACAAAAATTCAATTTTTAAAATACAGATTAGGCTTGTTGCCATGCACAAAGCACTTTCCATATTGGCTGAAAAACCAATTTGATTCTAATTGCCGTTTATGTGGTATACCGCAAGAAGATATGCTGCATCTCCTCTGCACATGCAAAGATCTAACAGAGGAAAGAAGACAGCTTTTAAAACCACTTTTTAACCAGAGAGGCATTCGCACACGGAGACAGGCTGTGCTGGCATGTTTTGCACCGGAGGACACGCAGCTCAACTGCCGCTTTGTAAAATTCTTAAGACAAGTGGAGCAGAAAATGCCAAGTCAGAACAGCAATACAGCTGACAAGGAAAAAGACAGACGCTGCTAAAATAATTGCTTATTCTTTTAATGTACTGTAAATACCATTTGGTTATAATGTTTTTTTTAATCGGTTTTAATTTTTAACATGTAATGAGATATTTTGTAGCAATGCTTTTAAGTAACTTTGCTAAATAAAATAAACTTAAACTGTTCTTCACTTCTGAACTGAATTCCGCCTCTTGTGGGTTCTACAGCTCTGTCTCACCCACCACTTAACTAGAGTCACTTCTAACAGGACATTGCAACAATTACACAAAGCAGAGAGTCTCGTGTTCACGTGGCACAGTTAAAGAGGTACCATTCTTCCTCACGGCTAAGCTCCACCCCCTAAAAATGTATTTCAAGTACAAGGCCACCACTTTTCTTTTGCTCTTATGTTTTAAACGTACTTTGTAGGAAGCTGGCTCTGTATATATTATAACAAAATGAGGTATAGTGTGCACAAAGTCCAGTGGAACCCCAAAGGTAGGCAGTGGTAAAAGTAGATAGCACCTTACTCTCTATTTGTGGTAGTGTGGGCAAGCAGTAATAGCTTTATCAGAGGGTAGTGTTAAGCATTTGCTGTACACACTCAGGCATCAAATTGTCACACACTCAAAGACTGAACTCGGACCAATTTGTTTGTATTAAAATATTGTTTAGTTATATTTATTTTCTAGAACCATGCAAGCCTGGCACAGTTAAGTGTAAATGGTACTTTTCAAGGCAGGTTGAACAATACAAGCAAGCTGAATAAAAATGACTTTTTTATAGTTATGTAAATACTTTTTGAAAACAGTGGAAATTACGGTTGATTACTTTTCCTAATCAGTGTGATATGCCTACATAGCACACTGGGACATTTCCTAGAGAAAAGGTAAGTAAAGTAGTTTTTAGATATTTGAGGTTTTTCAAGTTCTTCTACAACACCAATTCCACACTTAGAACAATTTTCACAAGAAAGCAGTCACTGCAGTACTTGTTTGTGGGAGTTGGTATTCTGGGGTTAGAACCAGGGTTCCCCCAGGGTCGAGGATGCACTCTCAAAGCACCCTCAGCGGCACTAGGGCGGCTCTGTGCCGAGTGCTGAGGCCCAATGTTATCCAATGGGAATAGGGGGCCTCCAGTTGGTGGCTGCTCACGAGCAGTCCACAAGGTTATGGGAGCAAAGCTCCTGGACTTAAGCTAAGGGCAAAGGGGATCAGAGTTAGCACACAAGGTGCACCCACAGCAACACAGGGGCGGCCAGGTGCAGGGTGCCGTTTTGGAGTTGGGTGCCCTGTTTTCAATAGGGATTGCACGTTTTGGTTTTTAGCTGCAGGCTCGGTCCAGGAAGACTTCTGGGAGGAACCAACAGCTGGGCAGGTAAGTTGAAGGGCTCTGGACGTAGGTGCATCTCAGGTTCTCTACTCCAGGGCACAGGCCGAATGGATGCAGAGGTGTCTTTTGAGCTCAGGTTTCACCTTTCCGGGCCACTCGCGGTGGGGGGGGGTCTCCGTGCAGAGGCTGCAGGCGATGTCGGGGAGTCCTGGAGGGGTCAGCCCACGGTGGACTTGGACTCTGGAGCGATGTGGGACCTCGCTGGGACCGGTGAGCCACCCTGATTCGGACCGTAGGCTTAGGGTGCAGTGGTGGTTCCAGGCCTCGGTTTTCTTTGTCCTCAGCATGCACAGAGTCTGTCTTGGGAGTTTCTTTTGAATAGAGCTGCTGTTCACAGGAGATCTAGTCTCTGTTGAAGACAGTCAGCACACCCAGGGGTTCTGGAGGTCGTGGCTGCAGGACAAGCTGACTTTTGGCACAGGATCTCTGGAAACTGCAGACGGGCCGGGAGGGCTGGGGTCAAGTCAGTTCTTCTCTGCAGTCTCCTCTGCTGGGCGTCTTCTTTTCTTCTTCTTCTTCTTAGGTTGTGGGAATCTGTCTTCGTAGATCAGGGCTGCTCCCTAAATATTGTATTTAGGGGGCATTTTAGGGGTCTTGAGGTCAGTAGCCAATGGGCTACTGACCTTAGGGTGACTACACCCTTGATGTGCTCACCCCACGTGGGGGAATGGACACAATCCCCAATCCTGATTAGAAACTGCCTGCCATCTGCAAGATGGCAGGCACTAAAGAGTGGGCTTCACCTCGCCTCCCCCACCTGAGGGGTGAGGTTGGCAGAGGTGGGCACACCTGGGCTGGCTAATTGTTCCTGCTTGTCTTCCTGTCGAAAAGGAGGGGAGACAGGCAGGGGGCCGGGCTCCAGAAAGCAGGAGAGGCTGGGGGTCACGTTACAAAGGCAGCAAGGCCTTTGAAGCTCCCCTGCCACAGATGGCTCTTCCTGGCCTGGGGAAGGTGTGACCACCTCCGCCCGGGAAAGGCTTTGTTTCTGGGTTCAGGGAGCGAAGGCTCCCACCACAGGGGGCCAGAAACATGTCTTGTGGTGGCAGGCTGGTGTGTACCAGTCAGGGAACCCACCAGAGGCTGGTAGTTTCTCGGAGTGCATTTTTCATTAAATCCCACACTGGCATCAGTGTGGGTTTAATGTGCTGAGAGGTTTGATACCAAACTTCCCAGTTTTCAGTAAAGCCATTATGGTGCTGTGGAGTTCGTAATGACAAACTCTCAGCACCATATACTCTTAATGGCATTACTGCACTTACAATGTCTAAGAACTCGTCTAGACACTGTAGGGGTACAGAGCTCATGCACCTGTACCCTAACCACTGGTATAGTGCACCCAGCTTGAGGGGTGGCTGACCTATGCCAGGGCAGTGGGTTGTAGGCATGGCACACAAGGATGTGTTCCATGTCAACTCTTCACTTTGTTTTGCACCAAAACACACAGCCTGCAATGGCAGTGTGTGCGTGTAAAGGTACAGGGCCTCTAAGGGTGGCACAATAAGTGCCGCAGCCCTTAGAAACCTTCCCTGGTCACCGTGCCCTCGGTACCCATGGTACCTTTTACAAGGGAATTAACTGTGGCCGAAGATGTGCCAATTGGGGGTATTGGGTACAGTTTTAGGAAGAAGACAGGCCCTGGGAACCTGACTGGCAGGGACCATGGGCACATTAAGTCAAAGTGCATCAGTAGGGAGGCAAAATGTAGGGGGGTTTCTGCAACAGAAACCCAGCTTCCTACATACTTTCCATACAAATAACCACCGCCCCACCTGGCCAATGACAGACCAATTGAATTTGCTAATGCTTGTTTCTCTCCATTCTTTCTTTTTCGGATTGTTACTTTTCCTGAAAGTAGAAGCTTTCATCTCTGGTGTTTCAGCATCAAAATAAGGAGGTGCTCACATGTCAGTAGTATGAGAGAATATTTTGTTAAACATCCTCTGGAATGAGGGAATATCAGTTTGCCACTCTATTGGTTGGGCAGATGAGGTAATACTCCAACCACATGGGGGAACTACCCCCTTTCCTGAACTCTAACGCTAACCTGGTAGTAGGATACGTCTTGGTAGCTCCATGAATACGCACGTCTTTGGGGCAAATCACTTTCTAAAGATATATATATATATATATATAAATTCACTGAAAAAACCATAGGTTTCACACATGTTATAGTTAGCGGAAATTTTACTGATAAAAAACCAATGAAATTCCCCCGTTATAGTTAGTGCAGGCAACTATAACTCACGCGACCGCAATCCTCTGCTGATGCTAATACTGTATTTCGACACTTATTTGCCCATGTCTTCTTCCATACATTTTTAGCTATACATATATTACAAATATTTTTTTTTCATAAAGACACATATGTCATCAGCAGAAGATTGCGGTCGCGTGAGTTATAGTTGCCTGCACTAACTATAACGGGGGAATTTCATTGGTTTTTTATCAGTAAAATTTCCGCTAACTATAACATGTGTGAAACCTATGGTTTTTTCAGTGAATTTGCAAGGTTTTTTAAATGCTAATTCCTAACTATAACGTGTGTGAAACCTATGGTTTTTTCAGTGAATTTGTACGGTTTTTTAAATGCTAAGTTACTTTACGCCATTCGTGGCGTGCGCGCCCACTTAAAGCAGTTCGTTCCGTGCGCGCACGGTGCGCTTCGCGCACCGTGCGCGCACAGTGAGCACGCGGTGCGCTTCGCGCACCGCGCGCCCACTTTACGCAGTTAGTGCCGTGCACGCACGGTGGGCACGCGGTGCGATGACAAAGCAAGAAAGCACGTCAACAAATCTGTTTCTGCTTTCCTCCGTGACTATGGTATGGGTGCCATTTACCACAACAACTTGCGTTATGACATGCAAGACATTTATAGAGGAGATGGTGTGCACTTCAATGATGAAGGGAACAGAGTCTTCCTCTTGAACCTTAGACTCTGCATCGGTACTTACTTGTAGGTACCACTAAAAAATCATTTCATAAACACAACGGCTCTTTTTAGAGCCCCCTAATATCTAAACACTTAAATCTGATTTTCATTTTTTTTTTTCCTACCGTACGCTTACCGTAAGCTTACCGTACGCGTACCCCGTGATTTTTTTTAAAATCAATAAATGTTTTCTTTGTACTTTTCTGTCCTTCTTTGACCCCCTTACAAATGTTAGGGGGTCTGTAACTCTCCTCATTGCCCCCTTTCCTTGTTTTCACTCTTTTTTTTCAGAGTGAAATACACAAAATGGCGGCCGCCGCTTCCTGGTTTCGGCCGATTCGAATGTTTACTAAGATCTAAGAGCCAATCAGAATCGCGCTCGCGCACGCCACCGTACGCTTACCGTAAGCGTACGGTAAGCGTACCGTAAGCTGGCTCAGATATATATATTGATTTAAAGGCTATTTTCTCAGAATCTACTGAACAGATTTACACCAAACCTACAAAAGGCACTTCCTTGACCTAGGGACTACCTCTCTGCCAAATTTTAAGTAATTCTGTTCAGCCGTTCGGGCTGTAGCTCGTTCTAAAGGTCCTATGGAAAAATGCATGGGAAAAACGCGTTTTGGGACCCCCCTTTTATCTCAGCCCCCGCTTGACGGATCCCCCCGAGACTTTCAGGGTAGGAGCGGAGCGTAGCGCCCCACCTATTTTGAGAAATTCGCGAGGATTCGTCGACCGGCGCCAAAGTTATTCAAAATAGAATGTTGAGGTTTTCCTATGGAAACGTGGTCCTAACTATAACTACCTACTGGCGACCGCCAGTAGGTAATATATATATACGTATATACACACACATATATATATATATATACACACACATATATATGTATATCAGTTCAATCGTAACCCTGGCAGGGCTGCCTCCACGTAGCCTCTGTTCAGATAATACAAACACGGACCAACTTCTTAGTGCAAAGATTTTAATCGCTCAACTGCAAAGATGTCGTCATAACGTTTCGGCTCTCCATGAGCCTTGATCACATGACAACACGTAAATACAAATCACTTCCTTAAGTAGGAAGAACGGTACTCGGCACGTGATGTGGTTAGACATGGTAAGGGAAAGCAGACTCTTTTAATCCAGTCAACACATCGAGACATATGCTTGGTATACAAGTATATACTTAACAAAATTTGCATTGTATATTTTTTAGTCTTGTCATACGAAAAAGCACAAACTAATTGGTAAAATACCCACAGGAATTCAAAACCTTTAAGAGTCTGCATGCTTATTCAAATCGCGGGATAAATCCCAAAGCACATTAAGGAAACTCCATGTGTCATGGTCTTACTAACCCATCTAATTGCAGATCCCTGCAATTATGCACGAATATGAGGAAATGTGCTGAGTGCAAATATATGCCAATAAATTAACATATTATCCAATAATTTAACACTCAGTCATTATACATTAAAAAACTGTTTCATAAAATAACCTATAAAATATATAAATACATATGAAAACAGTGAAGACAAAGTCCAATAACAAAGTGCAATGATAGTGCAAGTAGGGAAGAAAATCAGCTGCTGATCCCAGCTGCTGATACCTTATTATCTAACCTTTAACCAACAATCCCATGTGAGAGAGTGGTATGTAAATGTCGGTGTTTACCAATTTGAGACGGTGGTTTGACCCAAGGCATTAAAGGTGCTTCATGAGGTTCATTAATTCGAATAACAATAGTTTTGATGGAGGTAGGGTATGATCATACGTATGGCTCAATATATTCACCCATCAATGCCGCATGAATACACGATAACAATGATGTGTAAATTTTTTTCCTTGAACATTCCTGATGTTGGCTTAAAAAGTCTTCATGATTGGTGACTATTCATTATACTAAAACAATAAATAGAGTACAAAAAGGTTAAAATAGTTTCCCACACTAATATAAAAAACCTCTTGATAAAAACCACTAATGGGTTAGTTAGATACCAATCATTATATCACGACTTGATAAGCATTGATGTTATTAATTGACCTCCATACCATGTAGAAATATAAAAAAAACGAGAAGTATGTTTTTAATGTAAAATAGTGTGCAAGTCCTCTGTGACATTAAGGCCAACCGGGAATTTAGAGTCTAGCTGGAGTATGTATTTAGTTTCCAATTGTCTTAATCTTGCTTCTCTGTTCCCCCCGCGTCTACTAGGCGGCACCGAGTCAATAACAAAAAAAGTTAAATCCTTGTTGTTACTGCGGTGCACATCCTTGAAATGTCGAGCCACTGGGTAGGTGTTGTCTTGGTTCGTGATTGCCCTCAGGTGCTGAAGGATTCGTTTGTGTACCTCCAGTTTGGTACTGCCTACGTACCTGAGTGCACACGTGCATTGGAGCACATATACAGCGTATTCAGTTTTACATGTTAAAAACTTCTCAATATTATATTTTCTGTCACTAAAACCATCTTTAAAATGTTTGGTATTGACCCCATGTGTACACGCTTTACACGTTTTGCATTTAAAGAAACCCCCATTAGATTGGAACCAGCTTGTTTTTTCCATTATTTCAGGATTGGTATCGACTATGTGGTCTTTCATAGAAGATGCCCGACTGAATGTGACAGTCGCTCTACGAGGTAATGTTGGGCCTAATATGGGGTCACTTAAAAGAATGGGCCAATTGCGATTAAAAATACGATAAAGATCAGAGTGTTGTTTGCTGAACCCCGTTATAATCCTGAAGTCATTTTGAGGTTCAGAATTTGATTGACTTGTAGATTTAGTGGTCATCGCAGTGTCATATTTGTCGAGTAAATCCTGTCTAGATTTAGTTCGGGATCTACTAATGGCCCCCTCAATGGTCTTAATAGAGTAGCCACGTTGAAGGAATCTAATCTTACTAGCTGCTTGGGCCGCCTCTAATTCAATTTGGTTACTGCAGACCCTGCGAATCCGAAGCATCTCACCATAGGGTATACTGGTGATAAGATGCTGGGGGTGTGCACTAGCAGCGTGCAGTATGGTATTTCCTGCCGTTTCCTTTCTATACAGTTTGGTTTCAATGGCCCCATTTAGGATGTAAACCTCAGTGTCCAAAAATGTGACATTGGTCTGACTTAAACTGACTGTAAAGTTGAGATTATAATCATTCGTATTGATGGAACCAACAAAATCAACTGCTGCTTCTCTGGTACCACCCCATACCACAAAAAGGTCATCTATATACCGATACCATGCAATCGCATTAGAGTCCATTAAGTCTTTGTGTTCCGTTCTGAGGACCAGCTCCTCCCAAGCACCCATGTGCAAACATGCATAGCTTGGAGAGAAGCTGGCCCCCATAGCTACTCCTTGGAGCTGCCGATATACCAAATAATTATATATGAATATGTTGTTGTTGAGGCATATCTTTAACATTTCTAGAAGCATGTTGGTATGATCTGTAAACTGTTCATCCCTCTTAGATAGATAATAGTCCACCGCTGCCATGCCATCTTTGTGTACTATGCTAGTATAGAGGAACGACACATCAAGTGCAAGCATCCAATATCCCATCTTCCATTTAATCTTTTGTAGTTTCAATAAAAAAAATCACCAGTATCTTGAATATATGAATCAAGTGATTTAACATATCCCTGTAGAAAGTAATCAATATACACAGAGGTTTTTTCCAGGAGGCCCCCTCTGGCTGATATAATTGGCCTGCCAGGAGGATTGGCCATGTCCTTGTGTACTTTCGGGATAAAATAGATGAAAGGAACTTTAGGATAATCTGTTTTAAGATATGCATATTCATCATTGGATAACAGGAATTTGTTCTTCCATTTCAGCAATTTTTTATGGTATTCCACTTGCAATGATTTCAGGATAGACATATTGCAACGTTCATAGTGTTGGCGATTATTCAGCTGGGAATATATACATACATATATATATATACACACACACACACA